>NC_072001.2:50235570-50539320 GCF_028885655.2 Pongo abelii
TATTTTATCACATTTCTACGTGGTTGTCAATTTGCCTATGTAATAAACTCTCCATAAAATGACAAGAGTACTGGATTTGTAGAGCTTCCAGATAGCTGAACATGTGGAAGTTCCTGGAGGGTGGTGCACCCAGGGAGGGCATGGAAGCTCCATGCCCCTTCCCACATAGATTGCCCTACACGTCTCTTCATCTGTATCCTTTGTAAAATCCTTTATATTAAACCACTAAATGTGTTTCCCTGAGTTCTGTGAGCCACTCCAGCAAATTAATCAAACCCAAAGTGGGGTTTATGGGAACCCCGACTTAAAGCCTGTCAGTCAGAATTTCTGGGGCCCAGACTTATGACTAGTGTCTGGGAGCAGGGAGAACAGTCTTAAGGACTGAGCCCTCAACCCATGGGATCTGACACTATCTCCAGATAGATAGTGTCAGATTGAATTCGAGGACACCCAGCTGTTGTCTACTGCTTAGTATTTGGGAAAATCCTCCACACATTTGGTCACAGAAGTCTTCTGTGTTGATTACTGTTATTTTGTTGTGAGAACACAGGAGAAACATGGTTTGAGTTTTTCCTACACAATTGTTGTCAAAAGTGGAATTTTCTAGAAGGGCCCTGGCTGACAGAAACATATGGTTTGGAAAGAAAAAGGATGAAAGAATGGAGGATGAGGAATTTAATTGCTGGGTGGCTACCTAGTCACCCATGGTACAAAACTGTAGTTACACTGCATTCCATTACTAAAGGTAAACGTTACCGGTGGAATTAAGGGATGATGGTAGTCTCAATTCCTGAGGAATTGGCTTATTGGATATGCAAGAGAATTCAAAATAATAAGAACCATGGTAAATACACTATCCCTTGGTTATTGCTATCTATAATAGCTAAAATGAAAGTAAAAGAGAATTCTGAGTCAGGCCTTGAGGCTGGACTAAGGTCAGATGTGTGTCTCTTTGAGCTCAGGCCTCTAGCCTGAAATCTACCCACAAAGGCGAAAATTATGTCAAGACAACAGAAAGTACCTCAAAGACCTTTTTTTTGGTCACCAAGAAATTAGTCAGTATGGGGGAAGGGCAAAACCAAGAAACTGTTGAAACTAGAGGGTATAGTGTAAAGGAATTATTTCATTTTGTGGATGGGTATCATAAGCTCCCTGAGGAATCTGTTTTAAAATAGACTGTGAGAGTAACTAATTTAAGAGCAATGTCTTTGGTTTTAAATGCTGCAGAGAAGAACATGTTTGGGTTGATGCAGAATCCACATCTGTGAACAATCACAGATGGATATATATGATCCAGATACACAAGAGTTTATTCCCAAGGAAACAGCCAGTGTAGTGAACTGAATAAAAGCCACTGTAAAGTCAGTTTACAGTGAGAGGAGGGACTGCCCAACTCTCCCTATAAATGCCAAGTGGAGCACCTCAGATGAAGCAGCTGATATGCTTCCTATGCAAACCATGTTGGACTGGCCTTATGACGACTGGGATATTTGCCCCCTGAATATGTCTGTTACCCAGATTATGGTAAATTCTGTGATTAAGGAAGTGCCTTCTACATGGGTGCCCCATATGATGTTATTCCTGCAGAAATGAACAACAGTTCAAGAAGCCTTATCTGATTTGTGGTCTCAGTTTCCACATATGGGTCTCATTGATACTAAGGACATTAAAGTGATTAAAAATAAAATGGGAAGAGAAAAAGGAGAGAGTCATAGGACTCATCCAAGCAGGGTAGAAATATTTAACTGGTTACTAAGAAATGGCATGAATAAAATGGAAATTGATAGGGTTAAGACGGAGCTCTTACTACAACACTGTGGAAGGTCAAGTGGACCAGATGGAGCCTGTGATGTTCCCCCAGCATAAAAGGGCCTTAAACCAGTTTGCGATATTCCCTCCAGTATGGAGAAACTTAAAAAGTCAGAAGGCAGAGATTACAATGAGAAATCTGATCTGACATTGCCTGAGGCAGGTTAATCAAAATACAGATTGGCAAAAGGGCTAGTGTCCTTTGGCTCAACCCTTGGCTGGGCACCTAAAGCTTTTTGAACAAGAAAGAGAAGCTCCTGGAACTAGAACAGAAAAATGTAAAGGTTTATGTGATTATGAAGTTGCTATATTTCAGCATGGTTTGTGTGAAGTGGTTGTGTCTCTTTTACCTGATTGTGTTGTGGGAATGGACATGGTATCTGATTGGGGAATGTTTCCCCTACCTAACACTGTAAAACAGAAGGCCTGTAAACCTGTCCTTCAGACAATTGGATATGCTAACTGGGAATCTCAGGAAGATTGCCCAAGTCCGCATAGTGCAGAGTAGAAGCTGGAGTGCTGGTAGAGACAAATTCTCCACTTGATAATTATCTGTGGAGCTGCTACTGGGGCTCATGGCAAAAGCCTGTGAGCAACCTCCCAGCAACAACTACTGGGACTTTGGACTGGAGAATTTTCACTAGAGGTGCATTTACTACCTTGTTATCAGACATTAACTGAAGCTACCCCTATGACTGAAGGACATTGAAATTTGAAATACTCAGGATGCTTTGGGTGATAGCAGAGAAATGCTCTAATAGGGACGGCAGTGTCCAGAAATGTTTTGTAATACAATGGAAATGGTTTATACAGGAGTGTGCTACCTGGAGGATGGAAGGAGGAGATATTTACAGGAAAGGAGCCTCTTTACCCCAGAACTGACTCTGAAACGGTGTGGGGTGCTGTTGAATTCTATAGACATTTGAACAGTGCACCCTGACCATCTTTCCACTGGAGCTGCTTGGTTTACTGACAGCAGTTTCAAAGTGAATGGACAACATCCTGTTTGGAAGCCTGCTACTTTGTCCAAAGTAGGTAAAAACAGATCAGCTCAGTGGGTTGGACTGCATGCATCCTGTTTTCCTAACAGTAATGGAAGAGTTTAACAGTGGTGGAGGTCCCTGTGTTTGGGTTTTTACTGACTCAAGAGCAGTGACCAATGGCCTGGCCATACACTCAGGCAACAGGGTGATGGAAATCTGGCCTATTTAAAGGAAATTTGAGGGGTGAATTAAGGTAGAGCAAGTAAATGCCCATAAGAAGAACCCTAGTCCAGTTTTGGAAAGTGACTAGAATCAACAAGCAGATATCCCCATGTGCTCTCTTAAGGCAATGACCTGGGTCCATGAAATCAGTGGCTATGGGATATGGGAATATTGCAGTAGTGCAGAGATGGGCTGAATCTAGACATGTTACTCTTGTACCCTCAGGCACAAAATGCCAATAAAAACTGTTTTGTTTATCAGCAAAAAAGACAGAGAACGTTGATGGCCATGGGGCAGATTCCCCGGTGGAAAGGCCCTGATTATAGCTGGCAAGGGAAAACTGATGCTGATAACCCTGAGGGCTACAAATGGGTCTTGACAGGAATAGACACTTTCTCTGAAGTGGGCTTTGCTTACCCAATGGAAGATGAAAATTTTTTTTAAAAAAACAGAATATATTGCATGGATTTGGATGGCCGACCATCATTTCTTCAGACCAAAGAAAACACCATACCACCCATAATTTCCAACAATGGGCAGAGAGATATGCTCCTTAGAGTAATAGTTTGATAGAGAAGTAAACAAGCAATGGAAGCATCAGTTGTCTGAAACAGGGAGAGATGAAAGCATGAAGGCTGTCTTGCATGCCTGCATGAGTGTGCTCACACTCAGCGTGGGGAGGACTCAAGGAGTGCCCCACTAGATTTTTCTCTGTTTTTATAGTTGATCTGGGGAAAGGGACTAGGGAGGATGCTGCTAAGACTATGCAATGCTTGCCAAGGGAGGAGTGTAATGATATAATGAATACATATATTTTTTCTTTATTCCCCAAATCACCTCAACAATTTTTTCCTTCCCCCAGAACTCCTAAGGACCTGATGGAGGTCGGTTGTGCCTTTACCCCATCTAGAAAAACTGAGACTAAGAGTGAATGCAGCTATATTGCCTGCAGGCAAAAATAGCTCACTAGTTTTGCACTTGTGTAACCTTACGCTATCTGAATGGAAATGGACTGAGGAGAAGGCACTTGCTAGAGTAGCGGTGCTGCCTACAATCTAGACTGACAAGTAGCAATTCAAATGTCCCTTCCAAAGGGGAAAAAGTTTGGGTGTTAACGGAGAGAAGGAGAACTAGTAGCTGAGAGTAAAGAAATGAATAAATGGGTTATTAATTTGGGAAACCCAATATTAACACCTTGAAAGAGGTTCAGACCACTGTTTGGTATACTTGTCTCTTAACTCAAGTATTCCAAATACCTGAAAGAGTGAAGTTATATGTTTGCTGAGACCACTTCTGTTTTTGGATGCTGCCAAGATTGAAGGGGATAAATGCTTGAGGGGATGGATACTCCATTCTCCAGGATGTGCTTATTTCACATTACATGCCTGTATCAAAACATCTCATGTACCTCATAAATGTATACACCTACTATGTACCCACAAAAATTTTAAAAATTAAATTAGAAAAAACTTATGGGAAAGTTAAAAAAAAAAGATTGAAGGTAGGCCTGCAAACCTGAGTAGCCTCACCCTGGGAGACATTAATACAACATAATGGACTGGAATAGTTATTAATGATTGAATGAGATTCTAGTAATGTGGCAGCATCTTTTGAGTTGTATATTCTTTTGAGGTAGGGGATCCGTGTTCAAAAACTGGGGGGCAGCCTGTGATGTTATGATAGATATATTGGTTTTTAATCCACTGTTTCTGGGGCATTTTAGGCCTTAGGAATAGAATCTCTCTCTGTGACCTTCTGCTGTCCTCCTTTCATCTGTTCAAGGCAGGATTCTAATCTGATTGTGGGTTAAAATACCCTCATCTTAGAGACATTCCTGCACCATACCATAGAGGAAGGAATGCTACATAGAAAGGACAAGAAAAATCTGAAGAGACAGACCTTGCTGGGTTTAGATCATGTACTTTTTGTCCAATCACATTGCTACATGGTTTTCAGTCATGCCTATGTAATGCAGCCTTTATAAAAACTCAAGAGGACTGGGTTTGGAGAGCTGCTGGATAGCTGAACACGTGGAGGTTCCTGGAAGGCGGCACACCCAGAGAGAGCATGGTAGCTCCGTGCTGCTTCCCCCATACCTCACCCTACACATCTCTTCATCTGTATCCTTTATAATAATCCACTAAATGTAAGTGTTTCCTTATTTGAGCTGCTCCAGCTAATGGGGTCATGGGAAGCCCAGCTTGAAGCCAGTTACTCAGAAGTTCCAGGGGCCCAGACTTGTGACAGGTATCTGGTGGGGAGGGGTCTTGGGGACCTCTTGGCCTTCAACCCATGGGATGTGACACCATCTCCAGGTAGTGTTGGAATTGAATTGGAAGATACCCCACTTGGTGTAGAGGGGAAGCCTCTGCACATCTGGTCACAGCAGTATTCTTCTGTGTTGATGATTGTTGTTGTGGTGTGAGAGCAGAGAAGAAACATGGTTTGAAAGAGTTTTTCCTGACACATATACTATGCCAGATGTTGAAAATGCCATAAAGAAAAATTGGGCCGGGTGCGATGGCCCAAGCCACTTTGGGAGGCAAGGCAGGCCAGCCCAGGAATTAGAGACCAGACTGGGCAACATGGTGAAACCCTGTCTTCATTAAAAATACAAAAATTAGCCAGGTGTGTTGTCACATGCCTGTAGTCCCAGCTGCTGGAGAGGCTGAGGTGGGAGAATCACTTGAACCTAGGAGGTGGAGGTTGTAGTGAGCTATCATGCCAATGAACTCCAACTTGGACGACAGAGTGAGACCCTGTCTCCAAAAAAAGAAAGAAAGAGAGAGAGAGAAAGAAAGAGAGAAAAAGAGAAAGAGAGAAGGAAGAAAACAACAAAAAAAGAAAAATTCAATGGGATAAGGGAGACAGAGAGCGTGGGAAATTGGAAGGTCACTGATTTTTAGAGAGTAGTGTTTAATCACGTGACCTTTGAGAAAAAACCTAAATAAATGAAGAAGCTAGCCAAGTGGTTATCTGCAGGGAAAACATTCTAAGCAGAGGGGACATTAGAAGCAAAGGCCATCAGGTAGAGGCATGCTTGGCAGTTTTGAAGAAGAGCAGGGCTACGTGGATGGAGCAGAGTAGGTGGAGATGATAATGCAGTCTCAGAGCTGAGTGGGAGCCAGCTGATGAGTGATAGGCCTTTATTGGAGATGTTGTCTGGAAATTAAGGAGAACGGAGAGTGAGCCACATAAACCATTCTTCAGAGCAAGAGTTGCCTGTGAACCAGGCAAAATAACTTACTCAAGTGCTAACTTAAAAAAAAAAAAAAGTGTCAAAGAGAAATGTGCCTGGAAGAATGTGCAGTTGGAATGGTAACTGCTGCAACCGTCTCTGAGGAGAACAGGGAACCCTCCAGCCTTTCCAGTTAATCATGGATCGTTATCTACTGTCTGTTTCCCTTTTCACGAAAGTAGTCAGCTCCTGCTGTCAGGAGAAAAGAATATATATCTATGATTTTACATTCATAGTTAAAAAAAAATCATTCTTTCTAGAAAATATTTACTTTTTCCAAGGGTCTGATCTAGAAGCCATCAGCTGAATCCCAGGAGTGGATTTCAGCTGGCTGATGAACACATCATGCCTACGTGAGATTAGGGAGTGAAATGATGTTGTGGCGTCACAGCCCCAGGCTTAAAATAAACTGTCCTAAGAAAAAGAAAAGTAAGGAGTAGGAAAGTACTGATTCGAATAGATAGAGAAACACCACCCTCACTCTGTCGTTTCTGAGGTCCTGGTGTTTCCTGATGAAATTCTCAATATCTCCTGGTGCCATTAGAATGGGAGGAACTGTTGGGAGTGTTAAGTGCTGAGATATTTATAACTGCAGCTTAAGTGATCATTCCAAAACTATCTAGAATAAGTAGAATTTTTAACCCACTCTGAATCTTAATGCCTTGAACCCTTCACACAGAAAAGAAGGTTCATGTATATGAAATTATTTTAGATTTAGAGACCTCTCATGTCAGTCAGTGGATTCAGGTTGTTTTTTAACAATACCAAAGGATCAAAAATAGAGTTAGGGGCTGGGCGTGGTGGCCTGTAATCCCAGCACTTTGGGAGGCCAAGGTGGGCAGATCACTTAAGGTCAGGAGTTTGAGACCAGCCTGGCCGACATGGTGAAACCCCATCTCTACTAAAAATACAAAAATTAGGCAGGCGTGGTGGTGGGCGCCTGTAATCACAGCTACTCAGGAGGCTGAGGCAGGAGAATTGCTTGAACCCGGGAGGTAGAGGTTGCAGTGAGCTGAGATCGCGCTACTGCACTCCAGCCTGGGTGACAGAGTGAGACTCTGTCTCAAAAAACAAACAAAACAAAACAAAAATAGAGTTAAAAATGAGACCCCGTCTAATTTCTTATGTTGGAAGTAACACTTGCTTAGAAGACAAAGGTCTGTTTTCACTTCTGTCTTGCCACTGAGCAATTGTATGATTGTGGACAGGTTGCATTCTCCCAGAACCTGCCCATCTATAATATTGGGATAATTATAATTCTCTGTCTGTAAATTTTTCTGAGTATTAAAGTTGAGATGTGACTGAGTACTTTTTTTAACTATAAAATTATAAATAAATATAGCTCTGTAGGATTGAAAGAATCTGTCTGTCATGATTCTCATACACAGTTTCAATGAGGCACTTGTTATTCCAGAAAATATTACTCAAAGTAAACTCTCTAGCTATAGGGCTTCAGAGGGCACTGCTTTCAGACTCATGATATTCCTTGTGCCTTCTGGGAAGGTCAGTTTCCCCAACAGTGAGCTCATTTTTAGTTTGCCTCTCACCCCTTTCCCTCCTTCACCTGCAGATCTGAGAGATCACCACAGTGCCAGACACTTTTGAGCTACTCCAACTCTGGGCTTTTAAATTCAGTGAAATCATTCCATATCTTCACTAGCACATACTTTACCCTTTTTTTTTTCTTTGTTTCTTTTTTGTTTGTTTGTTTGTTTTCAATAAAATCCAAAAGGAAGACCATTAGCCTGATACAGCCCAGTGCTTTAGGTTCCTGTGTTAGCAGACTGGAGGCTAATACAAACAGTACAAGGAAACTAGAGACCCAACTAGTGAAAACCAACAACTAATCTCTAACTAGCCTTTCCACTCTAAACCAATCACATCCATCTCCTTTGTCTTCTTTCCGCCTAAAAGTTCATTGCCTGCACTGCAGCAGGGCAGTCTGAATTCCTCTGATTGTGAGTGCCACTAGATTCATGAGTTGTTCTTTGCTCAGATAAACTCTATTAAATTTATTTTGTCTGAAGTTATTCTTTGTAACAACTGCTAATCAGCTAAGAAGTAATGAGCAATAACATCTTGTTCTGTAGTTTTCAAGAAACACTGTTAAGATGTTCTGAGTGAATAAGTTCTGCAAATCTGTCTTACCTCCTTAAGCAGGAAATTTTAACAAGTGTTTATTGTTAAAATGTTTCAAATGGTTATTGTTTTAAAAATGTACTGCCATTACTCACTTTAGCATAGTATTCTGAACATAGTTTAACCTTTTTTAAAATCTAAAATTATCATTATGAGGAACAGTTATCTTAGTGCAGTGATTACTAAAATAACTTTTGCTGGGTGCTTGCATCATTGACCCTACACTAAATCGCTCAAATTACTGTTTTTTTTATTTTTTTAAGACAGTGTCTCCCTCTGTCACCCAGGCTGGAGTACAGTGGCACAATCTCAGCTCATTGCAACATCTGCCTCCCAGGTTCAAGTGATTCTCCTGCTTCAGCCTCCTGGGTAGCTGGGATTACAGGCACATGCCACCACACTCAGCTAATTTTTTTGTATTTTTAGTAAAGGCAGGGTTTCACCATGTTGGCCAAGCTGATCTCCGACTCCTCACCTCAAGTGATTTGCCCGCCTCGACTTCCCAAAGTGGTGAGATTACAGGCATGAGCCACCGCGTCCAGCCCTCAAATTACTTTTAAGACATCTAATATGTTTGCTTCTTTGTTTAGAGTTACCTGTATCTTCCCTGTTGATTTCCTTTTAATGTAAGCCCTCATCTATCTCTACTTGAACCCCTATTATGGGGCTCCCCAAATTCAGAGATTTCACTGAAAAGTCTTCAGTTTTTTTGCCACATCCATTTAATCTCCACTATTATACACAATTCATTTTTTTAAAAACGATGGATTAGTTGGATTATTGTTATTATTGTTATTATACTTTAAGTTTTAGGGTGCATGTGCACCACGTGCAGGTTTGTTACATATGTATACATGTGCCATGTTGGTGTGCTGCACCCATTAACTCGTCATTTAGCATTAGGTATATCTCCTAATGCTATCCCTCCCACCTCCCCCCACCCCACAACAGTCCCCAGAGTGTGATGTTCCCCTTCCTGTCTCCATGTGTTCTCATTGTTCAATTCCCACCTATGAGTGAGAACATGCAGTGTTTGGTTTTTTGTCCTTGTGATAGTTTACTGAGAATGATGGTTTCCAGCTTCATCCATGTCCCTACAAAGGACATGAAATCATCATTTTTTATGGCTGCATAGTATTCCATGGTGTATATGTGCCACATTTTCTTAATCCAGTCTATCATTGTTGGACATTTGGGTTGGTTCTAAGTCTTTGCTATTGTGAATAGTGCCGCAGTAAACATACATGTGCATGTGTCTTTATAGCAGCATGATTTATAATCCTTTGGGTATATACCTAGTAATGGGATAGCTGGGTCAAATGGTATTTCTAGTTCTATGGGAGAAAATTTTTGCAACCTACTCATCTGACAAAGGGCTAATATCCAGAATCTACAATGAACTCAAACAAATTTACAAGAAAAAAACAAACAACCCCATCAAAAAGTGGGCAAAGGATATGAACAGAAACTTCTCAAAAGAAGACATTTATGCAGCCAAAAAACACATGAAAAAATGCTCACCATCACTGGCCATCAGAGAAATGCAAATCAAAACCACAATGAGATACCATCTCATATCAGTTAGAATGGCGATCATTAAAAAGTCAGGAAACAACAGGTGCTGGAGAGGATGTGGAGAAATAGGAACAGTTTTACACTGTTGGTGGGACTGTAAACTAGTTCAACCATTGTGGAAGTCGGCGTGGTGATGCCTCACTTGGATTTTTTTTTACTTAAAATTATTTTAAAAGGGAATTGTATCACTACTGTATTATCAGTATAGCTGCCATTTATATTTTAGTGCACATTTAAATAAATATCTGAGGACTTCTGCTTCTGGCCAAGATAAAGTAAAAAGGAATGGATTTACACTCCTTTGTGAAACAATCAAATAACAATGGGTAAAATATATGTAATAATGGTTCTCAAGATACTGTATGTCAAGTAGTGAAGGACAGTGATTCCTGAGGGGTGGGGAAAAAACAAGGTAGGGCCTATGAGTGCTCCGGCTTACTCTTTGGAGAGTTTCCAGGTCACTGTGCAGGGAGGGAAACCAAGGAAGATCATGGTATGCTCCCTCTGTTGAGGATATGAAACTGAGAGTCTGAGAAGACCAAGGTGGCTGAAGTTCCCAGGACAGAAGTCTTGAAAAGAGAAAGCCACATGGAAGAGAACACTAGAGATCTGCAGAGGATCTCTTTTGAGAATTCAGTTAAGTATTGGTCAGTGCAATGTTGTACTGGATGTTCTAACTAGCAAAATATGGCAAGAAGAAAAGGTCATCTTGGAAGGAAAAGAAGAAGTAAAACTCTTTTGTTTGCAGACAACATAAATATCTATGTAGAAAATCTAGTGGAAAAAGCTCCTTGAATGAAGAAGTGAGTTTAGCAAAGTTATATAATAAAATATCAGTATACAAAAATCAATTACATTTTTGTATACTAGCAATTTTTTTATTTTTTTATTTTTATATTTTTTATTATTATTATACTTTAAGTTTTAGGGTACATGTGCACAATGTGCAGGTTAGTTACATATGTATACATGTGCCATGCTGGTGTGCTGCACCCATTAACTCGTCATTTAGCATTAGGTATATCTCCTAATGCTATCCCTCCCACCTCCCCCGACCCCACAATAGTCCCCAGAGTGTGATGTTCCCCTTCCTGTGTCCATGTGTTCTCATTGTTCAGTTCCCATCTATGAGTGAGAACATGCGGTGTTTGGTTTTTTGTCCTTGCGATAGTTTACTGAGAATGATGATTTCCAATTTCATCCATGTCCCTACAAAGGGCATGAACTCATCATTTTTTATGGCTGCATAGTATTCCATGGTGTATATATGCCACATTTTCTTAATCCAGTCTATCATTGTTGGACATTTGGGTTGGTTCCAAGTCTTTGCTATTGTGAATAGTGCTGCAATAAACATAGGTGTGCATGTGTCTTTATAGCAGCATGATTTATATTCCTTTGGGTATATACCCAGTAATGGGATGGCTGGGTCAAATGGTATTTCTAGTTCTAGATCCCTGAGGAATCGCCACACTGACTTCCACAAGGGTTGAACTAGTTTACAGTCCCACCAACAGTGTAAAAGTGTTCCTATTTCTCCACATCCTCTCCAGCACCTGTTGTTTCCTGACGTTTTAATGATTGCCATTCTAACTGGTGTGAGATGGTATCTCATTGTGGTTTTGATTTGCATTTCTCTGATGGCCAGTGATGATGGAAATTTATATAAAAAGTTAAAGCCATTTAAAATAACATCAAAAATGTGGACTTCGGAATAAAGCTGAAACAAGTATGCATAATTGAAACCCTGAAAACTAGGTTTCAGTTGGTTGATAAAAACTACAAAATATTGCTAAAGGAAATTAAAGAAGACCTAAATAAATAGGTAAATATACTGTATTTATGGGTTGGAAGACTATTTATTAAGGTATCAATTTTATCCGTATTAATCTGTACAGTCAACACAATTCCAAGTCAAATTTCAGTAGACTTTTTGTAGAAATTGACAAACTGATTCTAAAATCCATATGGAAATAAAAAATGATCTAAAATGATAAAATGGTTTTGAAAAAGATAAACATAAGGGACCAACACTAACAGATTGTAAAGCTTATTATAAAGCTGCAGTAATCAAAACTGGTATTGGAGTAAAAAGATCAATGGAACAGAATAGAATGTGCAGAAGTAGATCTGCTCATGTATGGACACTTGATTTCCAATACAAGAGTAAATACAATTTAACAGAGAAAGTACAGATTTTTTCAACAAATGGTGCTGAAATAAATGCCTAGCCACATGCAATTTTTTTTTTTTTAGTATTAAAGAACTTTATTTTTTTATTTTTTAATTTTTATTATTATTATTATTATTATTATTATACTTTAGGTTTTATGGTACATGTGCGCAATGTGCAGGTAAGTTACATATGTATACATGTGCCCTTTGTAGGGACATGGATGAAATTGGAAATCATCATTCTCAGTAAACTATCGCAAGAACAAAAAACCAAACACCGCATATTCTCACTCACAGGTGGGAATTGAACAATGAGAACACATGGACACAGGAAGGGGAACATCACACTTCGGGGACTGTTGTGGGGTGGGGGGAGTGGGGAGGGATAGCATTGGGAGATATACCTAATGCAAAAAAATTTTTGATTTATACCTCATAGCATACACAAAAAATTAACTCAATATTGGATCAGAGACCTAAATATAAAACCTAAAACTATAAAACTTCAAGAAGAAAATGTAAGAGAAAACATTTGTCTCCTTGAGTTAGGCAAAGATTTCTCAGATATGACACCAAAAGCATGACCCATAAAGGAACTAATTGATAAAATAATAAAGCTGAGTTAAAGAAGCCACAGCAAAAAGAATCTGTATTGCATGATTATACTTCACAAACATGTCTAAGGAAATTTATCTATTGTGATAGAAAACAAATCAGTGGTTACCTGAGGATGGACAAGTGTGGGGGTGACACAAGGAAACATTTGGGAGTGATCGATATGTATGTTCTCATCTCGATCATGGTTATGGTTTCATAGGTGTATGCACATATGCCTAAATTTATTAGGCTATACCTTTTAAATATGGCCATTTTATTATGTCAATTATACCTAAAACAGCTATTAAAATATTCAATATATAACTGTTATGAAATGTTTGTACCCATATTACTAAAAGTCATCTTGTGCATTACCATCAGGAACCCTGTTGCTACCTATGTCATATTTAGAGTTTCCCAAAGGAAGAGTAACACAAAGACTTAGGTTAAAAATTCTGGTTTTGCTAACCTTATTACACAGGTGAGTTTGGGTTGACAAACTCACGGGTTACGTTCATGTCTCCTAGTAAGTGTTAGGACTCCATGAGACTAGTTTTTCATGTAGCTCAAGGTTTTTCCTTTCGAAGGGAAAATGGAGGCTTGGAAGGCCATGGAATAGTGTCAGGAGACCAAGGGTTTTTGGCTTGGCAGTACCGGAGTTTTGTCTCCATTTGTTCCATGTGTCTAAGAAAGTCACTTAATATCATCTCTGGGCCACATGTGGAAAACAAGAAGCTTAAATTTAATCCCTAAAACTTTTTCCATGACTGTCCTTTTGTCTCTGGGCTGTAGCTGTGTTGTAGAGGGCTGAGATGACTGGAAGTTCAATTACCAGATGATAGCACAAGGTAATGGGAGAAGAGTTACATGACTTTAAATAAAATTCACATAAAGCCAATTCAAATTTAGAAACAGAATGATGATAGTGAAATTCTATGGTGACATAGTAAGAGCCGAAGAAAAGAATTGCTTATCTCTTTCTCTATTTTTATAAAAAGAGTTGTAAAAGCACATCTTTTCATCTAAGAATGGTCCCAGGTTTCTATCTTAAGTAAATTTTTATACATTTTTTTCTTACAGAATTAAAAAAAGAAGTTAATACTGTCAGAGCTCTCCCTAACTCTGGCAGAGAACTGATGACTGTATAATTGATGACAACTTGCAATCCTACTATGGGTTTTGTGATTCCACTGAAGTATATTTCTTTTTATGTTTTCTTTTTCTTTTTCTTTTTTTTTCTTTCTTTCTTTTTTTTTTTTTTTTTTTGAGATGGAGTCTCTCTGTCACCCAGTCTGGAGTGCAATGGTGCCATCTCAGCTCACTGCAACCTCCCCCTCCCGGGTTCAGGCAATTCTCCCACCTCAACCTCCCAAGTAGCTGCGATTACAGGCACCCGCCATCATGCCCAGCTAATTTTTGTATTTTTGTAGAGATGGGGTTTCACCATGTTGGCCAGGCTGGTCTTGAATTCCTGACCTCAGGAGATCCGCCCGCCTCAGCCTACCAAAGTGCTGGGATTACAGGCATGAGCTACCACGCCAAAAGTGTTTTTCTTAACATAGTCTAAGGTAAACCAAATTACCTTAGAATATCAGGGACAGCTTTAGAGTGACGGTAAAAATTAAAATCTAAATTAAAATCCAAACCTCACATACTTGATACTTCTTCCAACAAATGGACACCTATTTGCAGCTAGTGTTGAAAATTACAGTAGACTCTTCTGAAAGAACGTAGCCTTGTCCCTCCAAATAACAATTGAGACTATTGACCAAAATTTGTAGTCATTTCAGACTACAGTACTTGTTTTAATGACCTGCTGGGCATCCATAATCACAGTGCAGGCACTAGAAAGCTGGAACTAACTAGAGATATATAAAAACCCACAGATAATAAAAGTGTTCAAAGTAATAATGCTTTATTCTCTGTTTTTTTTTTCTTTTTTTTTTTTCCCTAGTAAAAATCTGCTCCTCTCCTGAAAGGATGAATGCATGGTATATCTTGGAAGCTACATATGAGATGTGGAATCTTTTCTATGTCCTGTCATTTCCTTCATAATGCCTTTTCCCTTTTACCAAATCTGTCATTGGAAAACAAGTGGTCCCAGATTCACTGGATCTCTCTGAAAGAAATGGGAGCTACTACACCCAGAAAATTATTATTAATAATAATTTAGCGTGAATTAACTTGGTGTGGTATTAAGAAATTCAGTGGCATTTCTATAATACAAAGTAAAATCTGTGGTTCTATGGGGTCATTGTTTGGGACAGGAGAGTTTCTGAGTCCCTTCCATCTTGTGGCATAAATGCTTCCATACTGTTTCCTGGAAGTCTCCACTCTTTGCCCTGTTTTTCTTCCATTAAAATCTTGTTCATTTGATGTAGCTCAATAATAATTTTCCCAGTCAGAATAATTTCAACCTGCATCCTAAGTGATACACCTAACACACATATTTAGGTATAAGGCTGAAATATTTGCCTCATTCCCTACAGAGAACTTGTTAATTTGCTCTTCCTTTACTTCATTTAACGAATACTGATTGTGCTTCATGAGCTCTAGAGCCAACCAGAATGCTTGGGTTTAAATAGAGCTAATGTCAGTTACTAGCAGTATGACCCTGGAAAAGTTACCTAACATTTCTCTTCCTCTCCTTCCTCATCTGTAAAATGGAGACATTAGTACTTCATCATAGGGATGGTATAAGGATTTAATGACTTAATTTATAAAACTCTCAGAACAGAACCATACACACATAACTACTGCATATGTTGGCTATTTTTATTACTGTTGCTACTATAGGTTGAGCATGCCTAATCCAAAAATTTTAAATCCAGAATACTCCAAAGTCCAAAATTTCTTGAGCACACACATGATACCACAAGTGGAAAATTCTACTTAATCTGTATTACTGTGAGCCAGGCAACAGGAATTCAAAGGTGTACAAGAGAACTTCAACTGTGAAGCCAGTACATACGTGATTTCATGAAGCCAGGCCACCTTGACTCAGTACATCACACACACACACACACACACACACACACACACACACACAGAGAGAGAGTGAGAGAGAGAGAGAGATTTTTTCCTGCTATACCAGACCAGATCAACAGTGATGAATTCTATGGGAGGACTCATGGAGAGCTTTTAAGAGGAGTTAATATTTAGGTAGCATCCTGATGAGAGTTGTCCTGTAGAGGATGGAAGAGGCATTTGTGGTAGAGGAAACAACATGATTACAGAAATTAGATCCCTTCTGTGGCTGCCCTTGTTCTTAGCCAAGCAGTTGCTGCAGCTACCCTGTTGATCTGCTCTTCAAGGATACAGGATAGGAGGGCTGGAGCAAGGTACCATGGCATCCATGGGCATAATCTACCAAGCTTCATTCTCCCCACCTCTCCCAGAGCAGACCTAGATGAAGCTTATCTTTTTTTTTTTTTCTACACAGTATAAACACAGAGTGGTTCAGCCATAGTCATTTATCTAAGCCTGCTTCTCCCATACAGCAGGGAGTCATGTTCATTAGGAGCAATACTGCCAGGAATATTGATAACAACTTTGTTCTGAAAAGCTGAAGGCACTTTTTGTGGATTTGGTTTTATTTCATCATCAGAGAATGCTACTTGAGATTTTGCAGGTGCAGGATAACATCTCTGTGAGGCAGAGGCACTTTTGTTTATTTGTTCGTCCTTCATGACTCTACAGGGCATGTTGGTGCATCTGGTTAAGCCCAGAGAAGAGACATTCGCAGACGTGGGCCCCATCACCAATTCAGTATGCCAAGATGTATTAGATATAAAGACAGACAAATATTACCCAGTGGTTCCCAGTAGTTCTGCTGCTTGAAGGGCCTTTGTCTGATTGTTTTAAAATGTGAATGCTATTTTCATAGCCAGTATTGTATGGGGCTGTAGTATAAATAAGGTGCTACAATGAATTTTAACTGCATTTAAGCAGAGATTGCTATTACCAAAAGATGCGGAAAAGAAAGTGGAATTGAGATCATTATAAAAATATATGGATCTAGAGATAAAGCCTAATAGAAAAACAGATTTTGGTAACTTCCTGGAGTAAATTAAAATTTGGTCTCAATGCTAATGTGGTAGAATATATTCAAGAATAAAATACTGACTTAATCTTGGTTATTACTACATGGAGATAAACTCCTCATCCATGGAAGATGAAATAACCTTGGAAGTTCTCATGCCATTACTGTGTAGTGTACAACAACAACAGCAACAACACAACAACAGGAAATTAACTAAATGGGGTCTCTTGTTGGAGAATGACCTTTTGTCAGCTTCAGAACAGTTGACTCATTTCAGAAATCAGCATAATACAAGAGTATTTCATTTGTTAAACATCATTGGGAAAATTTTTGTGTGTGCACATATAAGTATGTGGTCCCATAAGTGTTTTCATTATAACCCGGTCATGTCCCTTAATCACAAATCAAGTTTCCACTAATTTCAAATCAAGTTTCTAATAATTTCTAAAACAAATCAGGTTTCTAATAATTTAACTGCTCTTAGATTAGTACACTATCAAAATAGTCCTTTATTGTTGTCAAACCTGCTCTGAACTCCTTAACCAGAGCAGTCACTAGGCCAGAAACTAAGCAAATAACAGGGGCTTGCATACATCAGCCTCATGCCCTGCATAGAGCATATAAAAATAAATGTTAGAAAGTTTAATTTCGAACAGTAACTTGAACATGGGGTCAAATATTTGAATATCTTTGACATTGGATACTCAAGGTATTCTGTTAGCAGGGGCTTATTTTCACATGGCCACTTTGTTTCAAATGACAGCAGCAAACCACAGACCCTTCTGTCATTTCTCTGTCCCTTTCCACCAGCCGTCTCCATATACCTGGGCTTTCCACTTAAACACGATTTTGATGTTGGTTTTCGTGCGGAGGAGACAAAAATCCAGATGTTTCCAATGCAAAAGCTTGTTCTCATCTTTATTATTAAAAATGGTAAAGCTTCATTTGTATTTTATTAAAACAATTGGACAACTAGTATTTTTAAAAGAACTGTAGCTGTTTTGGCTTTAGCTATTGAGCTTAAGACAGATGTTGTGGGTTCGAATTGTATGAACGTTAGTGAAAATATGAATGTTAAGGAAAATAGTATTATGAGTGGCTTCTTTATCTTAACTCATGAGGCCAGTCTGTTGGTAAGGTTTTCTGTACCTGTTCAGAGGTGGAACTATATCATATCTATGACATGCTGGTTTGCTTGTATGATAACTTTCATTGCCAAACTCCTGAAGTGTTCTATATTGGCTAGAGTCAGGGTCAGAATCCAGGTCAGACATTTTTGTTGGATTGGTATTAGCAGTTCAGCCTGACTCTTCATTAAATACCCTGCCCAGCTGTCAAGCTAAGCAGCCTCTTATCTCTCATGAATACCCAATGTTTTCTTGTCTCTGTTTCTCTGCATATCGCCTTCTTCCTAAAGAAAATGTTCTTTCTCCTCATTTCTATGTGTTTATATCATATCTATCCTTAAAGGGTCAATTCAAATGTCAAAATTCTTTGAAGAATTCTGCAAGTATGACATGATCATCTTCCCTATCTCTGGATAGATAAAGGTGTGTATTACTGTTTTTACCACTACTCATTGTAAACAATTGAGTTCTAAAGGTTAATCTAGCACGATAATAAGCAGTTTAGTGCATCGTCTCATTTTGTGATGGTTTTGTTTCTATTCTAACAATAATGATGATAAATATTAAATCTGTGTTCTTTAATATGAAAATTTCCTCATGTACATTATCTCATTTAATCTGCAGAACAACCCCATAAGGTAGGTGCTATTATTATTCCTGATTCAGCTAAGAGGTAATCCTTAGAGACGGCATAACAGTTATCCAAGGTCAGGTGGCTAGTTTTAGACCTTCTTCCTAACCAATAGGCTGGACTCTCCCTCAAACCTGCACCTCCTTTACCATATCACTTGCCACTTCCCACTTGGTTGTGTAATTACCTATGACCTGAATTACTGTACTTGTTCCTTGAGGGCTAAATTTATGTTTGAGTCTCCCTGGTGTTCTAACCATGACTCAACTCAGTGCCTTACACAAAACTAAGGGTGTTTCAGAACTATCTGGTAAACAACTGAAAATTTAGAACCTTTCATATATTCTTTTATAGCTCTGACATGGAAGATTTCTTGAGAGGAAAGTACTATGTTTAACTGTCATCCAAATAAAATGGAAAATATAGCTTTGACCAAAAGAAATGATGTGTTCTAAGAGAATAAAATTAAAACAGGATTTTAAAATCTGTTATCCAGTAGTTCTGAAAATAAATAAGAACTGTCCTCTTACTGAAGGAGTAAATGCCTTTAAACTTTCACAATCATCATATATTACACATAAATGTGGAAACTGGAAATCTGTTTCCCACTGAAAGTAAAGAAATTGTGTTTGAATAAAAGAAAAATTAATATTAGTGAAACAATGACTACTAAAAATGATATTGTAGTAATGAACACAAAGTGAATAACATTATCTTTTTATCTTTTTATTTTTATTTCTTTACATTTATAGTGTACCAAACAGTTGAATAATTGACTGATTTCCATCAAGATGTTTGTCATTGAATTGACAAAGACTCTATTAAAGTAGGAGAAGGTGTTGAAGATAAGATGTCTTATCTAGAGACGAATAACCTTTTTATCTTTAACAAGCTGTCTTATCTTTACTACCCTGCCTTGGAAACTCAAGAGAGTGGCAGCCTTGAATACACACTGTCATTTCCTCCTTCATGGCCTGAGACTGATTCAGAGAGGAAATGCCCCATCAGAAGGATGGATGTAGTTCAGGCTAATGAGGCAGCAGGTAGACCCATGAGGAGCTGACCTCGAATGGATGAAGAACTTTCTATTCTGGATCAATTATCGTAATTATTCTAACTCCATCCTCAATTGTACATTGGATGCTAAAGAGAGCTAGTTAGAATTCTTTTAGCCACCTCCAGTTCATGAGATAAAAAGAGATAGGGGTGAAGGCTTTAGTTGATTGACAGTTTTTAATGGTAGTTTTGAGGGTCGAATTGAATAGTATATACTGCAAGACTTTCTGAACGTTAAGTATACTCCCAGTATTGGATATATTATGCTAATAGACCCAGTCCCCCAAGAGGGTTTATCTGGTTGCTTCCTGCCTATGCAGTTAACATCATGTAGATACAACAAGGCTGATAGAATTTCATGAAACGGTTGTTGAATGTGCATAATTTGGATACTGAGACCTTAATATCTAACATGTGATCCTCTATACAAATGTTTATTTAACTGTACACAGATGTCGTGAGAGGTACTATTAGAGTCTTGATTTGTTTTCATTTTCAAATGGTAGTTTATTTTGTGTGTGTGTGTGTATGTATGTATGTAAATTTGAATCTCATTCAAATTCTATTCATAAAGAAATCTTAAGAATTAACCTTTTTAGGCTACCCCAAGGGCCTCACAAAAGATCCTGAGTTTTATGATGGTGAATTACACTGACATTTCCTAAAGAGTTACATGTTTTGTCTTTGTAATGGAGGCCTTAGATTTCTTTAGAACTGCATTCTATTTAGAAGCCCACCCGCTCGTGCCCTCCCCATTTCATAATGAGAGCAAATTCAAGGGCTGCCTAGAGCCAATGAAATAAAAATTAAATTATTTTTCCTGTCATTCATGGTAGAACATGATTTTTCTTCCACTTTTCCCTATACCGTATGCTTCTAACAAAGAGTTGCACATTCCTTGCTTTCTACCTGGATACCTTTCCACATGCCGTTCCATTGGGAATGTGTCAACTGAGGTCATACGTTACCTTCTTCCTGAAGAATTCTATGATTTCATCCAGACGAATTGACCTCCTCATCCTCTAAACTTTAATACCATGTTACATCTCCTTGTAACCCTTATCATAATATTTTAAATTTTAATATCTGATCTTCCCAGCTTGAAGATAAACTGCTGGAGCCTGGGGAATATATTAATCTCATCTTTGAGTCCACCACAGCTCCTGGGTCAATGCCTAAAAATGGTAGTGAGTAAACATTTATCCAGAAAGAATGAATGCACTGTCCTTTTCCTGAAGGCAACAGTGAAGCTGAATTAGAAACGAGATATGCAGGCAATTATGAAGAATATATCTTAAGACAAGTTTCAAGATTTTGAAAGATATGTTTCCTAAAAAAACAGAATTCAAAATATTATTTAGTTCTTTTCTGTGGAATTCTTAAGTCATGCCCACTTATAAGCTCTCTCATTCTCTCTCTCTCTCTCTCTCCATATATATATATATATATAGAATGAGAGAGTGTATATGTATACATATATATATGGAATGAGAGAGTGTGTATATATATATGGAATGAAAGAGCTTATATATATGGAATGAGAAAGCCTCTCTCTCTCTCTATATATATATGTATATATATGCATACATATATATGGAATTAGAGGTTAAAAGTGGAGATGACAAGAATTATATATATATATGGAATGAGAGAGAGCTTATATATATATATGTACACACATGCATATATATGGAATGAAAGAGCTTATATATGGAATGTGAAAGCTTATATATATATATGGAATATGTATATATGGAATGAGAGAGCATATACATATACCTATATATATGGAACAAGAGAGAGTTTTTAAGTAGAGGTGACTTAAGAATTCCACAGAAAAAGAACTAAGTAATATATATATATGGATATTATTTATATATATATACACACACATATATATGTAAGGAGTGTGTGTATGTGTACATATATGTATATACACACATATATATGTATATATACACATATGTACATATATACACACATATTTCTGAAAGTTTTCCAAAAGTATCTCCCTTCAATGAGGAGGGGTTAGTGTGCATCAGCTGAATGGTGCCCACAGTGATACAGGCTCATGGTAGTTCTGGCAAATGTGGCTTCCTGCCAGTCTGCACCAAGCCGACTTGCATGGTCAACAACAGGCCTTGCAATCCACACTGTCTCTCCATTGCTGGCAGCTCACGGGCAGGAAAAAAAGGTGACAAAACAAGTTTACTTAACAGCCTTAAGCTGCCTTAAGTGTGTGTCTTCAGCCCTACGGGACAAAATCACTCAAAAATTTGTGAAATTGTTCCCATGAATTCATCAGATGTGTTACATAGTATTTGAAATCAACTTAGGACAAGATCTAAGAGGCCAGAAAGGAGTACTTAAACACGGAATTAAAGATGGCAATGCTTTAGTTTTTCCATCTGGGGCACCAAACTCTAAATTGTGTACCCTAGTTCTGTGTTCTGAAATTATTTTCTTCAGAGGTCTAACTTGATGTTCAAGTGGTAGAGAAAAGAGGGAGAGGCTAAGGGAGCTTGAGACAGAAGTTGGGGCAGAAGGAAAGGGGTAATGAATGAATGATTCCAAAAACGGAATTCTCTATCAGTTAAATACAGATAAGAGGACTAAGAAACTAAAATGTTGAAACAAAAATTAAATTAAAAAGAAAATAGTACATGCAGATGATAACTTTACCTCCTCTAAAATTTCTTATTGTAGCTATTATGTTTCTTTTGTTTCTAGATACAAATGAAAAGCTTCATGTTTTGTTTATAATGATGTTGCCTAAGAAAGACATTCAGAAATCAAAGATCAGAAGTGGGAAAAATAATTTAGATTTGAGGATTGGCAGAGTAAAGACTGTGTGTGTGTATGTGTGAGAAAGAGAAAGAGACTTTCACACATGTCAGATGTGTTTTACCATTGTAGTCTTTCTAGAGACAAACATCTGGTTTGCTCTAACTCCTTTTTCTGTGTCCTGTAACCTTCCTATCCATGTGCTTTTTCTCTTAGGACCACACTCACCTGCTTAAATAGCTTTTAAGCCACTTTGGGAAGGAAAAAATAAAGAACCCAATACACTTGACTGCAGAGTTAGAGAACTGCTCTCTTAAATCTAGCAGCCTTTTCTAATGATTTATATTATAACTCAGAGTGTGTCAGACCTTTGTGCTAGAAGGGCATGTAAATTAGAAGACCATGTTTTCCCAGTGCAAAGATTATAATTACAAAAACAATTTCAGGGCAACATTTTGTTGTTCTAAATTGCTCTTCCAAGTCTCTGTTTACAGTATTTCTAAACATGACATTCTATACTGTATACCGTGGTAGGCATAGTGAGCTCTGAGAATTTCAGAGCTCCAAAGAGGGACAGTCTAACCCAGAGGGAAATTCAGAGGAATCATGGGAATTGGCAGCCCCCTTGGGTATTTGGTTATTCCCATTTTACTCAGTCTTCCCTCTTTTGGTTTTTCTGTCTTAATATTATTTTCCTTTTCTCCTCTTCTTACCCTTTTTTAAATATTCATTTGAGAGAGTCAGAGAAAAGAAAAGAGATGGCAAGAGACAAAATAAGCCTAAATCCCTCAGGGAGGGTAATCCTTAAAACAGAAGGAACAACAAATGATAATAACTACTAGGTTTCTACCCCAGTTCTGAATGAGTAAGACAAGAGCTCTCCTGTCTCCAGAAAAGAACAGAATTCAACAATCTAGAGACTATGTGAAATATTCCACGAACACTTTAAAACATGAGAAGTGCCCCACAGTACACATGGAGGCACAAATGAGAGCACAGTTAAAGCTGGGAAAAATCAGAAGATTTTGAGTCTAGAGTTGAAGGATCTGTTCACCAAAGATTGTGCTGTGGGAAGATGAGGAGGAAGAGGAGGAGGAGGAGGAATTTAAAACAGACCTATATAAATAGAGAAGAGAGAGAGAGAGAAAAAAATCCTTACAAAGGTGTGTGTCATAGGATGTGAGGGCTGGACCATGCCTTCATCCCTCTCATTTCACAGAAGGATAAAGAACAACTGAACAAAGTTTCCTATTGCAATTCAAATACAGCTGTATAAGTAAGACATCAGTTTTGCAGGAAATTCTTCTGTCAAGGCTGTCCACACATGCATTTATCCTTCCATCTGCCTGTCCATCCACCATTTCATCCATCTCTCCTAAAGGCCTCAGAATGTGTTAGGGGAGCCAACTCCCTGAACTCTCTGCCCAATGCACATGTATAAAACAGACCCAAACCATTTAATTTTATTTTATGCATAAATGAGAATAGAACCAAATCTCAATTGTTTATAATCATATAGGGGAATAGAGATATTGACTACCCCAAATGAGCAGATGATCTTCAATTCCTCTCTATTTGGATTGTGAACATGCATTAATGCTTACATTAAATGGGGCTGTGCGGCTGGGCGCGGTGGCTCTCGTCTGTAATCCCAGCACTTTGCGGATCACGAGGTCAGGAGATCGAGACCATCCTGGCTAACACGGTGAAACCCCGTCTCTACTAAAAATACAAAAAATTAGCCGGGCGAGGTGGCGGGCACTTGTAGTCCCAGCTACTCGGGAGGCTGAGGCAGGAGAATGGCGTGAACCCGGGGGGCGGAGCCTGCAGTGAGCCGAGATCGCGCCACTGCACTCCAGCCTGGACGACAGCAAGACTCCGTCTCAAAAAATAAATAAATAAATAAATAAAATGGGACTGTGCATTATATATTGGCAAAATACTCCAAAACAAAACAAAACAAAAGAGAGCCACCCAGTAAAAGCAGTGTCTGGAGGAGCCTAAAATATGCTTAAATATGTATGGTCTCACAATAGGCTGTCTGCAGGCTGAGGATCAAGGAGAGCCAGTCTGAGTTCCAAAACTGAAGAACTTGCAGTCTGATGTTCGAGGGCAGGAAACATCCAGCACGGGAGAAAGGTGTAGGCTGGGGGGCTAGGCCAGTCTCTCTTTTCACATTCTTCTGCCTGCTTACATTCTAGCTGCCCTGGCAGCTGATTAGATTGTGGCCACCCACATTAAGGATGGGTCTGCCTTTCCCAGCCCACTGACTCAAATGTTAATCTCCTTTGGCAACACCCTCACAGACACACAAAGGATCAATACTTGCATCCTTCAATCCAACCAAGTTGACACTGAGTATTAACCATCACAGCCATTTATTATGTTTACTTGGTAATATCAGAGACTGAAACATTTTTACTCTTTTAGCAATGACATCAGGTTGTCCAGCCAACACAGAGGTGATTTTGGTGGGGAATTTTTATCACAATTATTCTTAATAGAAAGACATATTATAACAATGTTTATTAATATATTTCAGATTTACTGAATGTATTTAAACATAGCTTTGAAAAAAATCTCCATATTTCTGTAGACTTCTGATAGTTTTAGAGAATCATTTTCTCAGAGCCCTAGAGTTTATTCTAGACCAGGGCTCTGAGTTTTTCCTTAAGGCAGATGATGCTGTTCCCCAAACTCTTCATTTTCTTGTCCAAAGATTGTGTGGCTACCATATGTGAATGGTGGGCCCCTCAAGTCTTTGAATAAAATGATGTTAGTGTCCCTGGATGGATAGTGGCTGCTTTCCTGCAGGGAATGATTACTATGACTTATGGAAGACCCACTATGGATGTCACGATAACTACCATTTATTTATTGGCCTTTTTTGTTAATAATTTGTTCTTCTTTTCACAGCAACTTTGGTGCCTCCTTTCCAAGTTTATTTACAAAACATTTTTCTAAAGTAATAAAATGACTGCCTATAGTTTTAGCCTTAGACTGTAATTGCTTCCTAGTGAAGATCCTCTTAAGCATGGGAGCTTATCATGGTCTTTTGGGGAAGAGGTAAAGGAATGAACTGTGATGGTAGGAAATATGATTCCTACTCCTTTACCCTCCAAAATCATCCTTAGTCATCTGTTGAAAGGATCATCTTGATGTGTTCCACTTTCCTGGTTTCTGAAATGCATAGGCGACCACCTTGCTGTGATTTATTTCATGGGACAGAAGTAGTAATGTGCTAATGGGGCTGTGTCAGCACCAGTGTGCATGGAGATCTGGACATTATCAGTGCCAGCGGAAAGCTCTGGGGGGACTCAATGAGGCAGGGCCCTGAGTTGGGCATCATGGCTACAGCTGTTTCATGCACAGGAAGATTCAACTATTTTATGAGATTATTTTCAGTTTTTAAACATGAATTCTGGGTGTCCATCTCTAGGGAATGGAGCCCCAATCCTTTGGTCCCCACTTTGCTGTGAACTGTGGGCCTTCCAGGGAGTCACAGAACAGAAGAGAAGGCTTTTCACACTCATACTGAGAATAGCTTTAGTTCTTCCTGACCATACTTGATCTGCTGTAGTATCTTTTATGAAGTTTATCATGTCATGTCCTTAGGTATCTAGATGCAGGTATTCCTGCACTGGACTGGACATGTTTTAAGGGTGAGAACTATGCCTTATAGTACCCAGTACAGTGATTTATATATGTCACTGTGTGTATATGTATTTCTGTAATAGTGATACGTATCACATATTTGACTGTATATGTACATGTGTACATATCTATACATATGTGTATGTGTACATATGACACCCAATTAGTACTTATTGAATTGAATTAGTCTTAATTAAATAATTGGTCTTAAATAATTAATTTTTACTCTTTCTGTGCTTGTTTCCTTAACTGTAATAATAATTTCATAGAGGTTGTTGTGAGGATTAATGACTTAATAAGTGTAAAACTCTTAGAAAAGTGCTTAGGATATACTGAGCTATTGCTATTTGCCTGGGACATAGAAAGTGTGAGGAGACAGAGTAGGGATTCCTCTTTCTTCTGCTGTCTAGGAACGAAGCAGAATGCGTGTAAAGACTTAAGGTTCTGAGACCAAGATTCTACGAAATTAGAAGACATAGTTATAATAGATTTCAAGCACTGGAAGTTACCTTAAAATTCAGATACCAACTAAAATAATCTCTCCAGGGATTAATATCTACTAAGTTCACTTGAAAGAACGAAAGTAGAAAAAAGAAAGCAAAAGAAAAAAAATGCTCCTAACATTTTTACCGGAAATGTGGTATTTCTGGTAGAATAGCTTTTCATTCAGAGATTCTTTTTCAGAATTAGCTCCAATCTTACGTCAAGGTGATTAGGAATACTAAAAATTTAGCATAGTTTTGAGGGGATCAATTAGAGCTGGGGAAGGTGGGAAAAGCTTTAAAGGAGATTCTAATGTGGTTGTACTGAAAGATGTTAGGGCAATACTCGATTACATTCACTTCCTCAGGCATTGCTTGGTGTGATTCTGGTCCCCCAAAAAGATTTCAGAAGTGCTTTGTGTTTTACGTGGGCCTTCAGGCTGAGAGTTTCTTTTTTCTTCTTTTTTTTTTCTAGCTTTCTACACAAGGACATAAATTTTCCAGAATGTTCATTCTGCCTGTAAAATAATGTGACACAGCTAGCCATATCAGACAAGTGCATCCTGCTCATCAGTGAAGGGATTCTAAAACTTAATAATCCTTAAGTCCACTAATGGTGTTGGATGTTCCTGAGGCTATTATTCCAGATTGCTTCTGACATTTGTGTGTTCATATCAGAGTAAGTTTGTATCATTCTTCAGTTTCCCCCCAGTGAATGTTGAGCCTGCATAGCAGATAAGCGTAAGTCTATGGGAGCAACATGCTGACAGAACCCCTTAGACCCATGCTCTCCAATGCATTAACTATTAGCCACAGTGTGACTTTTTACACTTAAATTAATGCAAGGTAGGTAAAATTCAAAATTCAGCTTCTCAGTCACACTGGCCACATTTCAAATGCTCAGTCACCACATGTGATTAATGGCTATCATACTGGATAGCCCAGATGTGGAACATACCACTATTGTAGAAGGACAGTGCTTCATGAGACTACAGGCATAAGGTGAGATAATTGATCAGGGGCTAATAGAGAGCAAGGGTGTCCTGTTTCAGGAAAACTCAACCTGTGAACATGCAGATTTACACAAAGGAAAATTTAGGAGGTGTCCATTCTCCTCATATGGCAATTCAAAAAACATTTTTATCCAACTACCTCCAGTGATTAAGTGTTTATGGATCCCTAATGATATTTAGAGAGTAGTCAGAAAAATAAAATGAATATGAAAGAAAGTAAACTAAAATGTAAGGCTATTATCAAACACTAAATCACAAGAAACCATATACTGGGAAATTTTGTCAGAGGGGTATAGTGGATATTTGAAACATATGTTTACATCTGTCTTTGAAACCAGCCAACCTGGATTTGGGTCCATCTTTGCCTCTTGGCTAATGGCCCCATGAACAGAAGCAGGCAGAACTCTGCAGGTTTGTCATGAGGATTTGTTGTGGAAGCATATGTGCATAGCAGCACATAGTAGGTAGTTTGTAACTACTAGGACTTCCCGTCTTCCTGTTTTCTTCCTCACCTTCTCCTTTGGGTCTTCTCTTCCTTCTTCCTTTCTTGCATCCTAGGAGCCCAGAACCTGTCAGTTCCACACTCACCACTCTGCATTTTAGGGGTCCAGCTATGTGGAGAGAGAAATCCCTCTCTTTTTCTGTGACAGCCCCCTGAACAGTCATCTCCTCTGATAACACCGTGGTTTCCTTCAGTCAAAATGGACATATCCCCTTGATAAGGGATACTACCCATGAGGCCACTGATGGAGATATTTTAGACAAGTTTTATTATTCCCTGAGTCACATCAAAAGGGGGAAGATAGCATCAAACTAGAAATTAGGAGTTCTGGATATGTTTCAGCACTGACAATGATTTCTACAAGTCCTATACTTCATGGGCTCCTATTCCTCATCTATAAAATGGAAAGGTTGGAGTAGAAAGTCTCTTACTGCCTCTTTCAGCTCAAACCTAAGTAAGAACTACTCACTGCCTCCCAGCTAGACTAGCAGCTCTGTGAGGGCAGGGACTTGGGCTGTCTGTCCCTGTTGTAGTCCCAACATGCTAGCTCAGTGTATGTCATTTATTCAATACTCAGTGCGCATTTGAGGAACAGATGATGAGAGGAGCCCAATCTGCCTCCCTCACACATGCTCTGGTGGGGGCCCTATGCCTCTATTGCAGACTACCTTCACTCCACTCAGCCTCTCCCCGCCCCTCCACTCTCTCCAGCATTATGGCTGCTGTTCTCTTTATTTGTAAAAAGTTGCAGCAGCTCCACTGTGTTACTCTACCATTTCTGATTTCTCTGTAAAGCTGGGGCTGAGAAAGAAACTGTACTGTGTAATTATCCTTGCGACACTCTCTTCGAAGACTTCCAATTTAATAGAATTACCAAGATTTAAAAACATTAAAACAAAAATGAGCTTGTTAGAGTAAATTAGACTTCATAAATGTGTTCTCCGTTTATTACAAAACATTGATTTCTGTGGTCACCTTCTCTAAATTATTGAAAGTTGCGTAGACTGCCTTAATTGGCAAGGAGAAATGTCACCAGCCAACTCTCATAGAAGTTGGGGGTTGGGGGCATGCATGGGATGGAGACAGAAAGAAAGGGGAAGGAAGGACAGGGCCCAGCTGGCTACATAGTCAAGTGGAAATCATTATGGGGAAACAACTCACACCCGCCTTGATGAAGCTCTGTGAGAATAGCAATACTAGTCTGGGAAAGGAGTGGATAAATAGTATGCTGATGGTGTGCAGTATAAATATAGAGCCTCCTGATTCCATAGCAAGAATGGAGATGCTTGTTTCCTAGGCAGGAAAATCTTTTTTCGTGATACTGGAACCTGGCCTAACACAGATTAACCAGCAGAGCTGCCCTGGGTTCTCAGTTCTACTCCTGACCGGGATGACTTTAAACTCTGGCCTCTCCGTGTCCCCATCTCACACGGGCACTGATGCCTGCTGACTACAACTCCCCAGGCCTCTTATGTGAGCTTGCCAGCCCCAAAGAAATCTACTCTAGTCTCTGAGCTTCTTGGAGATCATAGTAATCAGTGGGAAGAGAGCAGAGTGCCCTCTCTGGAGCCTCCTAACCACCGGTTTGGAGAGGAGAGCACTGGCTGTGGCCAGCCATAATGAAGCCCCCACAGTGGCTGTCCTGAGGAAGAGGGGGAGGAGGCAGCTGCAAGCCTCTGAGCTTCACTGCCAGTACTCCATCATTTTCTTGTTACTGAAGAACTGGCAGATTGAGAGGCTGAGTTTGTCGAATTATAGAGAGTGTGAGCTTCCAAAGGCAACAGTGTCATGCTGCTCATTTGCTGTTGGGGAAAAGTATAAGGTCTTCCATGCTAATGACTATACTGTGAAGCCTCTAAACTAGTCTGGCTTTTTTAGCAAACCTTCCCAAAACTGCTGCCCTTTATAGCTGGTCAAGTTTAATTAGAAAGAAAAAGTCTCCAAATAATAATAATAATATAATAATAATTTTAAGAGTATTCACTTACTATATTCCAGAAACTGTTCTATGAAGTTGTACTGTAACTCAGCTTATCCTTATGAATGCTTTAGGAGATAGATAATATTATTCTGTTTTACAAATGAAGATCTGAGGCATAAAGAGGTAACCCATCCAGGGTCACAGAGTTAGTGGTGGATTCTGAAATTCAAAACCAAGTTATTTAGCTTCAGAGACTGGACTCCAAGCCCCTATGTTAAGAACACAATCCTAAAATTGAATAACCATGAAACACTTATTATGAGCTTAACACAAAGTAGACCTTAGGTGTGTGGGGGGGGGGTCTATGAATTTGAGTTCAGCTCCTAAGGTAAATTACATGTGGGGTGGCTTTTTCCGAACTTTTGAAGAATTTCAAGATAGTAATATTAATCTTTAGAGAGTTAAACTGGGCATGGGACCCTTCTCAGCACAGGTGACAGGCCAGTGAATATGTCCCTGTTCTCAACTCCCAGAAAAACAAAACAAAACATGACCTAGAATACAAAGCAAGTAGAATATTTGTAAAAAGAAAGTGGAATGAAAGTGCTGACCAGGGGGTGATTTCATCACTCTGCCAGTGACAAGGGCAAGGTAAAATCTGTGATACAGATGGCATACAGTCAGGAAAGTGAAGGTCATGGCTACCACAGGAAGGAAGCTGTATTCGTTTAGTTTCATACTGCTATAAAGAAATACCCAAGACTGGGTAATTTATAAAGGAAAGAGGTTTAATTGACTCCCAGTTCTGCATGGCTTGGGAGGCCTCAGGAAACTTACTTATAATCATGGCGAAAGGCGAAAGGGAAGCAGGCACCTTCTTTACAAGGGGCAAGAGAGAGAGAAATGCAAGCAGGGGAAATGCCAGGCGCTTACAAAACCATCAGCTCTCCTGAGAACTCCCTCACTATCAGGAGAACAGTGTGGGGGAAACCACTCCCATAATCCAGTCTCCTCCCTCCCTCGACACATGAAGATTACAATTTGAGATGAGATTTGGGTGGGGACACAGAGCCAAACCATATCAGAAGTTGACTAAATTGAGACATTGACTTCTGGGTTAGGAGTCAGGTTCAGCTGAGCCAGGCAAGACAGTGCATGTTCATCGTATTAATCCTAGCATCACTCAGTTAGACTTGCTCTGAAACAAAACTTCTTTAAGAAGTCTTGGTAGGAGGTTGTGGAACTATTTTCATACCTTTGAAGCTGCAGGTCAGAACCACCTGTGACTGAATGCATGGAGCAGCAGGAGCTCAGCTGGATTATATTATTGCAGCTTCAAAATGACCAAGGCCTTCATGACTGTTTGTCTCATAATCAGTCACTCGAAAGATGCCAGAGACCATAGAAGAAAAGGTCTAAAGGGAATTTTTAGTTCAAATAGGCTAGCTCCAGGGACCTGCTCAGGGTCAACATGCAAGATGCTGGAAAAGCAGCAGCATAATTACCATTATTTATAGCTGTGCGCTGCAAATGTGGAATTTCGTACAGTAGCTGTGATTTGTTTTCTATGTAACCAGCATAGAATGCAACATAGAATCCAGTCCCCTAAAATACATTGCTTAACACCGTGAGTAGAGGAGGCAGCCAATCATCCTGTCACTCCACGGCCTCTCTCCAGTGCCCCTCCCCGCAGTGCTTTCTCATCTTCAGCCTCACATGTAGTTCCTATCCCCTCCCCTCATCCCCCTACTGCCACCTCCTCCCCATCCCCCAACCCAGATTCAGGACACAAATGATTCCGGCCATCTCAGAACACTCTTGCTGTGGTCTGTGTGCTCTGAGCTGTATCTCAATAGGATCTGGGCACATCTGGCTGCACAGTAGGAGTATTGCACTCCAAAGTGCAAAAATAAAACCACAAAAGATCAAAAGAAAAGCATGGTAGGCAAGAAATTACCCTTATCTTTATCTCCACAGCATCCATCAAGTACAAGCATCTGAGAGATGGCAGGCAGCAAGATAACAAAAGGGAAGCTGGGAGGAAATTAAAAGCAGCTTCCAATCATTAGCCCTTCAGCTGGCCTGGAAGGGCCTAAAAGGCTCTGAGAGGATATCCCACAGACAGAACCTTCGTTAGGAATGGACCTGAGCAAAAGAGACGACCTGCTGATCATCAGGCCTTAAGATGACAGCCTGGTGAGGCAAGGTTAAAACCAGAAAGCCAATTTTATTTATGCTTTGCACACAGTTTGGATTGTTTTCTCCCTTGCTTAACATATGCACTTTTGCCTCTTCCTGGGGTTTGAAGTTTTGCTTGATGAAGTGTGAATAATCTTCATGTCCCTGCCCTACAACGGTGCCCAGGGACTCCCGCAGGTGGATCACCCCCACTGCAGCCCAAAGAACTCCTCTGTGGTGATTAGAAGGGCTGTGAATATCTCTTTCCCAGATAGCAATTTGTTTCTGAATCAGCATCTAATCTCTTGACTGGGTCAATTTTCCGTATATTTATGATGCAACTAGTCTGCTGATGCCTGAGCCGTGTTAGACACAGTATTCAAAACAGAATCCGGGCCGGGCATCGTGGCTCACGTCTGTAATCCCGGCACTTTGAGAGGCTGAGGTGGGCGGATCACCTGAGGTCAGGAGTTCAAGACCAGCCTGGCCAACATGGTGAAACCCTGTCTCTACTAAAAATACAAAAATTAGCTGGGCACGGTGGCAGGTGCTTGTAGTCCCAGCTACTCAGGAGGCTGAGGTAGGAGAATTGCGTGAACCCGGGAGGCAGAGGTTGCAGTGAGCCGAGATCGTGCCACTGCATTCCAGCCTAGGCAACAGAGCAAGACTCCATCTCAAAAAAAAAAAAGAAAGAAAAAAGAAACAGAACCCACCACGTTTTTTTCCAGAGCATATGACATTTAGGAGATGTTTGACGATGACCTGGGTCAGTTATGAACTGACCTCCTTTTTTACAGGGTCAGTGTTTTATTCAAACTGGGACAAAACTGATCACAAATGATAAAGATTTGGACTCAAAAATTCAAAATTGTGTCACTCTGATCTGTTATTTATACATAGTACATGCCCTGTGCCACAGCTCTTAGTCTATTTGTATCATATGCATCCCTGTTTTTAAATATCTTACTGTTGATACCAGGCTGTTGTGTTTGGATGTACAGAGAGTGCACTGTGACTCCAGGGGAGCCATTCATATTGTATTATTAAGGGTGGCATCTTCTGGAGTTGTACAGTGTGAACCTGCAAAGCCACGTGTGGCAGCTCTGGGTATGTCTGTTCTTCAGGGACAAAGGCAGTAATCTGTTCAGTAACACATAGTAAGAGTTCCGAGATGAGGGTATAGTCCCTGCCTGTTAAAAAGTACTCTGTGTCAAAGGGAGATAAATAAAGACAGGAAAATTACACTGCAGGCCCTAAGACTATATTTGAGGTATGCACAGAGTACAGTTGGGAAACAGAGAAGAGAACTATTAACTTGCTTGAAAGAATCAAGGGAGACTTCATAGAGGAGATGACATTAGACCTTGGTCTTGGGGGATGAGTTGATATTACATAGACTGAATGAAGAATTTCAGGAAGAGAAATGTTTGTGTAAAAAGACGAAAGTTTATAAAGAGCACAGCTTATGGAGGGCAGAGATTCCTCAGCGCTAAAAGCAATGGGGACAGTGAGTGTAGGCAAGAAAGAGTATAAGGAAAGATACAGTTAGAAAGGTAGGGTAGGGCCAGATCACATAGAATCCTTGTTAAACTCTTTGGAGGCTAAGGTAAAATTTATCAAGAAATGGATTCAGTACTGACTGCTTAGCCAGGTGGGCTCTGGTCAGAAAAATGACAGCCAATAAGGCTCTGTCTTGCTTGTGGTGGCGGCAAAAGAATGTTTCAGAGCATGGACTCTAGAATGGGCGTGCATGACTCATCTCTTAAGGTTATTTAGCCTCTGTTTACATCCGTTTCATCAGCTCTTTAACAGAATTAATAATAGCATCTGCCTCATAGAGTTGGGGTGAGTTTGACATGAGACAATGTTTGCTGTAATTCACCTGCCAGAGTGTCCGCTACTTAGTAATTGCACAATAACTGTTGGTGGATCTTCCTATGCTTCTGCTTCTTCCTTTTCTCTCCCTGACTGTCCTCCTTCCCCCCCTTCTTCAAATTACTATTATTATTGCAAATTTCACAAAGCCTGCAGTCCAGATTTCTCCATAATCCTACTCTGAATAGATTATTAATAACTAGTCTGCATTTGCTAGACAGCAAACCTCAGGTCATTTAGAGACCTACTTGGTACTGGCAACACTGAAATCAGAAGATAATCAGCAAATCCTAAGTATTTTGTCTTCTCACATTAATTAACCACATTTTTTAAAGTTCTACTGCCTTCTTGCATACTCAACTATGGGGCATTTAATTTCTGGTTTCTGTTCATTGCTTTATTATAATTTTATTTTTTCCTAAACTATAGCTTAAAGTCGCCTTAAGCTATTTTGGAGGGAAATGGAGGAAAGGAAAACTGTTAGTCTGTGATTTTGCCATTATGAGTGTTCTCCCCTTCCCCTAAACACACGCACATGCACATACACACACACACACACACAGAGAGAGTTTAATACAATTGGCTTCATTATTAAATAATACTGCAATCTGTATTTAAGTTGACAACATAGGCATCTCTTTAACATTTTAATTAAAGAATGTTGGAGCATTGCTTTCTGCTTTTTTGATGAGAAGTCTTGGCTCATAGACAAAAATTCCAGTTTAGCTTTGACAAGATGAGGACACTTCTGGGAGACCAAGGGCCCCCTGTGGCTTAATGCTCCTTTTTTTTTTTCAGAAGAACATTTGGTGTGTGACTTGAACATAATGTTTGAGTCCAACATAAAATAGTAGAAGAACAAGACTTTTATTAGCCTTTCTGATCTCTTTCCAAAGGTGCACTCAGCATTTCATCTTTGTATTTAGCTACCAGTGTGCAACACTGAAGCCATTGCAATAGTCATTTCTAAGACATGAAATACCAGCAGCGCTGTGCCAGGCTCCCCAGCTTTGGCAAGCCCCAAGCCTCTGCCCATGCAGTGATTCAGGGAGGCAGCTGGATGAGATGAAGGCAGCTCCATTAGCTGGTGGTCAGAAAGCCTTGAGTCTCATAGCCATAAAAGCATCCCATAAATCTCATTCTCCAACACCATCATTAGGCAACAAAGTAGGTTTTCCTGGCTCCTTTTTTCACTTCCCTCACATACCCACTCCGCACAATCCAGGCCACTCTTTTGGATATCTTTTGCCTTTTAACAGAGGGCAAGAAAATTAGCCTTTATTAAACTACATTTTGGGCACATAGTAGGAGCTCAATAATACTAATCCTTGTATTATATTCCCAGACCCTACAATTTCCATTTTTACAAATACATAACTGAAAGCTCAAAGTCTGTACCAGAGTAACAGCAAGAATTAGAGAGTCATCTGATCAAAAGTGTCTGACTTTCTTCTACTTCCCAGCGTTGAACATTTCCTCAAATTTCCCCTGAAGAGACATGCAGTCGTCCTTAGAGATGCTTCTTGATCCGTTTAGAACCTCAAGGATCACACTGAACGTCCCAAATAATCTATGGGTTCTTGGCTGGAGAGCTGCACTGTTACTTTAATCTATAAGTAATTTGAAGGAAACACATTGTGGGCCAGTGTCATAATGTGAAGCAAAATAAGCCAGATAACTACCTATGGTTCCATGTATAAAAGTTAAAACAGGCAAAACAATTGCTGGTGTTAGATATCAAGATAGTGGTTATTGTCAGAGGGTAGGAAATGAAAGGGCATTTAAGTGGCTTCTGGGGTGCTGGTCGTAATCTAGAACTGGTGACATGGGAGTGTTCTGTTTGTGAATATAAATTAAAAGATGTGCCTATGATTTCTGCACTTTTCTGTATGTGTGTTATAATTCAGTAAAAACATTGTCGAAAGTTGCATCTGGCTTAGAGCTCAGAGGGTTTTGAAGCAACTTCTTTGAATTGTTTGACACTTTCACAATCTACTGAAATTTTCAAGGGGAAAAAGACAATAGTTTATGTATTTTTAAAAATCTTAGAAAATTGTCCTCCCACATCTTTCCATTATTGCTGATGTTTCAGCTACTATGTTGGGCTTAGAGTGAAAATTTGAATCCCAATCTGTTATCAGGACTTTAAATTCTCCCATTAAAATTCAAAAGTAATGATTCTTCTTTTTCCTTTTACTATAAGATACCGATTAGGATGAAATGTGATTCATTTTTGAACTTTACTGATCATTATAGTAATCACTGATACATTTTACAATATACATAAAAGTTTAGTACATTAGAATTGTGTTGGATTACCAGCACCTGCTAAAGTATATGTTATTGCCATAAGAATAAAGGAAGTTCCTAGCCATAGAGAAAATCTTCAGATAGTGAGATACCATGATCCTGACTAGATAATCTACATACAATGAGCAGTAAGCAGTCACATTTTTTCATGAGGCATCTACTGCAAAATAAATATGAAAATAGCTTGTGCTAATTGAATGCTTGAAAACCAGAAATGCTTGAATACCAGCAACTGTTTTAAGCACATTGCATTGGATTGACTCAGCTCTATGAGAGAGATGCTCTTATTATCCTCATTTTGCAGATGAAAAAACAGAGGTCCACATATGTTATGTAATCAGCCTGATTATACAGCCAGTAAGAGGTAGAACTCACACATAAACCAACTGAGTTTGGCTTGTTTCTTCTGGCAAAGGGCAACCTGGTCATTCTCAAGGTTTCAATCCTTCACTCTTCAATACTTAAAGTCTTTTGGGATTTCAAGAATAACTTGAAAAACAGTGAGGGCTTGGCAGGTTTATGATGAGAAAAGTAGGGAGAAAATTTCATAAATTAAAGGGTAGTGATCTGTGGTTCACACCTGTAATTTCAGCACTTTCAGAGGCCGAGGTTAGTGGATCAGTTGAGCTCAGGAGTTCAAGACCAGCCTGGGCAACAAAGTAAGAACTTGTCTCTACTAAAAACATAAAAATTAGCCAGGCTTGATTGTTCATGTATATAGTCCCAGCTACTCAGAAGGCTGAGGTGAAAGGATGGCTTGAGCGTGGGAGGCAGAGGTTGCAGTGAGCCGACATCGAGCCACTGCACTGCAGCCTGGGTGACAGAGACAGACTGTCTCAAAAACAAAAAAGAAAGGTAGTGATAATGATATAAAGAAGGTATTATGGGCTGGGTGCGGTGGCTCACGCCTGTAATCCTAGCATTTTGGGAGGCCAAGGTGGGTGGATCACTTGAGGTCAGGAGTTCGAGACCAATCTGTCCAACATGGTAAAGCCCTGTCTCTACTAAAAAAAAAAAAAAAAAAAAAAAAAAAAATAGCTGGGTGTGGCAGCATGCACCAGCAGTCCTAGCTACTCACGAAGCTGAGGCAGGAGCAGGAAAATCGTTTGACCCCCTAAGGCGGAGGTTGCAGTGAGCTGAGATCCTGCCACTGCACTCCAGCCTGGGTGACAGAGCGAGACTCCATCTCAAAATAAATAAATAAATAATGTATTATGTTTATTTGATGGTGAGGAAAGACTGGAGGATAATGTGGAAAGGAACAAAGGGAATGATGTAGTTCAGGGTTGCTTTATAAAGGACTCTGATACAGAAGGTAAGACGTCCCGCCAGTCAGTTCCCAGATGCTGGGCATGACCTGTTTAGTGAGTCCAGTGCCAAATGAAACAAGGAATGTCAAACATCATATTAGCTTAGAGTTCCCCTAATCAATATGGACTCTCATGTACTTTTCCCTTAGGGCCACAGTTTATGAAAAGCCAGTATCCAGGTATTTCATTAAACTAAGTTCTTAGCTTAGGATGGCATTTTGCTGTCCATTGTAATGCTCATTCATTACAAAAGTGCCCTCACAGTCCAGCTTTCTGCCAGGTAAGGATGACACATGTTTAACTCCTATCTTCATGTCTTACACATAGGCAGAAAAGTCTGTTGAACAAAATAAATGAACTATTATGTGATAGATTAATCAAACAAATGAATCAAACTAATGTGTCTGCTAACCATCATGCTTATGAAATATTACATGTGTTAATCACTCTCTTCTCCCAATTAAGATCCCACTCCAAATTAATGAAATGATACACCTTCTTAAGAAAACTCTTTTTAAAGTGGTGCAAATGCCAGAAACTCCAGGAAGGATAGAAGGAAGACACTGTTCATGTATAGGAGCCTCAAGTACCCTTCAGTGCTATCACATATGCACTATTTCTGTCCCTGCATATGCGGTACTGAGCAACTTGTTGACTCTTGTGTGCCATGTTTCCAAGATGAGAATATCACCATACAACTTGTGAGCCATTAAAAAAAATCTGATCATCTTAAGCATCTAGAGATAATGCTTTAGGTCACTTTTTCTGCTTCTTGCTCTGTTTTGCATTTGATGATGATCATCATCATAGAAAATATTTATTGAGTGCTTAGTTGCTTGTCAGGCCTGTGCTGAATGCTTTACAAATATTTTCTCATTGATGACAACAGTGCAGTGACATAGAAGTTATACTTTCCCCATTTATAGATGAGGAAATAGAAGCTTAGCCAGGTCCAGTAACGTGTTTAAGGTCACACAGCGTGTTAGTAGTTGAAGTCAGTGTTGAAGCCCACATTGCCAGTCCCCATGCAGGCACTGCCAACCACTACAATGTAGTGTATCCGCCTATAGCAATGCTACCTTTTTCAGTTTCATCCCCAGTCCTCAGCTCTTCACTGATTGCTTGGACTTGGTGAAAGCTTTGGCTGCAATGGTTTTGACTTTAGAACTCTTGCTTCAGATGGCACCCAGCCTCTAGCTTCATCTGTTTATAGTTCTTCTTAGTAGCCATATACTGCTAGAATCAAATTCAGACCTGGAACCCCAGGTCATTTGGTTGGCACCACTCCCAAACCTCTCCTCATCTTCAGGCAAGGAAGACATCAGACATATATGGCCTGGGACACTCTCTGACAGGAAATCTTAAAATTTGACATACTCAAACTGATGGGTGAAATAACATAGACATTGCTTTGTTCTTTTTATTTGCAAAGGTAGAACTGGACCCAATGAAATAGATGGAAAGCAGAAGCTGACTCCATATTTAGTGAGCCTCAAAATACGCACAACCTGAGAGCTCCCTATTTAGCTCACCTTCCTCCCTCTGCTGCAAATGTTTGCTGATGCTACAGCTTACAAAGCACACGTCTGCAGGGCCTCTCTGAGCCCCTTTGGTACACTCTTTCCCATGATTAGGTAAATGTCAGTGGAAAATCACCATGTATTTAGTGTTTTAATAAAACCACAATGTTGTTTATTTTGTAACCTCAGGTTCCAAAAGGGAAAGAAACAGCCACATTAAACTTTGCCCCTAAAACTCCAGCAACTCCCTCCAGGATGCTTATAAATGTTATCCTACTGCCACCCAAGCTATGTTTTCACTAGACCATCTTCCACTGCTAATTCTAGTCGATAATCATAGGACTGCCCAGGGTCATTTTCAGGCTTAAGGAAAGAAATAGAATCGAGATTGTGTGTCACAAGAAACATAACTTTAATTCCTAACTTCCAGCTCTTTGATGACAAGGTCACCAAATGCCAAACTTAGATCATGGAACAGTAATTCTACCAAGAACACACAGGCATGAAATCTATCTCAGCTTTTACTTCCTCTGCCTAGCTTTCAGAGAGCTTCATTGCCACCTCTAATCTTATTGTGAAGCACCTGCTTGGTGCACTGCATTGTCTGGCACAATGACAATAATCAAGGGGTGAATAACCAGGGGTATGTGATTTTAGAGCCCATAATATCCAGGTGGTTCTAAGGTGCCATCTCAGGTGCTGTTGATATGGCCACCCACTTGTGCTTGTCATAGTTGCCACATGGGCAGTGGAATTTTAGTAGACAGGAGAGCTTCTCTCCACCCTGCCTTTGCATGTTTCTCGATGCTTGCATTTTTAAAAGAAACTTGGACAGAAGCCATAGATAACTAAAAATGCAATATACCCCATATTTGACATACATAATGACATATATTAACTCTTACGCATGACTATGATCAGCATCTTTTCAGAGAGTTTCTTGTTTAAGAGGGAGGAGAACCCAATGTCATTGGATGCTGGAGACCTGGAGTGAGCAAACGGGCCTTCGTAGAGGATGAGACAGTGTTCCCCTATCCCACTTTTCTAATAAACCCATCCACATACACATTGAATTTACCTTTATAGTACATTATGAGATGTCCATATGTGATGAGAAAGTTGGGTGTTTCTCAACCTTGTAACTGATTATTATTATTTAATTTATCACATAGCTACTGAACTATTGTTATTGGTGATGTTTCCTGGCAAATTCCAGGCTCTGTTTCATACAGAGTTGTTGTTGTTTTCTAATTGTTACCAAAGCCTGTGTTTTCTCTAGTATAAAAGTTTCCCTAGCTTTTGAACAAACAATCTAAATGGAAAAGCTAACCTTTTCGTTGGATAAAGGCAAGTAATTGGTTTCTCTCATTTCACTGGGCCTTTTAGGCATGACCATGAGCAGGGTTCATGGCGAAACTCTGTTCAGCAGTAAATAACTTGTTGTCCATGTAATAGCTAAACACTGAAGCACAGCAGATGTCCAGATTAGCTGGCAGAAAGCAACTTTATTTTGGACATGCACTAGGGCAAAGAATGCTGAATACTAGCAAATAAAAAGGATAACATTTGCTGGAGCTCCCAACTTATTCACTGTCAATATTAAGTACGTATGTTAATAACGACTTCTCTGTATTATCCATAATAAATGGGAAGAGTATTAAGCTAAGGAACTGAAACATTTATTTGGAAGAGAAAACAGTGGGATGAGAATCCACAAATTGGCTCATGGAAGAAATCCCATTGGAGTTGCAGAGGGTGGTAAAGAGAAGTCCTCAAATCTCTGGTTACCCTTCCTTGCATCTGTTAAAGGGATAAGAATCAAGCAGAAAATTGTGGCCAAGCTCATTGTCAAGGTGAGGGCTGAATCTTCTCCAGGAGCTGTTTAGTCAGCAGGAATGGTGGTGGGTAAGCACAAGCTACATACAGCTGGTGAAATTCATTGCCTCCTTGATTCTGTTGGACTCAGGTCTCTTCCTCCCTCCTTGGCTTCCCTGGAAGCAGAGCTCTCTATTTCCTCTCTGTCTAGAAAGCCCCTATGAAGGCCAGTTGTCAATAGATGTTAAGGCTTGATTTGGCTGTGTCCACTACATATGAGGCCCACTGCATTAAGATAAGGGTTTTCTATGTGATTGCTGAGACCTTTTAGCATCTGTCCTCAGACCCAGGGTTATTGTGCAGAAATGAAGAGGAGGAGCAGCAAGGACAAAATACAGATGTCTCCATTTTAGGGCTAGATGCCTTATTACTCCTGCCATCTAAATCTCCAGGAACCAGATATAGAAACATCTATTAGATCTGGGCACTGAGGCTGAGTGGGAAAGGTAAGAAAATGACTGCTAAAATGTCTTTACTCCTCCTGATCAAATGAAAGGCTAGTTTCTGCAGCTCTGTTGTAGACCTGTTGCAGAGGCAGGACGAGTAGTTAGCCCCAGCTACTTACTACTCTCTTTCTTGTTTCCCACAGGGCACTTCATAACTTTTCACCTCTGATCTTATATAGTGTTTGCAATCTGTGTCATTCTTATTTCTTAACTATATTTTGTTCATATTTCTCCTTGTGACATGTCTGAAAAGCTGACTAGCCGTGCTAGGGAGTCTAACATTTAAGAGATTAGACGTCTCCAGGTGGTATAGATGCTGTGAAAACGAAATTTACCTGGCTCCGAAAAGATCAGTCAAGTTGAAGCTGGGCACAGCATGAGTATAAATCTGAAGGTCTAGGAAATTATGGGATGGTGTTGGTGTTGAACAACTACAATCTTGGGAAGAAAGTTTTTCAGCTGCCTGTTTGTCAACTATGGAGCCTCATACTAATGTCCCCTTTCCCTCTCCCATTCCTCTTCCTTCGTTTACTCTCCCACTCCACCTCCATTTTTCTGTTTTCTTTTCAAAGTCTCCTCCTCCTTTCCCATGTACCTCCTGTATTCTTATTTATATCAAATAAAACTACTTGTTTTAATTTTTTTCCTTCAGTATGCCTGCTGAATTATAATATTGATATATATCTTAGTTATGTTAACTGACTGCTGAACAGAGGGCATCACTTCCTACCCAGCTGGAGGAGATTTTTTAAAAAGCCAAATTCAGTTTTCCAGGATTTCAGCAAAAAAATTCATCTATTGACCCAGTTACAATTCTAATTCTTATAAGACAAAGAAAAAGAAGTGGATTTACTTATAGAAGTCTGTTAAAAATTAAATTACTATGGGTGCATAGCAAATATAGTTTTATTCCACTAATAAATTGTATAGGTTGGAATTTTTATGCATTGAAAATAATTTAAAGGACAATAGGCATTACATATACATTTATGTTCTATTGTATTAATTGGAAAAGGATGAAGAAGATTAAATGCTGGTGCTACATATATATGGAAAAAAGAAAAGGAAAAACTGAGTGCATTCCCAGAATGGGTTCGAATCCACTCACATTGCCTGTTCCCAGCCTGTGGTTGTAAATTGTTTACATTATTACCTACAGGAGTATCCTATGTAAAGAAGGCAAATTATTTAAAATGGAGTTAGTACTGTCTTCAAACAGGATGCACCATTAAAATAAACTTTGAAGTCGTATTAGTCTCTTTTAGAAGAAAACAGCTCTATAACACCTGATCAGTTATTTCCAGGGACAAGCATTTCTGGTAGCCCACCGAAGGGTTGGGCAGTGCTTCCCTGGCAGATCTGCACCCCTTTGTGGCAGTTCTCTCATTCCAGTCTCCATCTGCCCTTCCTTTGACCAAGCTGTCTTTGGAGTACTGCTTTAACTTCCTTTCTTCATCTCAACCTGCATTTGGATATAACTAATTCAGCTTGCTGCTTGATGCTGAGCACAGCAAGAAATCCACCTCAGCACCCCCTGCACAAACTGACTTCTGCTTTTACAAAACCAGATACCAAACTGGTTTCACAATGGAGATGTTGAACATAAAAGTTGGCTCCATCATAATGTCCACCCGGTGGTTATGTGAATGGTTGTTTATAACTTGTGTTCAGCTTTCTAGCGAAGCACTAGTGTCGCCTAAAATTGCTACTGTGAGAAAACCAAAATGCTATTTTGTAAACCCAGACTGTTCATCTAAGTTTTGGAAAACTGCTCTTCTTTCTGCAGAGCTTGCTGAAGAAAGATAAACAACTCTACCCAGACAATGGGAAGCTGGGGAGCACTGGCTCTTTATTAGGTTACACGTTACTGTAGGGATGGCCAGAAATGTGTGCTTAAAAGGCATTTGCCTTCTTGTGGGGTAAAATATGTTAAGTACCAGCAATCTCCTCAAACCCCTGAGTTGACCCTTTGTAAATTTGTTACTGAGAAATTGTTCAGCCCCTTATTTTTCCCATGATCACATCAGAAGTACAATTTGGATATTAAGGCATCTAGTGTTCTTCTACTGTAACTGTAGTTTAAACAACCTATTTGACTTAAATTAATCCCAAACTGATGCCTGATAATTAATGATCAGTGGCCCCGTATTCACCTATAATTACTTGTCAGGCAGCCTCTTGACTTCTAAAGAAGCTGTATACGATGAGTAATTGCATACCTGAAGATATGCTGGATTTGTGTCTCAGGGCAGAATACAATTGTAAATAATTTATTTGACCACCTTGAATTGTTAAATTTTAAATGAGCAAATTAATAATAAAACCTGTGCAGGATGATAGTAATAATCTAATTTTTCCACGTAGCATGGATTTTGAATCACATATATAATTTACATGGTGATAATAAATTTGTGTCTTAACGAATGAAATGATTTCAGGGATTGGCTGTCATCTTTGGAAACATCGGAAAATAGGTACAAGTGGCCACATGGGGAAATTCAGTAATTCCTAGCAATTCAATGAGATGGAAATAGTAACCTTTTGTAACTGCTTCTAAGCACCTCCTGAGCTACAGGGATGAGAAATAGAGAGTAATGCTTGGGATCAGGGGTGGATGGGGTTAAGCTTTTTCCTGGAGACATGTATCAGAGCCCATGAGTCCTTTCAGGGAAGCAGTGAAGGATATGTGGGAAATGAGTCCTCAAAAAATGAAAAACAAAACAAAAACAAAAAATCATTACTCAGTAAGTGGGAGGATTAGACGTTGTCAGTAGATGTTCTACCATCCTGTGGAGTCAATTTTGAAGTAAGGGAGGCAAGGAGTGGCTGAGTCAGAAGCAGGAAAGTGTCTGGGCATAGAAATGGAAAATTTGTCTGGAGTCTAGGAAGTAAGTGTAGTCTTATGGGTGGCCTCTAGTCCCTTCCCTAAGAATGTAAGAGGAATATTAAGGTTTTTATGGCCAATGAGAAGGGTAGGAACATGTCATAAAATTACTTCTGCATGTCATTTTAGTCAGAAGGTGGTATTTGTCCAGACTGGTGTTTGGGATACCTATTTGTTTTCTGAGACTCCTCCATGTTTATATTAAAGTTTTTAGGTGAAAGTTTATACCACCTGGTCCTTTTCCATTGAATATATTACCTGGAAATGGTGTTCATGGGAAGGAAACCTAAAAGCCCATACTTGAACCGTGAAAGTAGTTTGGAAGCAGCTTGATTGGTAACAGAAATAGAAACACGATTCTCTCCTTTATAGAAGCAGTGTCCTTAGCAAGGGTGGCTTCCAAAAGAAGTGTGTTTAAAGTAAATGTTGTTTTCCCTCTGCTTCCATTTAAAAATCAAACCCACATTCTCAATGTTGAAGATTGAAGGGCCAGGCACGGTGGCTCACGCTTGTAATCCCAGCACTTAGGAAGGCCGAGGCGGGCGATCACCTGAGGTCAGGAGTTCAAGGCCAGCCTAGCTAACATGGAGAAACCCCATCTCTACTAAAACTACAAAAATTAGCCAGGCGTGGTGGCACGCACCTGTAATCCCACCTACTAAGGAGGCTGAGGTAGCAGAATTGCTTGAACCTGGAAGGCAGAGGTTGCAGTGAGCTGAGATTGCGCCACTGCACTCCAGCCTGAGTGATGGAACCAGACCCTGTCTCAAAAATAAAATAGAATAAAATTCCCCTGGGTATTCTCTGCGCCTCAAACTTGATGACCACTTCCAAGACAAACTTCTTACTAGCTTGCTTATTTCAGCTAGGACAAAGTATTGCATAAAGATGACTAAATACATTATTTTCCACCAAGTGCTGCCTCCGAACCCTAATGTGCTATGGTTTGGAAAGATAAAATTCTGCTAAATGAATCCAGATTTGACTTAATCAGTTCTGCAATCTGTGAAATGGGATTACTTGAAATGACAGATAGCTCTATTAGAATTAAACTCTGTTCTGATATCACAAAATTTAATAAATAAACTGCTCTCTGGGCCAGTTCCTAAGTTTATATCTTGCTTTCAGACATAAGCTGGACATTATGGAAACCACATTGACTCTGACAGTCAAGGTAAGCAGTTTGTCGTCAGTTGGCAAGGGATCTCGGAAGACATACACTTCATTTTCTCAGATAATTCTCTTCTCCTCCAACCAGAAATTTTGTTTTAAAACAGAGACAGAAAGGGTACAATTATGTTGGGAGATTTTTTCTGCCTCTATAACTGCCGTAACCTGGAACATAATTTCCAAACCAGCTGTGAACTTTTGAACTTATAAAGCCTTTATTGACACGGTTAACTGGTTAAGACCTCTTTTATATTATCTCCACCAATAAATTAATTCAAATCTTTTACATTTCTCTGACCAAATTTTTATAGCTTCTGGGATAGAAATAATGTGCTTGAGGGAGCTGCTTATGCCTTCCTCAAAACTGGGATTTGAAAGGAAGGAAGATATCTGTATATATTGTCATTTATTTAATCCATTCAATTAAATCTCTAAAATAATAGGTCAGTAAAGATACATCGAGTAACCTTACTTTATAAAGGGTACCATCAAAACACTAAGGGAAATTTCAAAGTAGAGAAGAAGCAGTATTTGCCTTAGAAAAATGTGTAGTCTATTTAGGGAGACCAACCAACCTCACAGATAAGAAAAGCATATAATACTTGGAAGAACATAAAAAGAATAAGCAACTGAGATGAGGCAGATTGAGCCCATGTATGCTAAAGGGATATAAGGCAGAGGCAACAAAAACACAGATGAGATTTATCAGAGAAGTCTTCCTGGAAGAGGTGAACTTTAAATAGAATTTTGAAAAATGAACAGTGGAGAGGAATTTTTAATGAGAGAAATAGTCTTCACATGAGACATGAAATGTAAAGTGCTGAGCAGAAAATAAGATTTTATTTTTTTAATTTCATTTAATTTTATTTTGAGATGGAGTTTTGCTCTTGTTGCCCAGGCTGGAGTGCAATGGCACGATCTCGGCTCACAGCAACCTCCACTTCCTGGATTCAAGCAATTCTCCTGCCTCTGCCTCCCAAGTAGCTGGGACTACAGGCATGCCCCACCACGCCTGGCTAATTTTGTACTTTTGGTAGAGATGAGGTTTCTCCATGTTGGTCAGGCTGGTCTTGAACTCCCGACCTCAGGTAATCACCTGCCTCGGCTTCCCAAAGTGCTGGGATTACAGGCGTGAGCCACCATGCCCGGCCAAGATTTTATTCTGTAGCCTGGGTAAGTTTCACATTTAGAAATATAGAAGAAGCACTTATATCTGCCATAGTTTGATTAATTAAAACTAGAGCTGAAAAAAGGAATTACAAAATATAAAGCACATATACCTTAAGCATTTTCTTTTAACTTCAAACCTATAAACATACACCCGATCACAAATTTTCAACATAATGCCAGAGCGTTTTCTTTGAGTTCGAGTCTGTCTTCTTTCTAATGACTCTTTTGCATTAACCACACCCACATGTATTATCCTCAGTTTCCAGGTTCAGTCCCTTGGAAGCAGAATCAGAACTCTAAGGCACTTGCTAAGCAATGTGGACACAGTCTTCTACTCTGGCTTTTATTTTTCCCCAAAAACGTTTGCAGTTACATTACCTTTACAGAATTTGTTGGCAGGTTCTTTAGGGACATGCCTTCAGAAGAATCCACATCAATGCAATTTCCATGATAACAGCTGTTTATTTTCATATTCAAAATTAATTGGTTTATTTAATCCAATTTTATAAATGCTATAAATAGCCACATAAGCAGATTTAGGAACATATACAAGCGACTACTAGAACGTAGACAACTCATTTTATGGGCATGGAAGTATACAAGCTTACTAATAAGAATCTGCTGAAGGAGAGAACTTAACATGTGGAATGTCTCATTACATGTATTTCAGATTTCAGTGATATATTAAGTCAGTTAAGTAAAGATCAGTTGATATAAAGATATCTATTGAAATAACTATTGTAATAAAATGATGAAAGCAGGCTCAAAGATGACCCTAGACTTAAAAGTCAGTTGAAAGCAACTCTAGAGCTTCCAGTCAAAATAGTTGGAGGTGATCATACTTCACCCATAACTCCAATCCCTAGTGATGATAAATAAAATGCTAAAAAGAGAAAATTAAAACAGCTGCAATTAAAAAACAAGAAAAACATCTTTGTGGCCAGAAACATAAGAGAAATGCAAAAATGTGAATTAAGCCAGGCTGAAGCTACCAGCCTGCAGGGCTGAAGGCCAGAATTCTTTGGTAGATTTTACACTTTGAACATCTGGTTCAACATTACTGCAGCAGAGAACTTGGACTATGTCTACATGGCAAAAATTACAATGGACTGTGGTAGATTTACAGTCTCCAGAATAAACCATTTCAAAGCAAATTCACAGGTTCAACTAGAAATTTGAACAATCCAATTAGAGGCATCATATTCGTGGCTTTAGCTCATTACTGGAAACAGCCAACAGGTGCTATTTTTATTTTTGAACAAGAGCTCATCAGAGATAACCATTGCACAGTTACCATGAATGACCTCAATCTATGGGATCTTTCTTACCCACATCAGTCTCTAGAGTGACACCGATAGCATAGTTCCTGAAACCAACCTAATTCATGCTGCAGACCCAGGGACACACTAGCTACACCTGTGGCCCTGGGGATATTCCAATAAAGATCAATGGGAAGAGGGTCCTTCTGTAACAGGAGTGACTTGAAGGGCTTTCTTTAAAATTTCGAGATGGTCTATCAAAGGGGCATCCTGGAGTTTATTATCAATGAAAATATTTTTTAGCAGAGGAAAGATGAGTAAAATAACAGTTGTGACCCAACTCTAAAAGAAGAAAACATACAACTGTATGTAAATGCAAGGTAACGTGATATTAATATAAAGTTATAGGAAATATGAGTTGTAAACTTTAACATTTTACATTGAACTTGTAGCCACCATGAACAAACCTTGTGAGGGGTGACTAAGGAGTCATTGGGAACATATGGGCTAACTCCTCTTGTGCATAGTTAGAAATGGTCTTTGTCCTATCTGGCCCCTCTCTGCTCTTCATTCAGTGAAGATATGTTGAATATTTAGTCTGGGTCAGAGTCTGTATTGGGTTTAGGGAGGGCACAGGTGGATAAGACCCTGTAAATGTTCTGAGGGTTTTGCATTTTGCTTTTCTTCTTGGCAAGGAAATATTTGATGAAATAAATAAAGATACAAAGAGGTAAAGAATCACTATTGCTTGCTTTTTGTAAAGTATCACCATATTAACATGGCAAAAGAAATATAGTAATAGTATTATTATATAAACTATCTATCTTGCAAATAATTACATGATGAGTCAAGCCTTTTAAGAAGGGGATCACTGCTGGGTATGGTGGTTCGTGCCTGTAATCCCAGCACTTTGGGAGGCTGAGGCAGGCGGATCATGAGGTCAGGAGATCGAGACCATCCTGGCTAACATGGTGAAACCCCATCTCTACTAAAAATACAAAAAAAATTAGCCAGGCATGGTGGCGGGCACCTGTAGTCCCAGCTACTCGGGAGGCTGAGGCAGGAGAATGGCGTGAAATCAGGAGGTGGAGGTTGCAGTGAGCCGAGACTGCACCACTGCACTCCAGCCTGGGTGACAGAGCAAGACTCCGTCTCAAAAAGAAAAAAAAAAAGAAGGGGATCACAAAGCTGTGTTTATACAAAAAGAGATTTCTTTAAAAACCAAGTCCGCAAACATTTATAGAACTGTATAAGATCATACAAATGCTGCTCAATATAGGTAGAATATAGACATGGCTAAGACAAGGTTTCTGTCCTCACAGAATGTGAAGTCTACTAGTTGAAACAAGAGAAAAGCATGGGATCAGAGGGACAACCCTCTACTTGTACTTAATTCTTGCTTGTTAGTCCTGTAGTACCATTTGGTGAAGACAAGTGACAAAGAGTCTTGTTCTGTTGCCCAGGCTGGAGTGCAGTGGCATGATCTTGGCTCACTGTAACCTCCGGCTCCCGGGCTCAAGCGATTCTCCTGTCTCAGCCTCCTGAGTAGCTGAGATTACAGGTGTTTGCCACCACACCAGGCTAATTTTTGTATTTTTAATAGAGACAGGTTTCACCATGTTGGCCAGGCTGGTCTCAAACCCCTAATCTCAGGTAACCTGCCCCCCTTGGCCTCCCAAAGTGCTGGGATTACAGGCATGAGCCACCACCTGGTCCTAATTTTTGTCCTTCAAAATGATCCAGGTAACTTCCCTTTGTGCCTGTCCTGATGAGGACAGAGTATCTTAGCCATCTGGCACTTACAGCTTTGATGCAACTAAGTGGTTCTAAGCTGATCCTCTATTTCCAAGGACATAGAAGACGGTGATTCCCTATGGTTGAGGAGGTATGATCCTGGTTTCTTCATGCCTCAGCTCATCTGGGAAGAGTTGTGGGCAAAGGTTTCTAGCAGAGCTTCTGATTCATCTTGATAATTCATTAACTCAGATGGCACATATGGAAAGTACAGGAGGATGTGAGACGATAGTGCCTCCCATGCCGAGGGAAAATGGGCACCAGCACTATGATTGGTCTCTAACTCCTATCCCCTGGCTCATAGTTGATTTTGAAACCGGCCAGTGCTGGCCTTCCTCAAGGGGTCATACTCTTTCACTTTGAGATCAGGCTTCTGGTATTTCCACATGTGGCACTGCCAGGGGCCTGGTACAACACAGCAGTAGTAGTAATAATAATAATTTATTGATTGCTTTCTATGGGTCAGGCAATGAGCTATATGCTTTACCAGTTTTAACTCATAAGGACCCTGAGTTAAATATTAAAATCACCCCATTTTGTAAGATAATAAAAATTGAAGCTTTGAGCTTAGCTAATGCCCAGATTGAAGCTAGAGAGGTCAGCTAGTGGCCCAGATTGACATATCAAGGAATAAGACTGGTACTCAGACTCTGCTATGTCTGATTCCAGAGGCAGGTCTCTAGCATGCTAAGAAATTTTAGCACACATTCAATTTCTCATGACAATTGTTCATTGTTCTCAAAAGCATCTCTGTGTATCTCATGACCCAAATTCAAGCTCCTGCTTCCACAAAGCACGTGCACATATATACAGATTCACACACATAGAGTGTTTTTCCACGATCTCATTTACAATAGGCTCCATTATTGCTTATACCCAGTTTCATTTTTGGCTGGGCCTTTAAATACTTTTTAAATGTTAAGAATTCCAGGGTCCTTCACAAAGACCAAAGTAGCAGGGTTTAAGTTTTCCCGCAAATCAGAATAGGCAACTGCCAGCTTTCACACGAGGTCCTCCCAACCCAGTGACAACAGTTGTATTAAAGGAATAGAAAAGTCCAAACATTGTACGCATGTTTAGCAGTGCATAAGAGCTACTTTAAAACAGATTTGGAAAAAAAGGGCAAATTCAAAATATTTGCTGCCTTTCTAGCGCCTGTTCACTAGGCAGTCTCTTGTTGTTTTGAGCTCAGAAGCTTGGTTCTTTTCCCACTTCACCTTTCTCTTTTCCCTGAAACATCTTTATCTGCTTCCCACTCTTCCATCTGTCAGAGGTTCCTGTTTGCCTTTGAAAGGATTTCTCGGCAAGCTGACCTCTGTGGATTTCATCAGCCCTGCGTGCTTGCACATGCTGTGACTCATGTTCACTAATTTGTGCAATGAGCAGTGAGCAGGGGCCAGCAGAGGCCCTGCAGCCTGCAAAGGACTAATCAGCTACCAACTGTGGCATATGAGGATGTCTGAGTGGAGAGCTCCAAACGCCTACACGCCTCATGCCCAGAAGCTCCTCCCTCTGTGTCCCCCACCCTTAGGTTTTGCTCTTGAATAGGAGGCATGAAAGCAAACATCTCTAGCCCGGAGTTAGGCTCACACTGCCAAAACCATATAGAGGAGTGTGTAGTTATTTTCCCATTTATCTATTTCAGAATTAACATTTGATTACTAAAGTGTTGTTTTTTGTTTTTTTTTTAAGAAAAAGAAATATGTTTCCTCTAGTCCTGGCAGATCATTTGTTGTTTTTTCTCACTCCTCCTGCTTCTCTCAAGTGTATTTGCAAAATGAACGAAGGCTGATTTCTAGCAGAGGATATTTCATGGCTTAGTTTCTCATCAAGATGATAAATCAGACTAGGTGCCTGAATAATTACATTCATGGAGCTGGACTGTAATTTTTTTTTTTACCATAGAACTCATAAGGCAGCATTCTGACTCATTATATACAACAGTTTTCATAACTCATGCAAATATTGCATCCAACTTTTGGATAAAGGGGTAGTTTTAGGAATTTTCATCAATACTTAATAACACAACTTACACTACAAACAGAACATTGTAATAAAGAATTCAAGAGCAGATAAGTGCCATCAAGTCAAGTAAGGGGCTTCATAGACCTGGTTTCCATTTACAATACCTTGTCTCAAGACACGTGAATATACATGTTGGTATAGTCGTAGTAGACATTATGCTGTTTCATTCTGCTATGAAGGCAACATGGTCTTTGCTCTGGGAACTGGGAGTACCGAATTCCATTTTAATTTCCATAACCAAATTGCTATGTGAATTTGTAAAAATTCATTTCTTTTTGTTTTAACAGAGAAAAGCACCACCTGGCCTCTGCTTTCCCTGAGATTATTTTTCATAGCCTGCTTTGACTTTGACAGAGAAATATATCTCTCTGTTCATATGCGTCTGAACTCAAAGCATACAGGTCCAGAGGTTCTTCCTTGCTTTTTATATCTGCTTACTCCTCCAAGAAGAAGACTCATGTACATTAGAACTACAGCAATAAAGATTTTTTTTTAAAAAAAAACAAGAATTATACAATAAATTTGGAACTGGGAAATGATAACTGTAACTGAATCCCAAGTCAAGGACATCTGCTCCAACCAGGCATAAAATTTAGCCTTCTGCTTCCAAGGAGTTAAGATAAGAAATAGGATGAGCTACCTAGCACTTACTATGTCAGCAAGGAATTTTGACAGGGATTGAATAATAATTTGAGCACAGGATTTAGTCTAAAAGCCTAAATTCAAAATAAGTTTTAACACTAACTAGTTGTTCAGCATTGGGCAAGTCATTTAATTTCTCTGGGCTTTAATTTTCTTCTCTATAAAATAGATTTGATAATGCATACCTCACAGAGTGTTTACAAGGACTAAATATATGTGTAACATATGTAAAACCATAGGACAATGCCTGGCATAGTGTGATATAATATATCAATAAGTTTTGATGCCATTAGGTTCAAGGGGCTCAACATCTGGTAGAAGAGATAAAATATCTACACAGATAACCATAATTTAAGGTAAAATAACTTATATATCCTCAAAGTGGTGAAGATAAGAGGTAACAGGAAAAGCTTCCAACTGGGGGTAGGGACTTGGGGGAATCAATTATTGCACCATGGGGAAGGTCTGAAGGGTGGAATTAAAAGAAAGCTAAGCAGAAGGAGACATCATAAGCTGAATTTGCCCAGGGTCTTCACAAAGCAGACACCAATATGACATTAAATGTATGAGCATTCAGTTAGTGGAATGCCTGTGAGCAAAAATGTGGAGTTAGAGGGGGCTGCTGGAAGAAATGTCAGACCTTAATCCAAGATTGGCTTCAGGGAAGGAGAGGGGAAAGGTCCTAGATAGGCGTGCAGTCTAATGAAAGTTCGGCAAGGCCATCGGGGAGTCCTGGAGCCAAGGTTGGCTGTTAGCAGAATCCATATCTCCTAGGCATGGACCTGTTTTAGTATTCCTACCTGCTCAGGCATTGGCTGGCAGTTACCTATGGGAAGCGTGACCTCTGGGAACACCTGGTGCCAGGTTTCAGAGGGCGGTAGCTGGGGGCCTTGGTCATTTCCCCTTTCACTAGTAGAAGTTTCTGCCAGGCACGTTCTTATAGCCATTTCATAAGCACAGAGGCTAGAATGGGTTGTTTTAGCCAGAATCAAACATCCTACAGGCCAGTTGGGCTTAGACACAGAGCCAAGAACATTTACCTGTGTTTTTGTTTATTTGCAAATGCAATAGGGTTAAGGGATGGCAATGAAGAATGCAGTGGCAATGACGCTGCCCCTGCAAACACTGTCATTGCGGGTGTTGGCCCACACTGAGGCTGCCCATCTTTGTGCTTCACTGCCCACGGGCCCTGCTGCCTGTGTGGCTCCATCATGCTCCCAGTGGCTTCCCCTTATCAGAATAACTCAAAGTCAGCTTATAGATGTGACCACATCCCCAGAGGTAAGTCGCCTTCTAGGACACCAAAAACCCTTTGTGAAGAGTAACCCAGAAAAGGCAGTGGGCAATAAATTCCAAAGCATATCCCTATCTGATAATTATATGTGCTCATCTCTAGCACTCAGTCAAGGAAATTTAAGGGAAGCCTTGTTATTCCATTTTACTGATATTAAGGTTGAGGTGCATTAAAGTTGTAATTTTCCCAAGGTCATGCTTATACTCTACTAGTGGAACAAATGGAAAGAAAATAGAACATGAACTTGGAGGAACTCACATTCCATCCTAGATTTGCCCATTACTAGTTTTGTGACCTTGTATTAGTACCATAAACTTTTTGAGTCCCAACATGTTCAAGTTTAAAATATGAACAATATTATCAACTTCGTGAAATTGTTGTGAGGTTTAAATGAATAATGTTGAAAGTGCCTAGTTCCACACCTAGTATAAAGGAGAAATTCAGTAAATGCTCATTTCTTTCTTCTAATTATATGACTGACTGATTAATTCAGGTAACAGTTACATCAGGACAGGCAATGGTAAAAAGAAAAATCAGAAATAATTTTAGATAAAGTTGGGATCTCATGATTCCAAGAATATGAGAAACTATTATGTGGTTAACAACACAGATTTGCGTGCTCAACAAACCTAGTTCAAAATTCAGGTCTGCCACTTACTAGCTCTGCATCATTGGAGAAGTCGCTTAACTCCCTGAAACCTGTTTCTTCATCTGTAACCTGTGCATAATGAGAGTAGCACCCTCATAGTGTTGTTTTTTAAGAATTAAATAAAATAATTTTTTATAAACTACTAAGAATAGTGCCTAAGCTCTAATACTCAGAATAGTAGTAAGCACTTAATAAGTGCCATTATTATCAAAAATTATATTAGTATTTTAAGAATTATTATTTTTATTATTTAGTAGTTGTCCTAGGGCTCCCTGGGGATAGGTAGGAAAGGAGTGGGGCTGGGGAGCTCTTTCAGGCACCATTTCCTGATCAAATCCATAGAATATGCACCACGTTAAAAAATTGGAAATGGTAGAGAAGGTTGTTAATAGCAAACAAACAATCAATGAATACATACCCATAAAATTTATCCTGGGGAAGTTGTGTACATAGCCTGAGTTGTTTTTATATTGATATTCTTTTTTTTTTTGGCTTCCCTGAGTCTGTTTGCAGTCGTCCCTCCCTTACCTGTTGTTTCACTTTCCACAGGTTTAGTTACCTACAGTCGGCCACAGTCCAAAAATATGAAATGGAAAATCTCAGAAATGAACAATTACTAAGATTTAAATCTTGTGCCCTTCGGGGTAGTGTCATGAAATCCTGTGCTGTCCAGCTCCATCCTGCCCAGGTCCATCCTGCCCAGGACTTGAATCCTCCCTTTGTTCAGTGTATTCACACTGCAGGCACTACCCACCTGTTAGTCACTTAGTAGCTGTCTGGCCATCAGATCAAAAAAACATAGTATACTTAGTATATCTAGGCTTTGGTGTCAAGCATCCACTGGGGGTTTTGGAACATATCCCTTGTGAATAAGGGGGAGACTCCTGTACTTATTCGTATCTCTTATGGTCAGGAAGCTTTCAAGGATATATAAAATCTACCACTGTATAAATTAAAATTAAATGTGAAAGAGAAAAAGAGATAGGAGGAGGCATAATGGAGATGCAGGAATGAAGATAAACATGAATGGCATAAAGATTTAGACATTTGCCACAAATGAGTTAAACATTTGGCTCCAGATTTTCTAGGAGGTAGAACTTAATCAGTTATAAAATCTTACCAGTAAAAATCTGCCGTTTGCTTAGGAGCAACACAATGATTATTTGGTACAAAACTCATCAGATACAAATCTGCCATTTCAGTAAGCATAAGGATTATTTGGTGCAAAAGTAAGTAATGTTTTTTTTTTCTGCGGGTCCAAATAAGGTACCTATGGTGAACAAATGCATGAAACAAATGTCTTAGCATCATCTGTACCACAGACACAGTGAATTCTGTAAAGCTGTTCATGTTCTTAGAAGCAACTTAGCTTCTCTCCCTCAGTTTTCTCGTATGTAAAATGGGAATAGTATTTGTCTCTATAGAACTGTTGTGAGACTAGATTAGTTAATGCATATATAAAGTGCCTAGAATAGTGTCTGGCACATATTAAACATCATATAAAGGTTGACTATTGCTATTATTAGGAGCCGCCTTAGGGAGACTTTGACACTTCACCAAAGCAAAATACGTTGTTCTTTGTGAAGGTGTTTCTTCCACATTTCACATTCTACTTTCTGCCTAGAGGAGAAATGAACTCTGGAGAAAAAAAAAGACATCACTGAAATGCTTTGACCCACTTATTCCATTTCTAGGAATCCACTCACTCACCCCCTAAAAAAGGCATCTAAAATACACAAAACTTTAATGTACTTAGAGGTTAACTATTGAGGTTATGGTAAAAGATAAAGCTGGATGCAAATCAACTTTCAGTGCAAACCTTCAACATAAAGTAATGATTAAGTAACTTACCCTATGTCAACTGACTGTATAACCATTTAAGTTATTATTGTAGAAAAAAATAGCAACATAGAAAACCCAGTGTCTTAACTCTCCACCCAGTTGTTTAGGCTGGAAATTTGGGAGTCACCCTTTAGTTCTTCACTTTCCTCTCTCTGTGTATGTAACTCATTAGTGAGTATTATTAGTTCTGCCTCCAAGATTTATTTCAAATATATTCACTTCCATTTTACTCCTTGCTACCTTTCTATCCAAAAGGACTATTCCACTATTTTCTCCTAATGGCCTCTCCCAGCAGCCAGAGTGAGCTTCAACAAACATAATTCATTTTCTATCACTCCCTACTTAAAACACTTCAATTGTTTTTTCACAAGCTCTTTTAGATGATCTTTATATACTGTCTCTGTTAGCTATTCCCATAGTAATACTGACCGACAAACTACCCCAAAACTCAGTGGCTTAAAGTGATAATTATTTAATCTTATTTAAGAATCTGGAAATCAGTTGGAGGGGGCTGATCTCAGTGGGGCTTAGCTGGACTTGACTCCAAGCTGCATGTTGGATCCATGTCTGCTACACATCCCTCATTCTCCTGTTACCAGTGGACAATCTAGTATATGGTCTTTCACCACAGTAACAGAAGAGCAATAGAGTCAGCCCAACTGTGTAAGCACATTTTAAACCTCTTCTTGTATTATATTTGCTTAAGTCCCCTTAACTAAAGACATAGCTGAGCCCAAACTAAAGGGTTAGCAAACTGTACTCAGCCACCATGAAACCAAAACAAGTCACATGGCCAGGTCCAACATCAGTGAAGTGGCCAAGTATATTCATTTCATGAAATTGGGTAGGAAGGAGGGAGTGAATATTTGCCTAAAAGTAATCCACCACGTATGCCTTTCCACCCCCATTTGAATTGTTTACCTTGAACCAGCCTCACCGGTTTTTTTTTTTTTTTTTTCAGTTCTTCAAACAGGACAAGCTCTTTCATACCTCAAGACATTTGAAAATGTAATTCCATCAAGCTCTAAGTCTTTGCAGGGCTGTTCTTCCTAATTTTAACTTAAATATCGATTCCTCAGGTCTTTTGTGAAGACATTAGTAGGTGATAACCTCCTGTGATTCTCTCAGCATCTTGTTTCTTCATAGCATTTATATCAGTTTGTTATTTTTTTTACTAGCTTTGGAATCTGTCTTCCCTACTAGACCGAGTTTTTCTTCCATTTTTCGTATCGTTTGCAATTTTAGCTCCCATTTGCAGTTAATAACCGAGAAGCAGGAGGATGCAACTCAGAAGCAGGGTCAAGAGTTTGCAAAGGTGCACATGCAGCTCAAATTCTACAGTCGCCCAATTCTCATTATTTCCAAGAAGATTCTTGCCTCCAGTATGAGCTTTCCTTCCTAAATTTGGCCCTTGCTTCTTCGTTTTGCTAGGGTCTAATAAGTTAACCCCTTTGCCCTGCCTTCTCTTTTGAGGATATTTCCTCTTAAGTTGTGAGATATTCCAAGTCCTCTACCAGACAGCAGTTCATAAAAACTTCCCCCAAGTAAGTAACCAGTAACCCACACAGCCAGCCTCCTTTCCTCTGCTCTCTGAGCTGCTCTTTGGTCCATACACACTGGATACTGGCAGAGCTATGACCAAAGCCAGGCCTCTTGTCTACCACTGTGGAACTCTTTCTTGGGATGGAAAACATCCTAAATGCTAGGTCAGTTTATACCAAGGCTTCACTCAGCTCTAAATAAGTCCTGATAGTAATGAGTCTTCCAGCCTTCCTGCTGGAGCTTATGTGATGGTTCCAAGGATCAGTCCATCAGACAATGGTTTCTATTACTGGTTAAAAGACAATGTCAAGCAGACTGAGGAGAGGTGACTCTGTCTAACTGGAGTACTTTGGTTTCCAGTTGGCTGGAAATTAATACTGAATTGCAGTAAACTCGCACTGACTGGAATGACCTATCAACACTAAATTGAACTGCACATTTCACAAAGAGGCCCAAGATGAAATTTAGGGACAGAAACAACTATTGATTTTTTTTTTTTTTTTTGTAAGAGGAGTGAAACTAGCTATTGTATGATTTCTACACAAATGCATTTTTTTGCCGAATGTTTCTTGTGGGAGTCTCTACTGAAGTATGCAAGGGTCATTAGAATAAAGGCTAGATTTTTTGAAAAGAAAGAAAGACAACTTTGATAGTTGGTACATTTTTAGAAAAATTGGAATTGGAACCACCAGCTATTCATATTTACACTTTCCCCCACCTCTGTTCCCTCAATATCTCTCTCTTCATAGATATATTTACTCCCCAAAATGCATCTTAAAAACACCACCATATGCTTCCCTGGGCTCACACTTAATTCCCAACACCCACCTCCTTTGCCATCCTTCTCTATCCAGTTTTTAAAAAAACTGTAAAACTACTGTCCCTGAAGAATCTCATTGCCTGTTTATTAAAGGTGCTGTTGTCACCATTTCCATCAACCACTCGTTCACAACTGAAGTTCCTCATCTGAAACATAGGGCACAGAAAACGATCTGAATGACAGTTTTTCTCAATTCTTCTGAGGATGACACATAACTAGCACCATTCTAGTTGCACGGAAGAAAAATTTACTACAAACGAAGGATGCCAGAATAATGGCCTCCCCCCGCCAAAGATACTCACTTCCTAATCTCTGGAACTATGAATCTGTTACTGTATATGGCAAAAGGGACTTTGAAGATGTGATTAAATTGAGGATCCTGAGGTAGGGAGGTGATCCTGGATTACCTGGGTGAGCTCAGTCTAATCACATGTGTTTTTATAAATCAAAGAAGGAGACAGGAAGGTCAGGGTCAGAAGCAGGGACAGATGTGAATACGCTATGCTGCTGGCTTTGAAGACGGAGGAAAGTGAAAGATTACCAGAAGCTGAGGAATGCAAGCAGCCTCTAGGAACTGCAGAGTGAGGAAATGAATTCCCTCTATCCCCCAGAACCTCCAAAGGGAACACAGCCCTGCTGACATCTTGAGTTAGCCCTGTGAAATTTCTGGGCTAAAATTCTGACTTCTGACTTCCAGAAGTCGAAGATAATAAATCTTATTGGTTTTAGCCACTAACTTTGTGATAATTTTTTATGGCAATAGCAGGAATGTAATACAGATGCTTTAGAGAGTTCAGGCTTAATTCTCTTCAGAAACTGCAGTTAAGAAAGGTTGTCACCAGGGAAACAAAGGCTTCCAGTGAAAACAAGGGACATCCCCAGTTGCCATTGGCCATTCAGATAGCCACGACTTATGTCTCTAGAGGGAGACTCCTGTCCTGCAGGGATGTTATTTAGTCCTGTTTGGGCGCCTGCATGTGGCATATTGAGAACACTGCATTTCTGAATTGCTGCTAATCAAGAAGTCTTCAGCTGGCCCCCACAAATGGCTTCGCCAGTCCCAAAGAATCCTCAATGGCAGAAATGTCTCTCTCAGGGTAGTAGGAAAACATATATGGACATTAGAAAATTCTGGTATTTCATAAGCATTCACAGTGGAATCTAGAACCTACATTATTCTAACATCATGACAGTCTTATCCTTCAGGCATATGCATTGATCGTCAAAAAGTTAAATTGAAATATTCTGCATTGTCTACAGAGAGTTTTCTTGGGCTCAGTTAAAGATGCAGACTCACGATATTACCCTAGGAGATACTCAACATCATACTTACTTAAGGACCTTGATGGGAAACCAAATATGCCAGCAGGACAACCTGAGGTATTTCTTTTCTGTGAGAGTCTTTGTGGGAATTCTGTGCAGCACAGCCCAGGTGCAAGGAGATGAGATCCACATCGGCCAAGTGCCTAAAAGCCTCATTCCCACAAGAGCCATTATCTGTTGGGGTGACAGCAACGTAGGCATAATTTCCAGGGTCTTCACAAAGGCCATGTCAGTTACAAATTCACCACACTCAGGAAGACCCCAAGTGTGACTTCCTATCAAATATAAACAGCTTATGTATAGGCCTTCCAGTGTTAATCATGGGATTTGTGTTACCGTAAACAACACTGGTTAGCAGCATAGCCAACCTTAACAGGTAAACCCAGCATGAAATTTAAATGAAGGTCAAATTCTCATGCAGAAGGGAAAAGGCTATCTTAACTCTTTACTCATAAATATGTTAGAAGTTGTCCATTTCCATGCGTAACACTGCGTTATTAACAATGTTGTCATTGTTATTCATAGCTTCTGTTTTTGAAGATGAACATTTATGTAAAGCTTTGTGCTTTATCTGCATTGGCATGTTGTATAAATCTTATGGAGAAGGTATAATTAATGCTATCTTTTCATAAGGACACTGAGATTCAGAGAGGTTGAGCAAATTTCTTAAAGTCTTTTAGCAAGTGAGAGGCAGGATAGATATTTGGACCCCACTCTCCCTGGTTCTTATACCTGCTCTCTTAATCAGTTTGCTATCTTCATCCTCCTGGTTGCTAAAGCCAAGCTGTAGCCCTTGTCATGGGTACATTGTCTGCATTTAGGAGGACTAGGCTCCCTCAGTACTTGGGTAGCTTTCTTGGTCTATCATAGTCCACATGGCCAGTTTCATTAGCTAAAGAGGGCATTCGCTCTGTAATAAATGTGCCCATAAAACAAAGAATGAATTTGCACATGCTTAGTTTCTCAAACTGAAATGGGCTATCTTTAATGGTTTACAAAAAAGAAAAGAAAAAGAAAAGAGCTGGGGACATTCAAACACTTGAGCAGTTTACAATGGTCTTTTCTCAATTACATTTAATACTTAGTACAACTTTGCAACCAGAATGCAGGCAGATTCTGAAGAGTGCTGGATTCGTATCAAAAGAGTGGTAAATTAGTTGGGGAGAACAGCCTTTAACTTCATGTGCAAAGGAAGACTTGAATGTGGAGGTAGTGAGGGTCAATGGTATTCACTAATCACTTCCCTCACAAAAAAGGCTGCTTTCAGTTCTTGCCGACATCAATGGGAATCCTAAATCCCTCCAGAGCATTTCAGCTGATTCCTTTCACAGCAGGATCACTACTGTTTCACCTCACTTTTGAAATTCTGCAGTCTTCACTAGCCATTTGGTGGAGTTATAAATGATTGTCTGTCTAAATCAACAAGTGGTAAATCTCCTTTAGTTATAATTTGATTTAAATTAGCTTACCTTGGGAAGCAGACCGCCACACGTGCAAATTACCGTAAACAGCAGTCCTCTTTGATGATTTACATAATTAAATGGGAGAATATTAAGACATTATGTGAAGTGGCAGCCTATGATGCCTATTTTTTTAAGTGAAGAATAGGATAATTCTTCACTTCCCTGTTGTCATTTTATACCAAAGCAAACCTCATTATGATATCTGTGGTCTTAGAGATACATTTTTCTGAGATGCCATGTCCCCAAATATATGCAGCTTTCCTGGACAGTTTTAAAAATTGAGAAATGAGGAAATTCCCAAATACATAAAGGTATGTCTGATCTATAAGATTGCATACACAATAGGTATTTTGAAATGCAGAAAACTAAAAAAGACAAAGTACTTCAATTAGTTGTACTTTGGAAAATACATTATACTACATTGTTCTAACAAGCACTGTGAGGGGGAAGAGATTTTCTTCAGAGGACTCTTGGGATTTAAAAAACACTTCTGCTTTTGGGGAGTGAGAGTTTTAAAATGTCATTGGAAAGTTGTGAAATTTAACATGCAAAATCTTCAGTGGCTTTGTCAATGGAGAGATCAAATGAAATAGTCGAATCCTATGGAACAGAGCAAGCCCTGGTTTTCAAACCGGAAGGCTGTGCATAAGACATTTACTGTACATCATTTTTCTTTTTCAATCATTTCATGGATTGTTGAAAAGACCCTTCATTAATTATTGAGTGGTGTAAATATACCCCATTATTTTGAAAGGAAAAGAAAACATCTGGGTGTCATCACCTGCTTCTCTGGAGAATACACATAGTCAAGAGAGGACCTGTCCAGCAGGCAGGAGCTATCATGTGGAGAAATGCCCTGATGCAATGGTATCCTCCAAGTCCACCACCAGGCAAGCTATACCAGCAGTCCTGGAAGACAAAGACCAAATGCTGATACTCAAATCAACTTAAAACACACAGGAGAAAGCAAGGAGCATAGAAATGCAGTAGGTTCGTATGCCTAGCATAGAGGGCAGGCACAGTGTAAGGGTCACTTCACCTACATCTCATTTGTACAATATTCATATACAGGATCAGCTACTCAATATATGGAGCTGTTATAGATTGCATGTTTACATCACTCCAGAATTGATATGTCAAATTAACTCCCAATGTGATATTAGTAGGAGGTGGGGCCTTTGAGAGGTAATAAGAATTAGATGAGGTCTTGAAGGTGGAGCTTCATCATGAAATTCATGGTTTTGTAAGAAGAGGAAGAGACACCAGCAAACACCAGAGCTTTTTTTGTCTCCCATGTGAGGACAGAGCAAGAAGGCAGCCCTCTGCAAGCCAGGAGGAGAGCCCTCACCAAAACCCGACCATGCTGGCACCTGATCTTGGACTTCCAGTCTCCAGGACTATAGGAAATAAATGTCTGTTACTTAAGCCACCCAGTCTACAGTATTTTGTTATGGCTGCTCAAGCTGTCTAAGTTAGGGTCTGTATTAGTCAGGGCTCTCTAAAGGGACAGATTTAACAGAATAGATGTATATATGAAGGGGAGTTTATTAGGAGAATTGACTCACATGATCACAAGGTGAAGTACCATGATAGGCCGTCTGCAAGCTGAGGAGCTAGGAAGCCAGTCCATGTCCCAAAATCTCAAAAGTAGGGAAGCTGACAGTACAGCCTTCACTCTGTGGCTGAAGGCCCAAGAGCCCCTGGCAAATCACTGGTGTAAGTCCAACAGTCCAAAAGCTGAAGAACTTGGAGTCTGATGTTCAAGGTCAGGAAGCATCCAGCATGGGAGAAAGATGGAGGCCAGAAGACTTAGCCAGTCTAGTCCTTCCGCATTCCTCTGCCTGCCTTTATCCTAGCTGCACTGACAGCTGATTAGATGGTGCTCACCCAGATTGAGGGTGGATCTGCAGCTCCCAGTCCACTGACACAAATGTTAATCTCCTTTGGCAGCACCCTCACAGACACACCCAGGATCAATACTTTGCATCCTTCAGTCCAATCAAGTTGATACTCAGTATTAATCCTCACAGGGGCCCAGTGCAAAATTAAAATACAAAGCCTTTTGTTTAAAAAGCAGGGGGGAATGCCGGCATATTAAAGGTACTAAAATATCAAGATTTGCCTTTGATCTGTGTGTCTCCTTTTCTAACATGTGCTCCATTGTACCATCAAACCTCCCTTACAAAACACAAGTTCAAAGAAAAAAATTATTAAGGATATTTCAAGACCACAGAACATTACAACAAGTGTGGGGTCCTCTTGGGCCTATTTATAAGCCCCTTCTCTTCCCCATCAAGTATTTCTGCTGATGGAGTTGAACCATAGTAGAGGTTGAAGCACTGAGGAAGGAATGGGGGAAATGGCCGGCTGTGATTTGGATAGTTATTTAGAAAGCCAAGCCCTCTTAGACATCTGTGTAGACAACCTGTGGATCTTCTTAGGCCTAGGTAGTATGTGGGTTCTGTGCTCATAGTAGAGGTCAGGCTAGAAATACCAATCAGAAATTAGTCTGCATGTAGAGCTTATTTAAAGTCATAAACCAAATGAAGTCACATAGAGATGTGTAGACAAGGGAGGGTTTTTCTCCCTAGATTGCAGGCCTTATGAGGGCATATAGTGTCCTTTGACTCTTTTTTTTGCAGTCCTATCAATGAACAAAGAATCTTACGTATAACAGGTGCTAAATAAGTGTTCAAGAAATGAATAAAGGTGTAAGCAACTAGTTATTCAAGAGTCTTATTTTTCTCTCAGAGTCTTTCTGAACTCCTTCTAATTTGGAGAGGATTTGCTTTTCCAGCAGAAATTGTACACTGATATACTATATGCATGCTTGTTAGAGTTGATTTTATTGTTTTATTTCTGTAAGTAATTAACCTGTTTTCCATGCTTTCTGTGATACTAATCAAGAATATTTAGTGTGGAATAACTCATTCAGATGAAACTACAGCATTTCCTTGCTTTGTACCACTTGCCATTGAAGATGTTGTAACATAACTATGATGTCATATATCCATTATCTCCAGGAGCTTCATAAGCAATTTCTAGTGGCTGTTTGCTTCACAGTTTGTTGAGATTTTTTTCCTCTGGAAAAATTTCCATCGCTGTTTTTTCATTTCCTTTAGAAAGGGAAATAAAAGCAAAAATAGAATAACAGTATCTTTCAAAATGTGCTTTATAAACGAATATGCTTATAAACCCTGGGTTCTTAAACTGCTATACAAATTGAAAGGGTGTCAGCACTCCCTCCATTCCCCAACCCCCAACACTTTCCCTAGCAAAAATCCGTAGCAGTTTCTGCCTTAAGAAAGATCATTTAATCCAAGCCATAGCATTTGTGACTTGGCTAATTATGAAGTACAATTAAAAAATGATTAAGAATTTTTCCCTTCTTAGCCAGAACTCAGGAAGTGTTCTCTTTGTTCTCACTTATTTAATCACCTTTGCAGTCATTTCCAATCTAGCGTTACTCCTTTTGACATATCCCAAAATAGCCTGTTTAATTCTGGCCGGAGATGTTCTTTCTTCTTATCTGATCTGGCGCTGTCTCTTGCTTTATTGGCTGCTGTCAAATAAGATACCCTTTTAAACCATCTAAAGTCACAGATGCCTCACTCTTGATACTATACATCTCTGGACTTTTGCTTTTCTTTGGTGAGCCTTCAGGGTAGGACCGCAGGTCGTAGGGTCTGTGTCTATGCCAATAAAATAAACAGGGTTTTGGGAGAGGGTTGGTTTTGTGGGCATTTTTTTTAACATCCCGGAAATGCTGATGAAATTCAGTTCCCACTCCCTGTGCCCCTGAGGATTCGGCTGAGAATTTTAAAGAAGGGAGAGATTCGGTTTGGCACGGAAGAGGGAAGATATCGTAAATTTAAGCATAGAAAAAAGGCATGTGTGAAGGCTCAAAAGTAGGAGAAAGGAAGTGATATCAGAAAGTGCCACAATCACTCCTTTGTCCTGGTGTCAGGTGAGAACTCTGAGTAGCTGTCATCAATCTCTCAGAAACCAACCTGATGCCTTTGCCTTTCAAACTCAGATAAGCCACTGTGACTGTAAGGACCCTCATCCGTGGAGGATGTGCACCATAATGGGAAGGAACACTGGCTCAGGAGCCACACTTCCTGGATGACCTTCCAGCAGCATAACCTTGGTCAAGACACTTAACCTCTTTATCCCTTAAAAAAGGCCGTCAGAATACATTACTGAAATACTGATTTGAAGACGTCTTAATCAACATGTATGAGCCACCACCTTGCCAAGCACTTTCACATAAATTCTTTACATGAGAATAGTTTACAAATTCAAAGGCAGTCTAAAAATATAAACTTCTGTATATTTCCTCAGTTAAAAAAGAAAATCTCTTTGCAGTTTTTATTATTTCCCATTATTATCTGCATTTTGGAGATGAAAAAAACAACAACAGAGAATAAAAGAGGTTAAGTGATTTGCTCAGGTCACATAGCTGATAATTGCAGGCCTCAAACCCACAGTGAGCTTTCTAGTCCACTGAGATTCCCATGACAACTCAGCTCCCAACAATCTGCTTGTAATCAAGTGCCAAAGCAACATTAAACTTTCCAATTCTCTTACCAGCCACCATCCTGCTGAATCTCTCCAGAATCTTACTCCACTCAGGGCTTGATAAGTGTACATCCACCATCTGAACCCATCTCTTCCAAAATTCTGACTTCCTAGACTTCGATTCCTTTGACTTCCTGGCTAATGCCTTGGATCTGAATTTCTGATCCTACCAAATGTGGAGGACCAATAAAAGAGGATTTGCTTTTGGTGGCTTAAGAATATGACCTTCCACAGTTATTACTTGCCATTGTCAGCCGAGAGGAACTTATGCCCCTCAGCAAGGCTGACCCCAACCATTGTCTTATGCTGGGGAACATGTGGTTGTCCTAGCCATGGCTCTGCAAGGAGAAGCTGGGCACTAAAGGACAGAAACAAATTCGGATGATAATTATATTATCTCACTCATTAAAGTGAACTTGTGTGAGGATGAACATCAAACAAAAGGACAGAATGTCGGAAGAAAAGACATCTGAAAGAACATCCCTGAGAGATGAAATGGTTAGTGAGGTCAGTGAAAGCATCGATGTGTCAGGCTCACCTGGTCCCAGATTTGAGTAAACACAGGAACACACTGCAAAGTGTTGTTGGATCCTAAATCAGAGAAAGCTTTAAATAAGAAGAGTTAGAGTTTAGGTCATACACTGAGTTGTGTTTGTTTTGAATAATTTTATTTTTATGATACCCTCCTCGCCATCCTTAAGCTATTTAAGAGTTCAAGTTAGCCCTGTGAAATGTTTTCCAGAATTCTAGAGACCTCATATTGGAAGATGGTGCTTTAAGTAAAAGAACCAAAATCAGAGCAGCAAAAGCTACTTCCAAACAAACACACTGTAGAAATCCTTCCTGTAGGCTGAGCATGGTGGCTTATGCCTGTAATCCCAGCACTTTGGGAGGCCAGGGTAGGTGGATGACCTGAGGCCAGGAGTTCAAGACCAGCTTGGCCAACAGGACAAACTCCCTTCTCTACTAAAAATACAAAAATTAGCCCGGCGTGGTGGTGTGCACCTGTAGTCCCAGCTACTCTGGAGGCTGAGGCAGGAGAATTGATTGAACCCAGGAGGCAGAGGTTGCAGTGAGCTGAGATCATGCCATTGCACTCCAGCCTGGGAGATAGAGAGAGACTCTGTCTCAAAAAAAAAAAAAAAAAAAAAAAATCCTTCCTATACACTTTTATTTGACATTCCTTGCAATGCTATGAGGCAGGCATTATTCCCATTTTCTTAAGAGGAAGCTGACATTTATAAGGACCTAACACAAAGTGAGAGATTATTACAGGCTGACTGTGGTTGAGAATGCTCTGGAATTGTAGTCAGGTCTTGGTTGTCCAAGGAGTCTTTTGAACCTACTCGTCGAAGGATACTCAGTTTATCAAACAACTAGCTGTTTCTATTTAGATGGCCCGTGGCCTATTTCTAAAGCACACATACTGGCTTACTGGCTTTCATGGCATGAGAAAGTTGTTTTGAAGACCTGTACTTAAATAAATGAGTCTGACATCATGCTGTGGGGTGAAATAATTCATACAATATCAGGCAGGCTTTTGTCAAAGAACTTCTAACAGAGACCGAACAGCCTGAGAATTAACGGTACAGATTCAAGAGCCAGATGTCTGGGTTTGAATCCCACTGCTGTCAATTATTAGTAGTGTAACAAGTTATTTAATTTCTTTATACCTTCGTTTTCCCATCTGTAAAGGAAAGCTAGTAATGGTAGCCTACCTGATAGGGTTGCTGAGCAGATTAAATGAATTAGCTTGTTTAAAATACTTGAAATTATGCCCAATAGGTAGTAAATACTCAGTAAATGTTAGCTGTTATTTTAATTATTATTATTGACATTAGTAATTCCTTTGTGTCTTCTGTGTACAATACAGTCATTTTATTTTACTCCTCAAGCCTTTTTATAATCCCACATTTCTTATAGAATAAATGGTCACAACTTTCATTTTTGAATGTTTGACCTGTGCCATGCACTATGACAAGCACGTTGTCTCCTTTAATCCACAAAACAATCATAAAATGTTGGCAGTACTATTAATACCATTTTATAGATGAGAAAAAATGGAATTTAAAGAGCTGTTTAAAATTGTCTACAATAATAAAGCTAGCAGTGGATAATTTGGAGCATAAAACCTGTTTTGTAAAACTTCAGTTCTCTGACTACTGTGTTACAATGCGTAACCCCTCTTCTTCCTTCCACCTGCTCACCCAATACCCATGTCTGCTACTTTGTCAGCCTGCTCTCACCCAACTTCCCAAAAGTTTACACTGTTCTCCCCCCAAGAATGCTGAGGGACTTGCAGTTCCCCGTGTGCAGTAAGCTCTTCCCTGCCCAGTGACTCTGCATATGCTGTTCTCTCCGTTTCTAGTGCCCTTTCCACTTTGTAAATTAGGAAAGTCGCTACACGTCCTATAAAAATTGCATCAGCTGTCCCCTCTGCTTTGAGGTCTTCTCTTACTTTTTAAGTCAAAGCTAGACGGTTTTGTGTCTGTGCTTTCATACCACCTGCAGCACATTTGTCCAATGTTTTTTCCTTTCTAAAATATTGTCTTCCCCACTAGACTGTGAGCCCTTCAAAAATAGTTAACTTTTACTTTTGATTATTGCCTCCCAAGCCAGAATTGAGTTTTTTAAAAGTAAACAGTTCACAAAATCATAAGATAAACTGGTAAATAAATAGTTCAGATTACTTCCTGAAGCAGCACTGTCCAATAGAATGTTCTAGGGTGATGAAAATGTTCAGTGTCTATACTGCATGGTAGCCACTAGCCATGTGTGTTAATGAGCTCTTGAAATGTAGTTGATGCCACTGCAGAACTGGATTTTTAATTTTATTTAATTTTAAGAAATTTAAATAACTACTGTTTAATATGCTGGGCAGCACAGTTCTAGAGTCAAAGCTGGAGCAGCCTTTGATTGAAGGTTCTTCTTGAGTATTCCTCATCCATATTTCCTTCTCTATTATATAGGGTATCTTGTAGTTGTTTGAAGTCAGAGAGTTGCATATGCTGGAGAGCAGAGTTCAAGATGCTGTAATGAGACAGCAATGATCTTCTATTAGGACAATGGCTCTTCAGAGGGGAAATTTAAGCTTGTAGTGTCACTCACGTAACCACAACAGTGATTTATGTAATAGGGCTAGCGTCTTCTCAAAGAGCATTTTCAAATTCATAAAGGATATTTGCAGCCAGAGGAGGATATCTGTGTTGGGGCGCTTTCGGGTTCTCTGCACAGCTAATAAGTGGAAAACAACATCAGCTTCTCTTTATCTGCTTCCACTGGGCCCCTCCAACATTGTACATATAGATCTGTTTTCCATTTGCATTATTATACTGTCATTTGTTTATGTTCTGTCTTCGCCCCATCCTAAGTAACTTCTTTGTGAACCAGACTTTTTTTTTTTTTTTTTGGTTATGCATCTTTATTTCCCTAGGACTTACCATAGCATTTGACATAAGGAAAAGTGTCAATAAATGTTTGATTGAATAGATAGATGAATCAAGGACAAGCCAACAATTCCTGGGACCTCAAGAGGCAAAGCCTCCATCATAAAGTAATGGATATTCCAGAGGGATCTGAGCCTGCAGCACTGTTCTCACTAGGGAGGGAAACATGCAGGAACAGAATCCTGTCCTGTTCACAGCACAATCACAAAGAAAAGCAATTATGCATTCTGGGCTAGTCCAGACAGCTAGATTGGGTAGAGGTTCAGTCAAGTTGGCGTACTATCTTGCAGTCCACCTAAGGAAGTTTGGATTTAATGAGTAGGAAGTGACAAGATGCTTTTAACAAAAGCCTTTTTTTTCCAGAATCCCTGTGTTGGCTGGAAGGCTTACCCAGCCTCCCTAGGTTTTGAAATAAAATGGGCCAGTAAATGCACAACTCTTCTTTTTTGCATAATCTCTGTTAGAAAAGAAAGGGCCCACGGAAAAAGTGCAAAAGTGATGAGAAGACCCCAGCAATGACTGCCAAGCAGACACACATGCAAACAGTGCGCACATCCTAGTAGGTAGTAGAGCAAGGTAAATGATTCAATGGAGCATGAACAGAGTATCATCTCAGTTCAATTTAGTGCAGGTCAATAAAAATTTAGTGATCATCTACTTTATGGGGAGAAACATGAGTGATTAAGACACAGTCTCTTCCTTTGAAGAATTCACAATCTAACACAGAAGTAAGACTCATGAGCTAATAACTTGCAACAGAGTGTGATGAATGCACAAACAGAGGTGAGTTAGGTACACTGGTGGCACAGAGGAGCAGACAGTTAACTGCACTGGAGTTTGTCTTTAATGATGTGTAGAAATTCTTTAACTGCATGGGGATGGGGAGAGGTTAGGGAAAGAAGGGCCCTTCCAGTTAGAAGCAATAACATAGTCAAAGGCACAAGTGGGTGAAGCAGTGCAGAGTGGCCGGTGTGGGAGATGGGGCTGGCTCTTCCCTTGGTGACTACTGAGGTGCCCATTTTATCAGAAGTTCACTCTGTCTTTCTGGAGTTTGCAAGATGATTCTTGCTGTTATATACAGGATGGACTGACAAGGATAACCTTTAAATAGGGAGGTCAACTAGGAAGCTGATAACAGTTTCGGGATGAGAAGTTTATGGTCCCAGCTACAATTATGACTGTGAAAATAAAAAGCAAGACTTGAAAAAGTATGTTCTAGAGAAGTAATTGTCAGCCCCTTTTGTGTCTGATAACTCCTGAGAAAGAAAACATACATCTATCAGTAAGAGTGATGGTACGCTACAGAATTGTATCTCAAAAGGGATATGGGGATATCATTTGGAAAATCACCTTAAATGATTCTGGTGTGGAGATCACCCTCTAATACCCTAGCAAGGAGAACCTGTATTCTAGAGGAAGAGCAAAACTTTGTGGGGACCAAGAAGTGGAAGGGGTTAAGGCTGAAGATATAAAAAATAAATGTTACCATTTATTGAGAACCCAAAATGAGCCATCATCTTGGCAGTTATAATTTTATTTTGTTTTTACTACTGTAGGGTAGGTATTATCCTCCTCATTTTATCAAGGAGAGACCTGAAATTCAGCTAGATTCTGAACATTTTTCCAGCTCCAGTTGCTACTGGTAGAAATGCCTGGATTCGATCACAGGACCATCTGATTGAAAAGCCTGAGCTCTTTGTAGCACAGACCACCACCTCTCTCTAAGACCTTTAATGCTGTGGCCTGATTGGCCCCTAACATTGTATCAGAGGGGTGCCATTAATAGGGAAAATGAAGTTACCCTCAGGGATGGGCTTTAAGAGAAAGACGCCCAGCTAGTACTCTGATCTTCTGTCTCTTTTTCTCCAGTATCATCACTATAGTGTGTCTCAGAGAATGATAACAGCTCACATGCTATTTTGCTAAAAGTGTGTGGGAGAGAAATTAGTGAGTAATTCATTCATTTTCTTTCAATCAACATGTATTTATCAGGCTCATATATGCCAGGTATTTTGCTCAGTGTAAAGGATAAAAAGGTATATTTGCAAGCATTGCTCCTGCACTCCAGAAATCTATAGTTTCATACATGCTAAAATATGTAGCATAGAATTCTAGTGGAGAGTGCTAAGTGGTCAAGTAGAGATGTGTGCAAGGTGTCATGAGAAAGTGGCAGCTGCTTCTTAAAGAATGAGTAGGAAATTTTCCTAGGGGGAGAAGTGAGAAAGGCACTCCAGGAGGAGCAAGCAGCAATGCAAAGGCAGGGCATATTGGAAGTGTTTCAGGAGATGCGCCGTGTAGCAAGAGCTGAAAAGAAGGACAGGGCTGTTCAGGGCTCTGTGTTCTCTTCTGAGGAGCAGACATCTAGTCTCCTGAGTGGAGTGTGTTAGTAGCAGGGAGGAGGGGTGGAGACTGTAAGGGATTGGAGGGGGTGGCATGAGCTTAGTGTTTCTGAACAAAATTTGGAGAGCTGGTGGGGAAGGATTTGGTTGGAGACAGAGTGGTTCCAGGAGAGGCAGATTCCAACCTGTTACAAAGTCTCATCTCAGACAGGGTCAGGACCTAGTCTGAGTCCATCCTAAACATCACCCTCCTCCACCACCCCACAAACTCATTCCACCACCTCAGAGGGCTAAGTCATTTTAAGGGTCAAGTGGGAATGGAGGAGGAGCTTCACCTAACTTACTAGCCTGAGGAGTCCAGGATCAGGGCTGTATACCAGCCTATAAAATGAATCAGTGCCTCAGGGCCTTTCCCATAGCAACAAAATTAGTCCTTGACACCTAGACAGTTCTTGCTTCCTTTGTTTTCTGCTTCTCGTGTTGCCTGAAGGCATGCCTCTTCTTTTGACTTGTATAATTCCCTCATCTAGCTGGGGGCCTCATATAAACTCTGCTGCACTGCTAATATTTCAAAGTCATTTTCAGCTCTGTTACATCCTTCTCTCAATCATTCTTTAGAGCAGGAGATGTCATCTAGAGGGGTCTGCAGCTTGCATAAATGAGTTATGAATCCTCATAATTTCAAGTGGGTTACCAAACCTCTTCCCAGCAGAACCAGGCATCTGGTAGCTCCAAAGTGTGAAAAGGACATTATGCATATGTATGCAGAGCCACATGCCCTACAGCGATTCAGAAGTACTTGCCACACTTTCACTCACGAGGGCCATATGCAAGGAGACCTGAGAACTGCTCTTTGAAAGGAAGCTGCTTTAGCATATCCTTTCTGTTCTCTATTCTGTGCACAAGGCTTCAACTTTCTTTTCCTGAACCCATGAAAGGAGTGAGGAAAAGGTTTGACTGAGTGTGCAAATTATCTGTCTTATACAACTTTGCATATATGTAGTTGGCTAACTTTACCATCAGCAGCTACTGGAGAAAGTGAAAAAGCAACAAAGCTCAGTCTATATGAACATAGCGAGGGCAACAAAATCAGGGACCTAGATGACTCTGACATGGATAATGTTGCCTGAAGAATTTGGAATGGAGGAAAAGGTTCGACTGCTGGTAGCTGTTTGACCTGGCTTAAGATACTTATCCCCACTGAGACTTCCTGCACCTGTAAATGGGGCATAATAATAGCTCTACTGAGTAGTGTTTTCTGAGAATTAGATTAAATAACAGATTTAAAATAGCTTATAAAAACATACCAAAGAACAAAAGCTAACAAAAATATACTTTCCATTTCCTTCCTTTTCATTTATAATAATTTATTAATAATTACTCTGACTTCTAAAAATAAGTCAATCTCATAGTGACAGAGAGTAAAAAGGTGGCTGCCAGGGTCTGGAGAGTAGGGGAAAAGGGGAGATGTTGGTCAAAGGGTACAAACCATCAGTTATAAGATGAGTAAGCTCTGGAGACCTAATGTACAGTATGGTGACTATCGTTATTAAGAATGTATTGTATACCCGAAGTTTCCTAAGAGAGTAGATCTCAAGTGTTCTCACCACTAAAAAAAAAAAAAAAAAAAAAAAAAAAATGAAGTGACTTGTGAGGTGATGGATAATGGATATGTTAATTAGCTTGATTGTGGTAATAATTTCACAATGTATGTCTATGCCAAAACATCATATCGTGTACCCTAGATATGTATGCTACTTTTGTCAGTCATACCTCAAAAAACAAAAACAAAAATAAAAACAAAAAAAAAAAAACAGAAAAAAAGAAAACTGTAAATTTAAAAACAAAAAACTGTCCCAGTCACTTTATGTAGTTTTTGTGGAGGAAATTAAGTGAAAATAGTGAATGTTGCAGGCCGGGCGGAGGGTGGCTCATGCCTGTAATCCCAGGACTTTGGGAGGTGAGGCAGGCAAATTACCTGAGGTCAAGAGTTTGAGACCAGCCTGGCCAATGGTGAAACCATGTCTCTACTAGAAATACAAAAATTAGCCAGGCATGGTGCATGGTGGCAGACGCCTGTAATCTCAGCTACTTGGGAGGCTGAGGCAAGAAAATCGCTTGAGCCCGGGAGGAGGTTGCAGTAAGCCGAGATCGTGCCACTGCACTTCAGCCTGGCTGACAGAGCAAGACTCTGTCTCAAAAAACAAAAACAAAAACAAAACCAAAAACAAAAATACTTAATAAAGTGAACAATTCCAAACAACCAGAATGTGTGATTATCATCATTATTTTGGAGGTACTTAGGCTGTCATTGTTACAAAAATATTTGGAAATGTTTACTGAAAGTAGATGTAGTATTGTTACTGAGGAGCAGAGAAGTTGATGCATTCATCTGTCAAGCCCAGTTCCTATCCACCTTCTTGGTGCAAAAAGTTGCCAAATACCTCATATATGTATAAGGTGGGTAGTGTTTGGAAAGGAGGATTGGAAGGTGCCCTTTAAAAGTGGTATACACAAAGTGCAGACCTGCAGTTTTTACATTCCACAGCTCTGAGTTCTTATCTTTTCTGGGACTTAAAGATTTAGCATGATTGTCAAGGCACATTGGATGGATAACCAGCCAGAAGCTCAGATGCTTGCAGATGATGCTGTCAGTTTGCATCATCCTTTCGCGGGGAGATGGCGCTCTCACCCCTTCTCCCTCCTCTCTGCACCTTGGTGGTGGTGGTGGTGCTGGGGTGGGGGTGTTGGGAATCTCCATGTGAAAGGATGTGGTGAAGACTGGCAGAGTCTGAGGTTGGGCCTCAGAAGGAGGGCAGTAGATAGGACTCTTAACCAAGTTGTCAAGGACCTGTGGTTTCTCATTTGCGCTGTCCAAATCCCCTTTCTCAGTAAATTTCAGCATTTTCTCCTCCCATCCTCGTGACCTGGTGTGGAAGTGGAGAGAGGTGGTGGGTAAGACAACTACCTTGGCATGTTCTGGCATCCTCAGACAGGCCTGGGATTGAGCCCCGTCTCTGCCAGCTACCACTTGTAGCTGTTTGACCTGGTTTAGGTTATTTATCCCCACTGAGACTTACTGCATCTGTAAATGGGGCATAATAATATATCTACTGAGTAGTGTTTTCAAGAATTAGATTAAGTAATATATTTAAAATATCTTATGAAAACATACACAGAACAAAAACTAACAAAAATATACTTTCCACTACCTTCTTTTTGATTTATAACAATTTATTAATGACTCTGACTTCCTTCTATATCACACTATCCTTATCTATAAAAAAGGGTAAACTAAATAACTTATAATGCCTTCACACTAGTAAAGGCTGAAAATTCTTCCACTTCCAGTGCTATAACCAAGAAATAAATGAGGTTGCTCTGTTATATTCTAAGGTATGTTGAGATAAAATTGCACAGAGAGATTAAAAAGGGGGAATCTGATCTAGGTATTATTGGACAAGTAAAGTGTTAATAAGCAAATAGGTATTGACACAATGAGGAAAGACACACAGAGCCTGATGCTGTTAGGATTAACAAAAGCAATTTGGATAAACTGATTCATGCTAAGATAATAGAGATTCTCCCAGAACTATGTTTGTAATTTAGAAGAGGGCAGCTCGAAGGAAGCATGAGCCTCTCTCTTGGGGAGTAGGTGCTTCTCCCTCCCTTCCAAAGCACACAGGCAGGAGTGCAGCAGAGCTTGCAGGAGGCTATAGTTCCCCACTGGACACTCATCTGCATAAGTGCAAGGACTCCGTCTGTTTTGTTGCCAGTTGTACAGTTCAACTGAATGTTGAACTTTGGATAAATAAATTAGTATCACTGATGCACTTCAAGTATTAATGTCTGAGTGTGGGGTAAAATCCAGGACAAGAGAACCTAGTGATCTTTTTAGAATAGCAGTTCTCCTGGAACACTTCCTGAAGACACCTCAGAGCACTTTTGCAAATGCTGATAGTTTATTTAAGCTTGTAGACAGCTTTTTCTTGCCTATCGTACAGCTGTAAGTGTGGGAGCACAGTTCTCTGGGGACCTGGGCATATGTTCTCTCCTGGAGAAAATCTGGGAGAGAGCCCCAAGGAACACATTGTACCCCTCTCTCTGCCAAGAAAAGAAAATCCTGCCTGAAATGCACCCTCGGCCAATGAGAAAGTATGAGCTGGAAACAGAGCTTTAGAAACTTAGCTGTGTATTAGAATGAAGACTGAATTGGTGGATGAGTTGGAAATTCTGGGTTCCATTTTTGATCTTCCACCATAATGATATCTCCCACATACTACAGAATTATGGTAAACTCTCTGGACTTCAATTCCTCCCCTGTAAATAAGGAGATTAGTCCAAAGACATGTTAATGTCAAGATACCTTCTAGCCTGTTGCTCCCAATTTTATTGGCACTTCCTAGAATTGTGAAGCTGGAAAAATATTCGGATTTTTCTAATTCAGCTTTTTTATTTCATAGATGAGAAAACTGAGTTGTAGAGAGGTGAAGTTATTTGTCAAAAGCCACCAAACCAAGTAGAAGCCAAGCTAAGGTTAGGACCAGTATCCTCAGACCACCAGTCCAAAGGCTCTTAATCTGTTGAATCATAGTCCACCTTAAAAATCTGATGCAAGCCCTGGACATGCTGGGAGTGGGGAAGGGATGGGAGGAGCAAATGCATCACAGATAAATTCATAAAATTTGCAGACTATTTTCAGGGTTGTGGGGGGGCGGGGAGGTGGGTCTTAGATTTCAGGCTAAAAGCTCTGTGCAACACTTTATTTCTGAAAGTCTGTGTTAGAACCAAATATTTAAGAAATTTTTTTTTAAGCAGGGTCTGACTCTGTCGCCCAGGCTGGAGTGCTCAGCTCACTGCAGCCTCAACCTCCTGGACTGAGGTGATCCTCTGACCTCAGCCTCCTGAGTAGCTGGGACCACAGGCACGTGCCACCATGCCCAGCTAATTGTTTTTGTATTTTTTTTGGTAAAGAAGGGGTTTCTCCATGTTGCCCAAGCTGGTCTTGAATTCCTGGGCTCAAGGGATCCGCTTGCCTTGGCCTTCGAATTGCTAGGATTACAGGCAGGAGCCACTGCACCTGGCTAGAACGTTTTTATATGTGATGGGAAGTGTGCCTCTGACTTCTTTGGCTTAATAGCTTCATTTGTGCAAGAAGCATCAAAACACACTGGAACAAATTTAGGTTTATATCTGCCAAATAAGTGTTACTCACATGTTTTATTGATGGCAGTTTCTGATTTGTAATAATCCAGTTCCCCTTTTAAATGTTATAGCTGTTGTTCCTCTTACAAATACTTCTGCTAAATTCGGTGCTCCTCATTTGTCAACCATAGTCAGATAATACAACAAGGGGCTGGCTAAAACAGAAAAGGTTTTCTCATTAAGTGAATCTGAAGGAGGCCTCTACTAATTAGTTATTGAATTGGATCTTTGGGGTAGGTGCATTAAAATGACCTGTTCTTCTTGAAAATATATAGCATATAGTCCTGAACCCCAGCCCAGACCTATTGATTCAGAATCTTTAGGAAGTAAGGCCACAGAATCTGTGTTGTTACAAACTCTCCAGAACCTCTTATGCACACATTTGAAAACACCCATTCTCAATACTTGCCCAAATATTTTCAGTCTTTAACAAAACTGACCTAATGATAATACTACCCTAAATGATTCTTTGGTCTTTGAAATGGTGAAAGCATGCAGTATGCAGACCATAATACAGGTATGGAAAACATACCATTTAATTTTTTCAAAGAAAATATTTTTTCTCTCCACTTAAATACAAGGGGATGAGTGGCTGTGGCCTGATTCATGCCATGGTGGACACGGTGTAGGGTATCTAGGGTATCAACATTTCTTCTTGGTGGCCCTCATTTTCCAGATGATTCCTTAGCTGAGTTTTTTTTTGTTTTTTTTTGTTTTTTTTTTTTTTGACAGAGTCTCACTCTGTTGCCCAGGCTGGAGTGCAGTGGCGCAGTCTTGGCTCACTGCAACCTCCGTTTCCTGGGTTCAAGTGATTCTCTTGCCTCAGCCTCTCGAGTAGCTGGGACTACAGGTGCTTACCACCACGCTCGGCTAATTTTTTTCATTTTTAGTAGAGATGGGGTTTTGCTGTGTTAGCCAGGATGGTCTCGATCTCCTGACCTCGTGATCCGCCTGCCTCAGCCTCCCAAAGTGCTGGGATTGAGTTCTTGTTTTAATATTCACAGTTGCATGCATGCCTGCCATTGAAGAACTACCCCTATAGTTCTGCTTCATTTTATTGAAATACAGAAATATCAAGTGTGTTATTCCAAAAAAATACTTCAGCAGATGTAAACATAAAACTTGTATCTCCTCTTAGCATCAAACAAGCTAACATACACACTCATATACCGGTAGAACAAAAACTCATCTAAGAATGACAAAGTCTGACATTTTCTAACTTTAAAACACCTTGCTCTATTTCTGAAACTAAGGTTTCTCTGGTTTTCAAAGAGGCTTCATAGAACTCCTAGGGATATTAATTCAGCTGCTTTTCACCCCCTCTGTCTTCAGGTTTGGGATTCTTGGGTGTTTCCATGGGCTCGCATTCCTTGTGTGTCTGTGTAGCCACTTCTGGATTCAGATCCCTCTATTCCAGTAGTGTGGTCAGAACAAGATAAATTCACTCCAGCCCTCAGAGCCTCATCTCAAGGTCAATAGAGGGAATTTGGAAACTTCTCTTGAGTAAGAGTATAGGTTATCCTTGTCCACTGTGACAACGGACTCAGTGAAAAAGCAGTTGCCCTCCACTACCCAATGTGTGGCCCACAGAATGTGCACAGACTTTGCAGTCATGTAAGCACATACTTCATTAAAATTGGGTTGGTTACTTTTTTCCCCCACAAAGACCATGTCCTGATTGCAGTTTATTAAAACTACCTAGGCAGTGTACCATTATTTGTCCTGCTTGTATTCATGAATGGCCTGTTCGCAATAGGAACATCCAGGTAGAGATCAATAATCAGTCTCGTAGTTAGGGCAGAGAGAGGAAAAAAAGGAAAATCCACTGGTGCACTGCATTCAGCTGTGTTTAAGAGGTCTTATCATTAAAGCAACAGCAGGCGTTTATAAACCAGGCTTGCCGGCAGTGCTGGGCAGACAGGATTAGAATAATCATCCATCAGGCTCTGTTTCATGAATGTTTTCCTTTGACTTTTGGCAGGATCTCCAACCTGAGCATATGCCAGTTGACATGGGAACACTGAGGCCAGCAATTTAAGGATTTCACATTTGCTTGCAGTGGTAAGATTTAAATATATAACAACAAAGGACGATAAATATTACTGGGTTCTGGCTTTTTCCATTAGATGTGAAACTGAAGTTGTTTAGGTGTATCTTTTTTGATCAGTAAAGATATCTACTTGCAAAACCATAGCAGACACAGGATAAATCCATAATCCATAAATATTGAACATAGTGTTTGTTGGTACGAGTGAAAATAGGGAAACTAATAATTAGATTTTTTAAGTGTCTGCATCATTGGACTAAGTGGAGGAAATGGTTTCCATTTTGAACAATGAAACTACGTGTATTCAGAAGAGATATGATTATACGGCACAAAGAGACACAGAGTTTAAGATCAATGGGGAGAAAGAAAGGGAAAATCACTCTGTTTTCAATTCTGCATGGGACAGTCATACTCTTAACATGGGTCAAGATATTTGGTTTCTAAAACAACCACATTTGTAGTTAGTTAGGAGATTACGTAAAAGTGAAGACTCTCTGAGGCCGATGACAGTGCACCTCCACACACTGGACACTTGCTGCCATCAGAGACATCTGTATGCCATTACTTAAAAAGAGAGTGATAATGGTGACTGTTGACGGATGGCAAATTGTGTTACTGGAAGATCATTTTGAAAAGGGAAGTCTCCCACTCCTCTGTGTGTATGTGTATTTACATATATGTGTGAACAAACGTATACTCCCTCCCTTAAATCTCAGGCCGAAATATAATATTGAAAAAAGTAACAATTAAAATTTACATTCATAATAAAAGAGAGCACCATCTCTGGAAACATTTTCAATATAAAGTAGAAATTGCACCATGATAGGGTTAAACAGTCAAACAAGATCATCTAGGCCTCGGTGGATTCTTTGGACCCTGTTTTGTTTAATTTAATAGGTTAAATTAAAAAAATAATACCCATTCCATTACCGTCTTCCTTTAAGCCAGATCTTCATGGAGTGAGGCTGTATTTGGTACATTCAATTCTCTGAGAGCTACCATTTTAATATATTTTCTTTCTTTCCTTCTTTCTTTTTTTTTTGAGACAGAGGCTTGCTCTGTCAGCCAGGCTGGAGTGCAGAGGCACAATTACAGCTCACTGCAGGCTTGAACTCCTAGGCTCAAAGGATCCCCCCACCTCAGCCTCCTGAGTAGCTAGAACTACAGGCAAACACCACTATGCCTTCCTAATTAAAAAAAAAAAAATTATAGAGATAGGGTATCACTGTGTTGTCCATGCTGGTCTTGAACTCCTGGCCTCAAGTGATCCTCTTGCCTTGGTCTCCCAAAGTGCTGGGATTACAGGGGTGAGCCACTGCATTCGGCCACTAATATAGTTTCTATATGTTTCTTAGTCCCTGTTTTCATGTGGTCTTATAGCAGATCCATGGTGCACTGAGCAAAATGTGACTTTGAACAGCCTGATTTGCTCATTCTTGTATACTGACCATGGCCTTACATCTGTGAATTTCTGAAGGATGTATTTTGGAAATTCAGCATTCATATTTAGCCCTTTTAGTATATTCTTCTCAAATTGCCTTGCTGCTGTATTCAGTCATATTATTACAGTAACTTTTAGTTTAACAGCTTGTATTCTCAAAATCTATTTATGGAACAATGGAAGAATGATTTTAAAATAGCTTGGAAGATGCATTACCTAAACTGATACCTGGAAGTGATGATATAACTTCACACTTTTATGCATATAAAAGTAAATGAATATATCATTATGGTTTCTTTTATCTGAATATTACATTCCCCTTGAAAATTAAATAACTTTGCACTTGAGTTTCATGTTTTATTTCATGATTTAGAAGTGCTTTCTAGGAACTACCACCAAAGCCTAACTTCTATACGTAAGTCATGGTTTCCTCATACATACATGGAATTTAAGATAACATCCTAATTAGAGTCATTAAATCTTAGATGTCAGAAGGGGCTGAGTTAAACTGAACAGGTTAAAATCCCCAAGGTTGAGCAATGTGAGGAGGAAAAAAAAGTAAGAGAAACATGCATGTGATTGGCCTTAATGAAATTATAAGCCTCCAAGGAAGTGACCTACAACTCACATCTGGACCACAGAAGTCATCATTTCATCTGAACTGTATATATCAAATTATGCTTTTTGTTATCAAAAGTGAAAGTCTGCAAAAGAAATCCAATAGACCATGCTAAATTGAGTTACATCATTTAGAAAGTGGGAAGATTTCCTTAGAACTAGCCTCGGAGCCTCTTGTCTCTGTAGAGAACTAAGGACCATACAGAATCCTGTTCCACTTCTGCATATGAGGACACTGTTGAACAGATAGACTTGTTTGAGAAATAATATAATCATGTAGAGTGACAGAGTAGAAAAGCACTAATGTAGACACCAATGTACCTCAATCTTAATCCTAAAACCATACCTGATTTTGCTGGATAGGATTTTTCTTCTTTTGTCTCTAAGATTTTAAATAGTCTCTTAAATGTCAGGCCTTAGTTTTTAATTTGTAAAAGGGATTTAATATTTACTCTATTCTCTGTAGACTTAGCTGGGGATAAAATAAGTAAAAAATACTTTTTGGGACTTAAAATCACTACACAGAATTTAGTATTGCTAGAAAGTTGATTCCTTATTAATAGCACTTGTCTGATTTGAACATTAGGTCAAAAAAGCATATTCATCGATCTGGTCTATGTTTTTACATTGAATAAACAGTTGCTCTGAGCTCTAATACACTTGACTGTTCTTATTAAATTATGATAACAACAAAATGCAGTCATTATAACTTTCCCTGAATTGTGTGTGTATCTCTTTTTAGTGTTCTTAATGCACTGATCCAAAATTTCAGTGTTCTAAAATTACTCCAGATGAGAGTATGGGAGCGTATAGAGGAAATGTTTACAATACGATCCCTGTCAGTAAGGCGAGTGGAAAGGGTCTCTGGGAATGATCCTTGTGGTAAAGCCGTCTTTCTCAGACCTCCTTTTCTCTAATTCTTTTCAGATGTAGACTTCCTACCACAGCAAACCCTGTGTATCTTCCTGCCCCTTCTCCTCCTCTCTACCCCCTCCTGTCTACTTTCTCCTCTCCTTCACACCTCAGAAAGTCCTTTGATTGTTTACAATCCAGGTTTTTTTTAGCTATTGACCCACAGCCCTCTGCTTCCATAAATCCTGCTTTAAGTGTTTGATCTGTAAGACAAATATACCCCCATAGCCCTGAGTTTACTCTCTGACTCTGTTTCATTACAAATGTTGTAGACAATCAATATGAGTTGGGGGTGGGGGGAAATGTCTTAGGCCAACAAAAACAATTTGCTGGAACATACCATAATCTTTGCCCTTGCAAAGAACTGTTGATTACACATCCTTTAAGAATAAAGCCAAGTTGTTGGAAAATGTAACTTAAATAATACACAGGAAATTCCAACAATTACACATGACATAAAAAATCTTTCAGAGCTCCCAGTTCATGTACTAATGTTAGAAGCAATCAAGGACTATGAATAATGGATGAAGTTAAACATAGTGGCCCAAATTTTTATCCAGAGTGCTAGAGAAGAACGTTAACATAATGGATGTGGGTCAAAGAAATTGCCTGACATATGAAATACCAACCAAGAGTATCATCCATTTATTTTTTATTTAGGAGTAAAGTTTGCACACCATGCCAAGGTCACCATTGTAGAGATACTTACTTGTGTGCACTATGGTCCTCCCTAGTGATAACGATATTCTTCCCCAGTCCCAAGACCCCCAATCACGTGGCAGCATCATTTGTACCTTCTGTGACAATTAAAAGCCACCCTCATTTCTACCAATTTGTTCTCCCAAGAGAACAAAACTAACTAATAGCTCCTTCAAGCCTGGGTATGGTCTATTTTGTCCTCATATTAGAACTTAATTTAAACCTTCCTTGGTCACAAAATTCTGAGACTAATCTGGGAAAGTAACCAAAGAGAATTAAGATGAAAATAAGGTTAAGTATGGGAAATGTTGTCCTAAAATACTCCACCCAAATTTCCATGTGTTTATAACAGACTCAATTAGCTTGAAAATTAGTTTGAAATCATCATAGCAGATCATAGTACTAATAACTCAGTCAAACAGTGTACTCACAGTCTGGCGGATCTGGCTACGTCTATTTCTAGCATTCCCAACTCAAAAGGTAATTTCTCTTTTCAATCACTGACCTCTGTTTCTCCCCAAAGCCAATGTGGAGGTAAGATATAATCAGCAAAGAGACCTCCTTAGGACCCTTCCCAGGAAGAGGATCAGGAAATTATATAAATTGACAGAGATTCTAGTAGGGTCTCTAAAATCTCAGCTATTTTTATTAGCATTTTGTGAAGCTCCAGAAAACTGCAAGTATTTTCTATTCTAGTCACCCCCTATTACTTTGCAGCTGATCAAAATAGCCCATGACTAACAATAGGAACCCGAGAACCGCCATAACTGCAATGGTCCCCTCTATCACTCAGACATTTTTGGTGTAATAAAGTCAAAAGCAAATTTTCTTCTTTTATTTTCTTTTTTTTTTTTTTTTTTTTTTTTTTTCTTTTATTATTATTATTATTATTATACTTTAGGTTTTATGGTACATGTGCGCAATGTGCAGGTAAGTTACATATGTATACATGTGCCATGCAGGTGCGCTGCACCCACCAACTCGTCATCTCGCGTTAGGTATATCTCCCAATGCTATCCCTCCCCCCTCCCCCCACCCCACAACAGTCCCCAGAGTGTGATGTTCCCCTTCCTGTGTCCATGTGTTCTCATTGTTCAATTCCCACCTATGAGTGAGAATATGCGGTGTTTGGTTTTTTGTTCTTGTGATAGTTTACTGAGAATGATGATTTCCAATTTCATCCATGTCCCTACAAAGGACGTGAACTCATCATTTTTTATGGCTGCATAGTATTCCATGGTGTATATGTGCCACATTTTCTTAATCCAGTCTATCATTGTTGGACATTTGGGTTGGTTCCAAGTCTTTGCTATTGTGAATAATGCGGCAATAAACATACGTGTGCATGTGTCTTTATAGCAGCATGATTTATAGTCCTTCGGGTATATACCCAGTAATGGGATGGCTGGGTCGAATGGAATTTGTAGTTCTAGATCCCTGAGGAATCGCCACACTGACTTCCACAAGGGTTGAACTAGTTTACAGTCCCACCAACAGTGTAAAAGTGTTCCTATTTCTCCACATCCTCTCCAGCACCTGTTGTTTCCTGACTTTTTAATGATTGCCATTCTAACTGGTGTGAGATGGTATCTCATTGTGGTTTTGATTTGCATTTCTCTGATGGCCAGTGATGGTGAGCATTTTTTCATGTGTTTTTTGGCTGCATAAATGTCTTCTTTTGAGAAGTGTCTGTTCATGTCCTTCGCCCACTTTTTGATGGGGTTGTTTGTTTTTTTCTTGTAAATTTGTTGGAGTTCATTGTAGATTCTGGATATTAGCCCTTTGTCAGATGAGTAGGTTGCAAAAATTTTCTCCCATTTTGTAGGTTGCCTGTTCACTCTGATGGTAGTTTCTTTTGCTGTGCAGAAGCTCTTGAGTTTAATTAGATCCCATTTGTCAATTTTGGCTTTTGTTGCCGTTGCTTTTGGTGTTTTAGACATGAAGTCCTTGCCCATGCCTATGTCCTGAATGGTAATGCCTAGGTTTTCTTCTAGGATTTTTATGGTTTTAGGTCTAACATTTAAGTCTTTAATCCATCTTGAATTGATTTTTGTATAAGGTGTAAGGAAGGGATCCAGTTTCAGCTTTCTACATATGGCTAGCCAGTTTTCCCAGCACCATTTATTAAATAGGGAATCCTTTCCCCATTTCTTGTTTTTGTCAGGTTTGTCAAAGATCAGATACTTGTAGATATGTGGCATTATTTCTGACGGCTCTGTTCTGTTCCATTGATCTATATCTCTGTTTTGGTACCAGTACCATGCTGTTTTAGTTACTGTAGCCTTGTAGTATAGTTTGAAGTCAGGTAGTGTGATGCCTCCAGCTTTGCTCTTTTGGCTTAGGATTGACTTGGCGATGCGGGCTCTTTTTTGGTTCCATATGAACTTTAGAGTAGTTTTTTCCAATTCTGTGAAGAAAGTCCTTGGTAGCTTGATGGGGATGGCATTGAATCTGTAAATTACCTTGGGAAGGATGGCCATTTTCATGATATTGATTCTTCCTACCCATGAGCATGGAATGTTCTTCCATTTGTTTGTATCCTCTTTTATTTCCTTGAGCAGTGGTTTGTAGTTCTCCTTGAAGAGGTCTTTCACATCCCTTGTAAGTTGGATTCCTAGGTATTTTATTCTCTTTGAAGCAATTGTGAATGGGAGTTCACTCATGATTTGGCTCTCTGTTTGTCTGTTATTGATGTATAAGAATGCTTGTGATTTTTGTACATTGATTTTGTATCCTGAGACTTTGCTGAAGTTGCTTATCAGCTTAAGGAGATTTTGGGCTGAGACGATGGGGTTTTCTAGATATACTATCATGTCATCTGCAAACAGGGACAATTTGACTTCCTCTTTTCCTAATTGAATACCCTTGATTTCCTTCTCCTGCCTAATTGCCCTGGCCAGAACTTCCAACACTATGTTGAATAGAAGTGGTGAGAGAGGGCATCCCTGTCTTGTGCCAGTTTTCAAAGGGAATGCTTCCAGTTTTTGCCCATTCAGTATGATATTGGCTGTGGGTTTGTCATAAATAGCTCTTATTATTTTGAGATACGTCCCATCAATTCCTAATTTATTGAGAGTTTTTAGCATGAAGGGTTGTTGAATTTTGTCAAAGGCCTTTTCTGCATCTATTGAGATAATCATGTGGTTTTTGTCTTTGGTTCTGTTTATATGCTGGATTACATTTATTGATTTGCGTATATTGAACCAGCCTTGCATCCCAGGGATGAAGCCCACTTGATCATGGTGGATAAGCTTTTTGATGTGCTGCTGGATTCTGTTTGCCAGTATTTTATTGAGGATTTTTGCATCAATGTTCATCAAGGATATTGGTCTAAAATTCTCTTTTTTTGTTGTGTCTCTGCCAGGCTTTGGTATCAGGATGATGCTGGCCTCATAAAATGAGTTAGGGAGGATTCCCTCTTTTTCTATTGATTGGAATAGTTTCAGAAGGAATGGTACCAGCTCCTCCTTGTACCTCTGGTAGAATTCGGCTGTGAACCCATCTGGTCCTGGACTTTTTTTGGTTGGTAAGCTATTGATTATTGCCACAATTTCAGCTCCTGTTATTGGTCTATTCAGAGATTCGACTTCTTCCTGGTTTAGTCTTGGGAGGGTGTATGTGTTGAGGAATTTATCCATTTCTTCCAGATTTTCTAGCTTATTTGCATAGAGGTGTTTGTAATATTCTCTGATGGTAGTTTGTATTTCTGTGGGATCGGTGGTGATATCCCCTTTATCATTTTTTATTGCATCTATTTGATTCTTCTCTCTTTTTTTCTTTATTAATCTTGCTAGCGGTCTATCAATTTTGTTGATCCTTTCAAAAAACCAGCTCCTGGATTCATTTATTTTTTGAAGGGTTTTTTGTGTCTCTATTTCCTTCAGTTCTGCTCTGATTTTAGTTATTTCTTGCCTTCTGCTAGCTTTTGAATGTGTTTGCTCTTGCTTTTCTAGTTCTTTTAATTGTGATGTTAGGGTGTCAATTTTGGATCTTTCCTGCTTTCTCTTGTGGGCACTTAGTGCTATAAATTTCCCTCTACACACTGCTTTGAATGCATCCCAGAGATTCTGGTATGTTGTGTCTTGGTTCTCGTTGGTTTCAAAGAACATCTTTATTTCTGCCTTCATTTCGTTATGTACCCAGTAGTCATTCAGGAGCAGGTTGTTCAGTTTCCATGTAGGTGAGCGGTTTTGAGTGAGATTCTTAATCCTGAGTTCTAGCTTGATTGCACTGTGATCTGAGAGACAGTTTGTTACAATTTCTGTTCTTTTACATTTATTGAGGAGAGCTTTACTTCCAAGTATATGGTCAATTTTGGAATAGGTGTGGTGTGGTGCTGAAAAAAATGTATATTCTGTTGATTTGGGGTGGAGAGTTCTGTAGATGTCTATTAGGTCCGCTTGGTGCAGAGCTGAGTTCAATTCCTGGGTATCCTTGTTGACTTTCTGTCTCGTTGATCTGTCTAATGTTGATAGTGGGGTGTTAAAGTCTCCCATTATTAATGTGTGGGAGTCTAAGTCTCTTTGTAGGTCACTCAGGACTTGCTTTATGAATCTGGGTGCTCCTGTATTGGGTGCATATATATTTAGGATAGTTAGCTCTTCTTGTTGAATTAATCCCTTTACCATTATGTAATGGCCTTCTTTGTCTCTTTTGATCTTTGTTGGTTTAAAGTCTGTTTTATCAGAGACTAGGATTGCAACCCCTGCCTTTTTTTGTTTTCCATTTGCTTGGTAGATCTTCCTCCATCCTTTTATTTTGAGCCTATGTGTGTCTCTGCACGTGAGATGTGTTTCCTGAATACAGCACACTGATGGGTCTTGAGTCTTTATCCAGTTTGCCAGTCTGTGTCTTTTAATTGGAGCATTTAGTCCATTTACATTTAAAGTTAATATTGTTATGTGTGAATTTGATCCTGTCATTATGATGTTAGCTGGATATTTTGCTCGTTAGTTGATGCAGTCTCTTCCTAGTCTCGATGTTCTTTACATTTCGGTATGATTTTGCAGTGGCTGGTACCGGTTGTGCCTTTCCATGTTTAGCGCTTCCTTCAGGAGCTCTTTTAGGGCAGGCCTGGTGGTGACAAAATCTCTCAGCATTTGCTTGTCTGTAAAGTATTTTATTTCTCCTTCACTTATGAAGCTTAGTTTGGCAGGATATGAAATTCTGGGTTGAAAATTCTTTTCTTTAAGAATGTTGAATATTGGCCCCCACTCTCTTCTGGCTTGTAGGGTTTCTGCCGAGAGATCCGCTGTTAGTCTGATGGGCTTCCCTTTGATGGTAACCCGACCTTTCTCTCTGGCTGCCCTTAACATTTTTTCCTTCATTTCAACTTTGGTGAATCTGACAATTATGTGTCTTGGAGTTGCTCTTCTCGAGGAGTATCTTTGTGGCGTTCTCTGTATTTCCTGAATCTGAATGTTGGCCTGCCTTGCTAGATTGGGGAAGTTCTCCTGGATAATATCCTGCAGAGTGTTTTCCAACTTGTTTCCATTCTCCCCGTCACTTTCAGGTACACCAATCAGACGTAGATTTGGTCTTTTCACATAGTCCCACATTTCTTGGAGGCTTTGCTCGTTTCTTTTTATTCTTTTTTCTCTAAACTTCCCTTCTCGCTTCATTTGATTCATTTCATCTTCCAGGGCTGATACCCTTTCTTCCATTTGATCGCATCGGCTCCTGAGGCTTCTGCATTCTTCACGTAGTTCTCGAGCCTTGGTTTTCAGCTCCATCAGCTCCTTTAAGCACTTCTCTGTATTGGTTATTCTAGTTATACATTCTTCTAAATTTTTTTCAAAGTTTTCAACTTCTTTGCCTTTGGTTTGAATATCCTCCCGTAGCTCGGAGTAATTTGATCGTCTGAAGCCTTCTTCTCTCAGCTCGTCAAAGTCATTCTCCGTCCAGCTTTGTTCCGTTGCTGGTGAGGAACTGCGTTCCTTTGGAGGAGGAGAGGTACTCTGGTTTTTAGAGTTTCCAGTTTTTCTGCTCTGTTTTTTCCCCATCTTTGTGGTTTTATCTACTTTTGGTCTTTGATGATGGTGATGTACAGATGGGTTTTTGGTGTGGATGTCCTTTCTGTTAGTTTTCCTTCTAACAGACAGAACCCTCAGCTGCAGGTCTGTTGGAGTACCTGGCCGGCCGTGTGAGGTGTCAGTCTGCCCCTGCTGGGGGGTGCCTCCCAGTTAGGCTGCTCGGGGGTCAGGGGTCAGGGACCCACTTGAGGAGGCAGTCAGCCCGTTCTCAGATCTCCAGCTGCGTGCTGGGAGAACCACTGCTCTCCTCACAGCTGTCAGACAGGGACATTTAAGTCTGCAGAGGTTACTGCTGTCTTTTTGTTTGTCTGTGTCCTGCCCCCAGAGGTGGAGCCTACAGAGGCAGGCAGGCCTCTTTGAGCTGTGGTGGGCTCCACCCAGTTCAAGCTTCCAGGCTGCTTTGTTTACCTAAGCGAGCCTGGGCAATGGCGGGCGCCCCTCCCCCAGCCTCGCTGCCGACTTGCTGTTTGATCTCAGACTGCTGTGCTAGCAATCAGCGAGACTCCGTGGGCGTAGGACCCTCTGAGCCAGGTGCGGGCTATACTCTCCTGGGGCACCGTTTCCTAAGGCCGTCGGAAAAGCACAGTATTCGGGTGGGAGTGGCCCGATTTTCCAGGTGCCGTCTGTCACCCCTAGAAGGGGAACTCCCTGACCCCTTGCGCTTCCCGAGTGAGGCAATGCCTCGCCCCTGCTTCGGCTGGCGCACGGTGCGCTCACCCACTGACCTGCGCCCACTGTCTGGCACTCCCTAGTGAGATGAACACGGTACCTCAGATGGAAATGCAGAAATCACCCGTCTTCTGCGTCGCTCGCGCTGGGAGCTGTAGACCGGAGCTGTTCCTATTCGGCCATCTTCGAAAAAATCTCTTCTTTTATTTTCAAGTTTTGCATCTGACAAAATGTCGTTAGAGCTCAGTGACTTATGAAAAATTGGGACAGATTGAGAGCCTCTGATAAAGGGTCTTTTTTATCACTAAAGGATTCTGCTAAATTGAGGGGAAAGGGGAGTTATAGTTCTTAATAATGTGTTTTATCAACCACCTGCAAAAATTTTTAATTAAATATCTAAAGATACATTATAAGATATTGTTGTAAAAGGCACAAACATGATTCCAGAAACATTTTAAAAGCTTGAATATTTAATATTTATTTGTTTTAGAGATAGAGGGAAAGGGGAGATGAGAAACATAAATTGTGTAATCATATTATGATTTCATCCTCATATCAGGCAAGAAGATATGCTCTGACATACCATCCCATGGTTATGTACTTTACCTTTTAGACTCTATCTGCTTTTACTGTGTGTGTGTATATATGTATGTATGTGTGTGTGTGTGTGTGTGTGTGAGAGAGAGAGAGAGAGAGAGAATATCAATGTCTGAGAAAGTAGAATTATCAAAAGTAAAACTTTCAGAGGTTGCCTGAAGGGGCAAGATTTACCAAATATCTATTGTTTAAGGAGTGACAATTACTGCTAAGATTAAAAATAGTAATTTTAGAATTGTTCAGGATTTGTATTAATTCTTAGTGTTGTTTTGGTGTGTTTTTCAATGAGCTGCAGTGCCATATTGTCATGGCACTACCATGACAACTGTTGTATCCTTGGATCTCCTGAAATCTTGATTTCATAAATGGACGATATCATGGTAAAAATAGACATCTCTAAATATTAATTTTCCATGTGAAAGACATTAATCACTTTTTTCTTTTCCTAATCACTCATGCATCCATTTTTTTTTTTTTTTTTTGCAATTCATCCTTTGAACAAATGTTTATCGATCACCATATAGGTATTGCTAGACATTGTTTTGTGTATTGGGGTTACTGAAGTAAACTCAACAGATAAAAATGTCTGCATGCAAGGAAGTTAGTTTTCAATGGAGGAGATAAACGATGCATGGATAAATATATCTAAAATATAGCATTTGTATATTTTATATGCCCAAATATGTTTTATATATAGATGAGTGCAAAAAGAAAAAAGAGGAGATATGAAATGGTATATGGGGCTGAACTTTACATGGAGTGGCGTGGTAAAGCTTTTCTATGTAGATACCTTCTGAGAAAAAGACTTGAAGGAAGTGAGACAGCAAGCCAGGCAGAAATCTGAGGAAGATTGTTCTAGGCAGAGAGAATAGTAAGTGCAAAAGCTCTGAGACAAGAGAATGGGTAGTATACTTGAAAATTAGCAGGGAAGCTATTCAGTCTGAATCATTACAGGGATCACTCTGGCTGCCATGCCGAGAGTGTGTCAGTCTGTTCATGCTGCTATACTGCGTGGCTTATAAACGAGAAATTTATTTCTCACAGTTCTGGAGGCTAAGAAGTCCAAGATCAAGGCATCAGCAAATTCAGTGTCTGGTGAGGGCCCATTTCCTTGTTCATAGGCCGAGCCTTCTGTTTGTCCTTACATGGTGGGAGAGGCGATAAAGCTCTCTGGGATTTTTTAAATTGCAATAATCCCATTTTGGGGGGCTATACCCTCATAACCTAATTACCTCCCAAACACCCCACCTCTTGATACCATCACCTAAAGGGTTAGGATTTCGACATAAGGATTTTGGCGGAACATGAACATTCATAGCAGAGTAGGAAGAAACTCAGGGTGGGTAGGGAAGGCATAAGTAGGTAGACCACTTAGGAGACTGCTTCAATAACTTCAGGAAGAGAGGATAGGGTCCTGTGCCTAGGTGGAGAAGGTGACCTTGACTAACAGCACAAAGAACTTGTCTGTAAGAACAGGAAAGGTGCGGATAGGTGGGAAGAGATGGTAGTCACAGGATATGAAAGTTCTCTTTTGATTGTTTACCAAATGTCAATCACATTAGACTGCGTAAGTGCAAGCATACAGTGATCATCTGATTGAATTTAAGGAGGATTATGATTCCACCAGGAAAGTTCACCAAGATAAAAAGGAGCTGGGAAAAGATTATAATGATCCTCTACGGAATTTAAGCTGGAAAGGAGAGAAGAGGGAAGAGAGGATTTCATGAGAGAGCTATGTCTCAGAGACACAGAGAGTGAATTTCAGGTCCTTGTGGGATTTTAGAATTGTAGGAGTTAGGGTGTTAGAAGGAGTGATCAGGAAAAATAAGAGATCATGATCATAGAAGAGAATATTTAAAATTGAGATTTTTGCAAGGAGTGCAGTTATTGATAACCACAAAGTCAAGTGTTTGACTGTGTAAGTGAGTGGCTCAAGAAGGATGGCTGATGAAATCTCTAAAAGCAAAGTAGTCCAGAAACTGAGAAAGAGGATATTGGAAGGATCATGCCATTGGATGTGAAAATGGCCAAAAATTAAATAGGGATAGTATTAGAGAAAGTGATAATGAGCCATGTGCTAAAATCTCCAGTGAATGGAGGGGGAATGAACTGGAGGATGGTGGAGGAAGCACCAACAAGAGAAGGGGAGTATAGCCTGATGCCATGAAAGAGAAAGCTGGAGTTTTACTGACGAAGAAGGACAAAAGGCCTGGACACAGTAATGAAGAACACAGAGGACACCTACTATACTTTTACGCTCCTTGGTAAGAGGGATCTAGGAGAGTAAAAGCTACCTCTTGAAAGGGCTTTAGTGGAATGAGTGTTATCTGGGAAGTCAGATTTCAACTAGTGCAAAAAGGTGAAAGAGAAGTTTCCATAGGAAGTAGAGAATAAACAGATTTACTGATGATTGACCTCAAGTCCCAGAGGATTCAGTGAAAGACTTTCAGGAGATGTATGAGACCAAGATCAGAACAAGTAGTGAACAAAGCCACATGGATTGTGATTAGAGAAGAGGAGATAAAAATCTCACATGGATTGAGGATTAGAGAAGAGGAGATAAAAGATGATCTGGAAGTGCTCGGCTGGTGTGGTGACTGATCTGCCATGGTCCAATAATAGCTGGTCTGTTGGTCCAGGGCAGGTGGTGGTGGTGAGGCTATGAGCGTTGAGAGGAAAGAGAGTTAAGTGCAAGTTTTGGGGGTGAGACAGACCTTTCCAAGAACATGAAGAGCTCTCAGGTGATGATTGACTGTTGCTGAGGAGACTGTTATCCTTCAGAAGGGTGATGTGCTCAGAACACACAGATACTCTCTTAAGTTGAGCCACAGTGGCCTTCAGCTCAGTGGTCTTACACTGAATGGGCTGGCTCCCTCTGGGTTCATCATTGCAGAGCCCAGTGGCTCAACTTTAATCGGAGGATACCTTTACCTTCCTTCAATAGTAGAACATTGTATTTTGGGCTTGTCATATACAGACTAACTGTGAAACTTATTTTTGTCATTTGAAGCATTCTTTTGAGATCTTTGCTGTTTCTCCCATCAACCTATTTATAAACCTTTCTTCCCCCTCCCCTAATTTTCTCTCCTAACCTGTTCTACTCCTTGATGCTGTGAATGAATGAATAACTGTCTGTATGTCCATTGCCTCCAATGTCTCTGGAAGTACTGCCTTCTCCCCCTCTGTGCATGCTGGTTGCCCCATAGTTTTGCCCATCTTCTATTTTGTGCATTCTGAGCTGTGTGAAGGAAGGTGTGTGCATTGCAGGTCCTAGTGGCCCTCTCCTTTGTTTGTCCTGACCTTCTGCCTTTGCTGATCTGATGTGAGAACTGTTGTTGTGTCATAAGTGTCTGTTAACTTTTCCTCTTTTTATCTAAAACAATTCTAAAAAAACATCTTTTTGGGAAGGATGATAATATTCATATAGTTTTTGGAGACACTACCTGTGATCAGTCATTCTATGGGACTATAATAAAATGCAAGTTGTAATGAAATCTAAGGCCTCAGGCCCACTATCTCCAAAAAGTAATTTTCTGTTTGTGACCTTAGGGGTAGCTATTCAGTTCTCTTGAACAAAAAAATGTACATATGAAGTAGATATGGATAGAATTAGGATCACAATTAGTGACATAGACCATCAGTACCATTGGGGTTATCATGAACCATAAAATTGCTATTTATCTTCTTCTCTTACAATGTAGAGATATTGCAAGGATTTTAAAGTCTAATATGTTTGGAGTTTTTATTGGAAGTAAATGATATGAGTCAGTGAAAAACACATGATTTAGGTAAATGAACTTTTTTTAACAGTTAAAATTATTCACTTTTCATCCTCACCTGTACCATTGGTTATTTCTTTATTGACATTCTAGGACAAGATTCAGTCCTTTTGTTATACTCCTCATTCTCCCTTAGGTTCTCAATCTCAGGTTCTCACCACCTGCAGTTTCTGAGGCAGTGCCATATAGAGTAAGAGCATTGGATATGGCAAGAAAGGACTGGTGTTTCAAGTCTGGCTTTGCTACTTACCAGCTATACAATGCTGAAGACATCAGTGAAGTGCTATTATCCTCTATTTTCTTATCTCAGGGTTGCTATGTTTAACTACCCTCATGTATTTGAAAGTGCTTAGCACTTATAAAGAGTAGGCCCTAAATAAATATGCACTAATAATTTATGTTTATCATCTGCTCCTTGGTTTTGGCTTCAGGTGATAGATTAATTTTAATGCTTTGTTTTTGATACTTCTGTTTCTCTGGCATCTGCAACTGTTCATGCCATTTTTCTGCTTAAGGATTTTTTTGCCTTTACTTTCCACTTGACTGATGAGTGTGTACCATATTAGATTAGATTTGTGGTTGGGATGGGGAGGTATTAGGAGCCTCTCTTTTAGATAAGGGGGGATCAGAAGTAAAGGTGCCAATGACATGTATGACAAAAACTAAATATTTATGAGGTCAAAGGGAAAGATGAGATGATGGGAACCTGAGTGTCAGTTGATGGTAAAAAGTTTTCATAAAGTTAACCTCTAGCAATGTCCATAGTGTGTAGGACTACAAAGGGTAAAATAACATTTGACTGTCTTTTCTAGAATCTATAAATAATCAATTTAATAAAATAAAATTCTATTGTCTCCACACAATTATAGATATGTAACTTCATAGTGTGTAATTTTGATTTCTTCACACATCTTCCTTAGCACATAGAGCACAGAATGTTTAAGAACTAGGAAGACCGAAACTGTTCAGCAAGAACTAAGAACCACAATGTTAAGGGGGTCCATTGTTTATTTTTTTTTTCTTTAGAGGATGAAAACGAAAGGGCAGGTGATTTAATTTAAAACTAACACTCTTATTTTTTCCTTCCTTCCTTCCTTCCTTCCTTCCTTCCTTCCTTCCTTCCATTTTCTTATAACTGCATATTGTTGGAGTCTTCAGTCAGGTATCATTGAATTAAAAACCAAACCTAGTAATCACCATCTTTAAGTGATGAAGTATGTGCAATGAAACTCCAAACAGTAGAGACAGTTGAAACAGATAAGTTTCCAAGCTCAGTTTCTTGATTGATACTACCTTTTCAAAACAGTTGGGTATTCCATGTCATTTAAATGGCAAAAAGAAAAAGAGAATATATTCTGCCTGACTGTGTCTCTTTGGTCATCTTTTCACACTCCATTAGAGGCTTTATCCAACTTTTGTATTCAGACTTCATTGTATTTTTCTGGTGCTAGAAGAAACTTCAATGAGGACATGATGAATGTCCATATTAAATTAGATTCCCCTCCCGTTTCAATTAAGTTCATTTAAATTTAATTTTGTAATCTTACTTCAGTAAACCATTTGACTCCAGATGTTGGATGTACTTTTTCTTATTTCTGCTTCCGCATAATCGTACCTGTAAAAGATTTATCACTGCAAGAGGCATTTTGGAACCTTTCAGAGCATTTTCGGCATATGTTTCATGGATGGCTGGTAACATGAGCAATTAACATCCTAAAATGTTCTTATGCTCTCCAGAATATTTTTAATGGGATGTTATTATTAGCCTGAACTTTAAACAAATAATCATCTTAAAGGAAACATTATCATCAAAACAACTCAGTTGCAACAGAAACCCAACACTAAAGGAAATTGGTAAGAGTGAGAAAAAAAGACCTTTGGGCTAAAACAACCTTTAACAAAGATATATAACTAAAAGGCAAGGCTTGGCCTTTTGCTAAAATAAGAGTTATAAGCAGAGTTCCTGTTCCTTCCGACTGACTCTGAGTCACTTCTCTGTTTGCTATAATGCATATATTATAAAGTGATGGGCCACACCTCTTATGCTTAGGGAACATTTAACTCTGGCTTTTGGTGATAGAACATTCAGATCAATCAGAACAACTCAAGCACTACCTGCTTTGCACACCAAAAATAGAGACTCATACAAGTGTATTTGAGAAACTATAGCTGCCTTGGAGCCTAGAACTCAGACTTACTCCACTGATAAATGATCTTCACCATCAGCCCCTATCAGGCATTCTTAGCCACATAAGAGATTGCTAGTAAATAGCCTTTCTTGTTCTTGGAATTATTTGAATGCTTACAATTGTTCTGAATCTGCCTTCTTGCTTCCTTAAGTCAAAGCTTATTTAATAACATACTTGATAGCCCTCCTGGGACCTTGTCTAATGAAACTCCTAGTTCTCATCAAAGAAACATAGACTACAATTCAAGCTTTAGATGACATACTAAAGAAAAACAGCAACTACAAATACATAGGATAAAGAAATCAATTTTTTTCCTCCAGTGAAAAATTATACTTCATGTTTTGGATATACAATAATGTGTCTTGATGTATATGAAATATTCACCACTACAGTAAACAAGTTAGAGCATGGATTTTTCCTCAGACTTAAGGGACCCAGTAAGCAAGCTCTAATTTTATTCTTTTACAGTCTTGTTTTGCAGGGACAGGTATGTGTGTGTGCATTGGTGGTGGGGTTTGTCTAAAACCCACTAGAGTTTAGCATTTACTGTTTCTAAGTGCTTTTCTTGCTCAAAGTACTAAATAATACTAAAATCATTTAAAGATGACAGTTACCATTGTGACCAGGCATAATTTGTTTGTCCATAATTGACAGACAAAGAACTCACGTTTTCTGCATATATCTAATATAACAAAAGCTCAGAGAATGATTCTGTGAGTCATGGAATTTTGCAACTTTATTAAATTTTAAATAGGGAATCAGTGAAGGCCTAGAGATGAAAAAACATCTGAAGCAGCAAATGGCATGTATACAATTAATAAATTGTCATGCTACACAAGAGTAGCTATGCTAACTAGGAAAGTGCACTCGAAACAGCCTCTGATTGGAAGACTACTTAGTGACTATTTGCCAATACCTCTAATTCCTGCTGGTAATCGAAAATAGATGTCTAACATAGAAATTTAAAGAGAAGGATTGAGAATATATACAGAGCCGTAAGATATTGCATACATTTCATGAAATAAGAAAAAAAAAAGAAAATTAGTTTTGAAAAGAAAAAATTCATTGTGCTTTCAATTGCTTCTATAGATCAATTATGATGAAATAAAACAGATTTTAATGAAATAAACATTTTGTCTACCATAAGTGTCGGTCAAAGTAGAGCCTATTGGTTTGTAATAACTTGGAAAATAAGTTCAGAATAAATATCTGATACATTGTCTCTATCCTAGAGTTATTTTTTAATGTATTTATTCATTCATTCATCCCCCGACAATGTAATGAATATCCTTGGTGCAAAGCAAGTGGTAGAGCTTGAGAAATCTGAAAATGAAAATCAGAGCTAGGTCCTACTGATGTAGGTGGAATAAGTTTGAATAAGATGTATGAATTGTAGGGGCAAAGGGAGTTTTTCCCTCCCACCTCTGAAGGTTCAAGTCTTCTGAGATAAGCTGACAATAGATTAACAGGAGCAAAAGCATGCAAACGGATTAATGTGAACGTGTACATGGGAGTCATACAAAATGTGAGACTCAAAAGGGCCAGATGGTTGAGGCTTACGTAGCCTCTTTATTTGGGAGAGGGAGGTGGGAGATGCAGGCAATTTTGAATGGTAGTAAATGATTTTTAGGGGAGTCAAATGAGCCCCAAAAGCAGAAAATGGTCTGAGACAAGGTTCCTCTGAGCTCTGGAGGTGATGGCAACCAGTTGTGGAAAGGTGAGGGGTGAACTACACTGTGAATTTGTCTTGTTATGCAGGTAAAGTTTTCCGGGCAATCTCCCGGAGCTTCCTGCAGAGGAATCATTGAAAAGTCTAATTGTGATGACGACTTTTAGTCTTTTTTCTTCTCTTTGGTAACCAGGGAAGGTGGGTAATCCTTCCCTGGTTATTTAGTGAGAGTCTTAATGAGGAAGTTTCAAGACAATTGCATTATTTTGGGGGAGGAAAAAGTTTCCTCAGCGAGATAGGGGAGCTTTTCGAGTGATCCCCTGTCTGCAGTTGGTGAGTGAGAAGAGAAACCTGAGACAGAAAGTCCCTGATTCTGAGGCTGCCTCTAAGACCTTGTAATTAATTAATTTATTTATTTATTTTTATTTATTTTTAGTTCAAAGTGCTCAGCAAGCCAAAGCACCATACTTTGGGATATTGCTTTCTGACCCTCAACAGAATCCTATGTTTGATCCATGTTGGCCTACAAGGCTAATGGGCTAATCAAGGACACCCTCAAAAGGAACATTAATTCCTTGTACTGTGCTTTAGCTTTTTTACCCCTTGGAATAATACTGCTGTGGTTTTATATGCCACACCTTCTTCTTAAATGCAACTGAAATTTGTTTCACTGTGCCTAAATGGTAAAGATACTTTTTTTTTGAGACAGAGTTTCACTCTGTCACCCAGGCTGGAGTGCGGTGGCACGGTATCAGCTCACTGCAACCTCTGCCTCCCAGGTTCAAGCGAGGTAAAGTGAGGTAAAGTTACCTTTTCCTCCATTTTCAAATTTTCACAGAATCCGGGGACACTTTTAGGACTGGGAACGAATTTATTCTCTTCCATTTATAATCTAAAGTCTCCCTTCTAATTTTCCAGCCTAATAAACACCTGTTCTAATTACTTTTAATCATTTTCTGCTAGAGATTTTGTGTGTATATTGGCTATAGGCAGGTGTTTTGTAATAATTAGGGGAAATAGCCTATAAGACACTCCTTAGTTATGCTCTATATACTAATAAATGCTACTTTGTCTGTTTGTCTCATGCCTTGAAAGCCTTTTGTGTGAATTTTTGATAGGTTTCCAAATTCTACAAAAATATACACATGGATTTTGTATTACTTAGGATCTGAGGTAGCTTAGTGCAAGAGTTTTTTTAATTTATGTTTTCAGAGATGAGATCTCACTATGTTGCCCAGGCTACCTTTGAATTCCTAGGTTCAAGCGATCCTCTTGCCTTAGCTTCATGTAGCTGGTACTACAGGCATGTACCACCATGCATGGCTTTGGTGCTAGAGTTTTGTTATTTTGTTCTATTTTATTTGATATTGTTGTCTAATGGGTCCCTGTTTTATCACAAGAACCTGCAGAGCTTCTGATGCAGAGCAAAACAGAATAGTTTTGATCATCAGTACCCTGCAGGCAAGTATTAGGGTTAATTGAATCACCTGTCTTCTAGTCCTACATTGTGGAGTACGTGAGGATGTGGTCTTTATGTAGGGAAGGATAAGGCCTTAGAACCACTGCTAGTAAAATCTTTTGTCCCAAGAGCTGCTAGTTTAAAAGCACAGGAATACAGAAGGAAAGATTTGAAGATAGATTTTGGTCTTTTATTTACATTTTCATTATCATATAATAGCACATCCCTGATGTACTCCCTACAGGGTATAGAAACTCAAACTCTTTCTCTCACACACATACATATATAACACCAAATATTTTTCCCCCAAGTAAAGCCCAATGCTAGAAACGACTAGTTTTGAATATGTTTTATAATATCCTAAGGGCTGCTGTGATTTTTATTCTTGTTACACTTGTGGTAATGAACTGTATAAATTACACAGTTTTTGTCTGCCAGATGCAAGTCATAAATCTGAAGAGAATATTTTCTGTTAAAAAGACATAATGATCATTTTACTGATAGGGTTTAAATGGTAGAAATCACATGCTTCTTTATATGGGTTAAACTATTGTAAAAAGGAATGAATAAGTCAGGTACCAAATGCAATTTCAAATACCAGTAGGGTGTTATAAGACATATTTGCATTTTCTTTTGTGATTGTATTGAAGTAAAGTTCATTTACAGTGATAGCATCATTTAATTTCATTTGAAGACATGACATTGCAAGCATCCATAATATGAACAACTTTAATGGGGAGAAAGGAGGCACTGATGGAGATCAACATTGCCCATCATGTGTGTTCTAGGACACAAACTGCAGAAGGTGTTGATCAATAGAGTGATCCCTTGGTCATGTAAGTTTGAGAAACACTGCACACGAACCTGCTGTATACTGCATACTCCACAGCCACTAGGTCTGGGAGATGCTATGCATTCATGTACAGTCACAGCATGCAGCCATTAACAGCGGCAGGTTAAATGCACTGAGAAATATTACACTTTAACGTGTTTTAGCTTAGCATTTTCCAAGCTTATTACACTCCTTTTCATTCTGTCACATTTTATAACAGCCCATGGAATTATGATTCTGTGGAAAATTCTTTGGAAAATCTTGATCTCAGAAATACTATCTTTTATATCTTAAATGAATTTATTTCAAAAAAGAAGAGAAATGTACACTTGGGAAAGGTCACTGGGTGTGACATTACAAATATTTGCTAAATATGTGACCTTAGGGATAGCATTTAAACTTGCTGTGAAGTGGGAATAATGTTATCTTCTTTAACTCACAGTGGGTCATTGAATCCAAAGTCTAAAAGAGATGGTGCTTTTATGAGCCTTTTGTAATCCATGAAGCACTCTTATTTGTGGTATTTATCCTTATCATTATTGTTATTAACTTTAAGAGTTCTGCCCCAGAAGTAGTGAAGAAATTCTTATTTATCCTATTGGAACCCTTCTTGATTTCCTAACTCTCTTACCAAAGTTCTTACTCTTTCTTTCTCTGAGGAGCCTGAGAAATTGTATATTCTTCTTAGGGAAAAGATAAATAGAATGGGGTATTTGAAACAAGATAATCTAATAAATTGCTTTCAGACAAATTACTTTGAAATAGCTCACCAGAAAATGTGCAAGCTTTAGATGTTTCATCATGTTATGCAAGAGATCTACCCTTAAAAAATGTAAAAAAAAGAGAACAAGCTGAACATTATTAATAACAACAATATATAGATAAATTTAGGTGTAAAATGGTCCATCTACCTGCTCATATTGCAATAGAGGCAAAGATAAATAAATCAACCACTGAGAATTTATTTAGCACATATTATATGCCCAGCACCATGACATATAAAGAGAAAAGAATAATGAGTTTATGTTGATCAAAGGTTTTACAAGCTCATTGTAGGGCTAATATGAACACATGGTGTAAATATACATCAATCGACTCCAGCTTTGCAGAAGACCAGAGTATTTTTAATTATAACTGGGTACTGCAGTTACAAGAACAAAAGGAGTTCTAAGGATGGAGAGGTAAAAAAGTATTTAGGCACAGATCTACCCTTAAAAGTGGGTAAAATGGGGCAAGGTGCAGTGGCTCACACCTGTAATCCCAGCACTTTAGAATTTAGGAGGCCAAGGTAGGTGGATTGCTTGAGGTCAGGAGTTCAAGACCAGCATGGCCAACATGAGGAAACCCTGTCTCTGCTGAAAATAAAAAAGATACCTGGCCATGATAGCGCAGGCCTGGAATCCCAGCTACTCAGGTGGCTGAGGCGCAAGAGTCACTTGAACCTGGGAGGTGGAGGTTGCAGTGAGCTGAGACTGCACCACTGCACTCCAGCCAGGGTAAGACTCTGTCAAGGAAAAAAAAAAGTGGGTAAGATGGGTTTCTTATGATTTTTGTCTCCCCAGCAATTGGTATTTACGTACCTTGTGTATTGTCAGTACTCAGGTACTCAATACAGATGTGTTATGTAATTGGATGAATAGAAAAGAAAAGAAGTGGAAAGAAGGAAGGGAAGGGAGAAGGAGGAAGGGAGGGAGGGAGGAAAGAAGCAAGGAAGGGCCAAAAGAAGGAAGGGAGGAAAGAAGAAAGGGAGGGAGGGAGGGAGGGAGGAAGGAGGGAAGGAGGGAAGGAGGGAGGAAGGAGGGAAGGAGGGAAGGAAGGAAGGAAAGAAGGAAGGAAGGAAAAGGACAGGAGGAAAGGAAATTCCAGTAAAATAGGGCATCCCACTAAGACCACAGCAAGTACTAGTGAGTGTAAGCCTTCCTGAGAAGAGAGGTATGTGAGTTGCCTGCCCAACACCCAAATGCAGGTACCTAGAGGGAACAATGATACCATGCAGAGAGCACCAGAGTTATCATTAGAAGTTATAGGCTGGCCAATTCCTGGCTCTGCGGCTTACTACCTGTGTGACCTCAGATAAGTTGCTTAAATTTTCCAAGTCCTCTTATACAATGAGGTGCTTTCTTTTTAGCATTCTTTTAAGAATTAAAAAAGGTTTTGAAGTTAATAAAATGTTAGACAGCTGTGAGATAACGTTGTTATTATATATGGAAATGAGATGAAGCTCCAAGAGGTCATGAAGTAACAAATCTAGCCAGTTTTTCAAAAATCTGGAGTAAATTGCTAAGAGGGATTTTATCTGACTTAGGTTTGCAATATCTTTGAGCATATTGTGTTATCACCCTATTGCATATTTGGTGGTAAGGCAACAGAACACCAACAACATTATGCATTGACCATAAGCACTTGGCTCTCCAGCCAACAACTGCCTGGGAAGGAATGCAATGGGGCAGATGGTATTTTTCTGAATCAACTATTATTATATAGTGTGGTTAAGGCCACTGTTCTCTGTCCTGTCAAAGTCCACTGATGATTAAAATGGTTCAAGAGTGTTTAAAGATAATATATATATATATATATATATATATATATTTTTAAAATGTCTATTCTTGTCTGTGGGAGTTTTGAAGTTTTCAGAGTTTTTGTGATTAACTCAGTTGACCTTCTTCGATGACTAGAAGATTACAGTTTGGGGACCTCAGTAGCAACTGAGTGGCCACCTGTGAAAAGTTTCTCTTACTTTCTTGCATCTTTAATGATGTAACACAGACCAAGCATCTTATATGTTGGTTTGGAGTTCATCCACTATAAGGCACCCATACAACTACATCTGAAAGTAAGAGGCTCTTCCTATGTGCTTTCCAACCTGATTCCCTTGAGTACTCTGTCTGAGGTGCCAGAACTTTCTCAGAGTGAGGGAAAATAATAAAAATTCAGTATGCCAACCACTCTTGAACTTTAGCATTAATTCCTTACACATCTTTCCTTTTTTCCCACTTCACATCATTCCCCCAAAAATCTCCTCCTTAGTAGGGAAAACCATTTTCCCTGCTGTAGAGAGAAAAAGAGAGTTCGTTTTTGTTAGCATAGGAATCTACCACAAAGGAGGAGGGAAACACTCCTGTTTTTCCTTGGGGACCATTTTTATTTGCATGATTGCTGCAAACTCTGTCCCTTTTTTGATGTGGGTTTGCCTTTTGTCTGTGATCATCCAGGGAGTTTTTTTCTTTCTTTAGCATCTTATCAGACTGGGGGCAGGTCTGGGAAAAATAATTGTGCTTCCTCCAAAATAAAATATATTTTTTTACTCAGGCAGATGAAAGGGCAGAAACATAGGCACAGAGACAGGCTAATGTGGGCTGTCTCCTGGGTGGCAGGTTAAATTGTTCAGTGTCTGCACCTGGAAATACTAAGCCCGAGCAGACAGACAGGAAGAAAACTTGAAAAGTGACCAAAACGAAAGAGCATACGTTTCCTCTCAATGTTATAACTTGCCACCCTGCCCCCATTTCTACTCTATTCCCCCACAGGCCCAAGGTAATATCTCAAAGTCCAGGTGTCATCTCATGGAGAAACTACCAAGACCAAGTCAAATGCCACCACCCCTCCTCACTCTTCACCATCCGTCTACCATTTCAGCAGTGTAGCCTCTTAGATGGGGTTGGGTGGAGGTGATGAATTGCAGGAGCAAGGCTTCCCATCTGGGAAGCCCAGGTAAGCCCAGCAAAGCTCAGATGGTCATGAGCCCCAGCCACGGAGTTCTTTTGTGAGGCAAGTCATAGCAGCCAGTCCCCTGGATCATAGATGGTGGCTGTTTCTATAGCTATCAATAAACCCCACAAACTCTAGGTAAATTACACTCTCTTGTTGATTCAAATAAGATTTTTTTCTCATTTAGATTGAACTAAATTTTTACTTTTGTTTTTCAAAGAACACAGATGAAAACTATTGGGCTCATGGTCTCATTTTTGAGGATGGATGGCTATTTGTATGCAAGGTTTATAATAATGTGAGTCTTAAGATTTCTCTTTATAATATTTGATTTAAGGGACTTTTATCATACAATTGAATATCATTTTTATTTTATTTATTAAATTAAATAATAAACCAAATAAAATATGTTTAGAAACATGCCCTTCAAATTAACACCTCAAAGCACAATTTGAGCATAACACCGTAGTTTAACAGTTCCCTTCCCATTTCAAACATTACATGGAGCCTAAATAGCTTCAAACACAAATCTTTACCCCTTTTTCTGTATCCTCATTATGAACATAATTTTCTCTCTGTAACTCTTCTCACTATTCAACAAACCTACATCCTCCCGCAGTGATTCCAGATTTTTCACTAACCATACCTTCTTGGTAGACATGGATGGAGTTGTGGGCTGGAGATAGGGTTGACTGGCAGAACTGCCACTGTGGACAGCAGGAACACTGCTTGGTCATTGCCCCTTGAGGTCTAGCATGTGGATATGAGTGAATCAGGCTGGTCCCAATTCCAAGGCCACCCACAAAAATGCTTCCTGTGTGATCTGTTTTGAATGCCTTCTCTTGATTCACATGCATGAAAGAAATGCACAGTTTAGACTTCAGATACAGTACAGTTGAAAATGCTTGTGACATCATGTCTTATGTGACTAAAAGATATCTTAGTATTTCTGTTGAAACAAAGATAATAATTCTAAATAAGCCTCTTATTTATTTCATTTCATAAGTGTCTTCTGTGTATGCACAAGCCTTTGCATTTATTGAGACAACCTGGAAATGTGATAGATGTATCAATGGTTTCTTTTTATTCTTCTAAATATCCACCCCCAATCACCCGCAATGTTACATGGCTGGGCTGGGGTGATGTTCCAGGGCATTAAGCAATGTGTGAGGCACTGAGACCTAAAAAGATATTTTCTTTTTTAAAAGGAGAGCTATGTGTTCACAAAATCATTAGTGAACCCTAAAAGAACCAAGAGCAACTTCAGACCTGTTAATACACTGAAAATAAATGGCAGGTCAGACAATGTCCATGCCATAAAACTATGTAGATATCATTCTTACGTCTTCTGTCTTTATAACATAGAGATAAGAAGAGAGAAGGAGCAAAAAATGCTTTCCTGAATAAACATGATTTATAAATATGGGTCAATAGAAACATGAAAAGTAAATTTTGTTGAGACTGGTGAAATTTTAGAAGGGGAAACAATTTTCTTATTAAAACCTAATTGTTCTCTGATTCTTTGTCTCCTCTTCCCCCTGTTTCTCTGTCTTTTTCTTTCCATAAACACACACATTTATTTGTATATATATACACACACACAAAGATACATATGCATATACACATACACATATGTGTTATGTGTATATACATATATGCATATGTATATACATATACACCTATATGCATATGTATATACATATACACACACAATTAGTAAGTACTAAGCCCAAAAAAGAAAAAAAATGGCAAAGTAACTTGACTTGGTCTGAGAGGAAACAGAACAGGCAACTGAGCTGAAAAGATCGTGTGACCACACTTGAGATGAAAAAGCAACTCTATAATTAACCACTCCTAATTATGATCTGAGCATCACTTAGGAGAACCACTGTGTGGAAAAACTAAAAGTGCAAATGATTAAATGTAAGTCATTTTTGCTTTGGTGAGAAGTGTGCATTTTTAAGATGTAAAAATTATTTTTCAAACTAAAACTACACTGTCAGTAATTCATCAAAAACTTAATGAGCTTTTTTCTTTTTAAAGATTGGATAAAATGATTTTATTGCTTGTGAAGGAATCCTTCCCATATTTATAGGTTGCTCAAAAATTTTGACTAATTCCGCAAAAATTTCCTGAGCCTTTGTGGCAGACAGTGTGCTAAGTGCTGATAAATAGTGGTATATCCCTCCTTATAAGCTGCCTATAGACTATAAGCTATATTTACTAATTTTGATAAATGCTATTGGTTCTTTCTAGACATTGTCACTTTCTTCTTAATTATGTTGTTAATTTCTGTTGCTGAGCTCTTTCCCTAGATAACGCAAACATAAACTTGAATTAGGCTCTTCAATTATTTGTTACTGGGATACTAATAAAAGGTTGTACATTTATTGATCTAGAGGCATTATCACCAAGTATTTATATATTAGACATATATCCAAGTATGCCATTATAAAATGTGTCTTCTAAACAACAGATTGTCATGCAGAATAACAGCAATAAAAACCACAGTAGAGACTTCGATGACTTTTCATTAACCAGTCAACCTCTCCAGCTAAAGTAAACTATGATTTTGCTTCAAAAGAATAGCAGGTTTTAGATTTCAATAAAAATTGACCCCTTGTAGAGATGTTTATGTGACTATTACATTTAATTTATTTTTTGCTTTATTTTATCAGAATCTTTTTCTGACAAAAAATTGCAATTCAGTGTTTTATAGATCACACATTCTGAGACCGAGTTTTAGTTGAGGTTAATGATTAATTTGAAAAATAAACTCGTTGAAGTTGCAGAGTATGAGAGATACCTGATTTATAGACATAGAAAAACATCACCAAAACTTTGGAATTCCTGGATAACTCTTAGTCTTTTTCCAGAGCACAATGGGGTAAACAGAAAATATGGCTTAAATGTCACATTCAGTTCAATTGTAAGATGTGGAAGAGATGAAGATAAAGAAATAATCAGTAGTAGAAGCATCATCTTCTATCCAGAGATCCCTTATGCATTTGAAAATATAAACTATGAGATGAACTTTCAGTAACTACATCTACATACTGAATGTTAAGGTTTTCAGCAAGAAGTAATGTAAGTTTTCATCATCTCAATAAATTCCAAAAGTTGGCTAAAATCATAAGTGGTGGTGTTGAGGTGGCAGAGAAAAAATGAGAAGGCCACAATGACAACAATCTAAGTAAGAGATGATGAGGCCTCCACTGAAAGAAAGTCAGTGTTATTAGAAAGTGAGAAACAGTGTGCGGTAGCATTGGACAGAGTGATTCAATTTGGAAGCTGAGGGAGAAAGGGAAGAACAAGGTAACTGTGTGTTCAAGCCTGGTGATGAATACTGAAAAAATGGACAGAAATGAGCAGTAAGGAAGCAGTTTGGAAAGAGATGCTTAATCCTGTTGAAATGGGTGCATTCTGGGTCATGCAGATTGAAATATTCAATAGGTTGATGGTGATACAGAATTTAAGTGGAGGGAGGAGGGTCCTGGCTCTAAAGAAGTGAGCTATCTGAGTCAAAGCAGATATTTTTTTTCTTCTTCCACCCTCCACTCTGTCTCTTTCCTTGCTACATGCTATCCTGACAGTTTTCTGCTGTTTTCCTTATTTTGGAAGCTTCCATGATCAGTGATATATAAACATAACTTTTTTTTTCCTTCTCTGTCTTCAGAAGCATAGACTATAGGCAAGTGATACACTATTTGATGGAAGCTACTTTGTGAGTCAAGTCTGTATTCGATCCAATTTTGTATCCTACACAGCACATACATAATGTCTAGTACATAGAATCCATTCTACAAATGGATAATGTGTGGTCCCACATGGCATAGCTCCTTCTGAATCATATGTGAGGACTCATTGACTAACCCAGAATCAATCCAGGAACAAGACCTTAGTGCACAAGAGGAATATGTGTGTTTATCTCAGTGCGTTCTTTGTAAGAAATATGCCAGATGGGAAGAAAATGGGGCTGTCCTTTGACCTTGAAGAGGGACTAAACACAGCTGGTCATCAGAAACAACACACACTCACATACACACACATAGACCACAGTTCTTTGACAGCTTTGTCTTGATCCCAAAGGAAGATAATAAAGGTTAAAAATAAATCGCTGAATTGTAAATTCTTAAAAAATGGCCAGATTTTAAACTTAACCGTGTTGGAAACATCACATTGGATTCAAGTTTCAGTTTCTTTTTATACTATATTTTAACTTATTCTTCATAGATTTTGCAGTTAACAGTAGGTGGTGGGGAAGCTGGGCTTTTCTTGAAAGAACTTACTTGAAAACACCATTTTTTTAATGGAGAAGGAAATATTCTAAACAACAGTCTAGAATTCCTGTGAGGTTGCTATTGTAAAAGCAGTCTGGTTTGTGAATCATCAGTCCCTATATTTGATTCTGTAATTTTCCAAACTGTTAGTAAAATAGAGTAGGTTCTCGCTCTACTCTGTCACCATCTTCCATAACAAAATTTGGCTTCCTAGAATGGTAGAAACTCTGTTTTTCCTCCTTATGCCCTGTAATATACACTCTCAAATGTCCTCATGAGAAACACTGACTTGCACATGGCAAGTCTAATGACATGTGGCTCCCTACCCAGTTGGGCCACGTTCACCATTTTCTGAGCTAAGGGACGTCTGTGGCTGCTGTGCGCTGGCCTCTTGAAATGCTCCAGCTCAGTGTGGCCAATTCTGCTCTGGCTCTTGAGAGATGCAAGATTCATACTGTATTCTTTCTGGGTAGAGGCACTACTGACTGAGTTAAGTTTACCCTTTTCGCTTTCATTGCGAGCTTAGACATTTTTTAAAAAATTGTTTTTCATTGATTTCTTTATATACTTTAAAGAAAAATCATGTTTTGGGCCACTAAGACCCTATAGTCATATTATTGTGTTTCAGTTTCCTTAAAAATAAACGAAAAGATAGCATAGAAAGGACAAGTGCTTGTCAAATATTCCTTGTATTTCCCCATACTTTGTGGTTTAGTAGGGGCAATATGGTTTGCTTTGGCCTATGGGCTGTGAAGGGAAGTGTCACTTTCAGGCTAAGGCAGTAAGAAATCCACACTTAATGAACCAGTCTCTCATCTTCTGAGGGGGTTGAGTGTTCCAGCACTTTGGTCTTTTGAATGACTCTATGGAGGAAAGCCCTCCACCATATTAGATATGTAGCACAAATTAAAAATTTGACTTTGGACCCATCGCGGTGGCTCATGCCTGTAATTCCAAAACTTTGGGAGGCCGAGGCAGGTGGATCACCTGAGGTCAGGAGTTCGAGACCTGACTGGCCAACATGGTGAAACTCCGTCTCTACTAAAAATACAAAAATTAGCTGGGTGTGGTGGCAGGTGCCTGTAATCCCAGCTATTTGGGAGGCTGAGGCAGGACCATCGCTTCAACCCAGGAAGCGGAGGTTGCAATGAGCTGAGATTATGCCAATGCACCCCAGCCTAGGCAACAAAAGTGAAAGTCTGTCTCACAAAAAAAAAAAAAAAAATTACTTTGGCTGTATTAATGTGCTGAGATTTGGGGTTGTTACCATGTCATTGTTAGCCTGACCTGACTAATACAAATAGTATTTGTGATGCTCTAATGACACTAAATTACTAATATATATATATGTATTTTATATATTTATCTCAAGTAGAAGTTTAATGTTCTTAATTTTATGATGCAGAAAAAATGCTATGTAAAAATGATTACTTGGTGCCAACATTAAAAATGGATATTTTAGGCTGGGCATAGTGACTCATGCCTGTAATCCAAGCACTTTGGGAGGTCAAGGCCAAAGGATCCCTTGAGGCCAGGAGTTTGAAACCAGCCTGGGCAGTCCTATCTCTATTAAAAAAAAAAAATAGCTGAAAGTGGTGGTGCATGCCTATCTATAGTCCTAGCTACTCAGGAGGCTGAGGTGGGGGGATCACTTAAGCCCAGAAGGTTGGGGTTGCAGTGAGCTGCAATTGTGCCACTGCACTCCAGCCTGGATGACAAAGCAAGATTCTGTTTCAGAAAAAAAAATAAAAGAAGAAAGGAAGGAGGCAGGGAAAGGAAGAGAAGGGAAGGGGAGGGGAAGAGAGGGAAAGGAAAGAAAAAAGAAAAGAAAGAAAGAGAGAAGGGAGGGAGGGGGAGGGGAAGGGATGGGAAGGGGAGGGGAGGGGAGATAGGAGAGGAGAGGATGGTTTGGTTGTCTGTCTCTCACTGACACTGAAAAGAAGATTCCATTCCTCAGCATGAAAAAGAAGTTTCCAGTGGTTCCTTTAGTCAAATATCTACTTAGCCAATTGCTGTCTTGTGCCTAATCCAAATTGTATTATGTGCCCATTCAGATTATCAAAGGGAACATCTAGCCTTCTTACAGGCTTGGAAAGTTCACAGTGATCTTTAGGGCAAGGGTCATGTCTTATGATGTTTTTACTCCCATCACTAAGAAAACCTGTGATTTGCAGTAGGCAGTAATAAAGTTTACTGTTAAATGAATGAATATATCAAAATTGTTAGTCATCTACAAGCATGTCAGAAAGGTTTTTGAATACTCAGTTCCTGCTGGACTGAAAATAAATTGTGTAAATTTCCCTCAGAACACTTGCCTACATAATATTAATCCTTTTCCTTCATCCCAAATCATTCCCCACCCACAACAGTCTGAAATTAGCAAAGGAATTAAGCAGTATCTAGTTAGTTAAACTGTGAAAAGAAGTGTCTTTCACCTTGGATACCAACCGCCTGGACTGGCCCTTAATCACTGTCATTTTCTCTGACTAAAGGAGAATCTCCTTCAGGAGACCTGTGCAGCATTAATTTATCTGAGTCATAGCCTGGTGCAGGTGATTCAGCTAATTTGCTATAATTACAAATTTTCTTTTCCTAGAGGTAACACTCAACAAAAACCTTGGACTCTCTCTCTCATGTTTGTCTTGAAAGCACCAAAAATAAGCCCTTAAAAATTATTTTATTCATGAGCCTGTTATAGAAATTTTCTTTCTTATTTGGTACCTTGCTGTGACTTAACTTTCTGGCAAAATCTGGGATGAATTGATGTGTGTGGTGGAGGGAGTTATAAAGGTAGTGTCATTCTTGGGACTTCCAATTTATAACTGCTACCAGATTTGGTTGTGTGACTGAATTGTTTGACTTCACATGTTCTAAAGTGAATTTCCGATACTTCCCACAAAGGTTATTCAGCTTGTAGTAGTCATCATCTTAACTGCTCACACCCAAACTTCTTGGAGTTATCCTTGACACCTCTCTTCTTTCACATCTCACATCTAATCTATCAGAAAATCCTATTGACTCCATATTCAGAATATATACTGAATCCTCCCACTTCTCATGGATTCCATTGCACCACTCTGGTACAGGCTACCATCATCTCTTGACTGTAGTAGCCTCCTAAGTCATCGCTCTTCTTTGTCTCATGATCTCCTAGAACCGATCTCAACACAGCAACCACAGTGATCTTTTAAACTATAGATCAGATATTACTACTTCTCTACTGCAAATCCCCATGATGGAGTTTCACCTTGCATGCAGTAAAAGCCAACATCCGTATAACAGCCCACTATGTCCTGTGAGATTTGACTCTTTGTTACCCATCTCTTCTCCTCCCCTAAAATCTCCCACCCCCTATTCACTATGCTACAGATCACTAGTTTCCTTCTTGTTCCTGAAACCCACGTTACATGGCTTCTGCCCCAGGATCTTGGCAGTTGCTGTCCTTCTGGTTATGTTCTTTCCACAGATGGCTAGCTCCCTCATCTCCTACAGGTTTGCTCAGATATCACCCTAGTGGGCCTTCCATGATCTTTTGCACCTGCCCCTTCCCTGGGTATACTTATTTCTGCTTGTTCAGGTAATTTTCTCCTTCATTTTATTTATTATTTGTTTTTCCTTCTAGAATTTAAACTCCATGCGGGAGAGAGGTTTTTGATTTGGCTCTCGATTGTGTCCCAAATGTCTGGAACAGAATCTGTCGCACAACAGATGCACAATCAATATTTAGTGAACAAATGAATTTTATATGGTGCAATCTCCCAGCAAATACCTTGCAGCTGGTAAACAGTTGGTATGGTGGGATGACATTTGAGGGAAGAGCAGAAGGAGAAAGAATGAAGACATTTGAGTTCACCAACTAAAAGAGATAACCTGAAAAGTCATCTGAGAACTGTAGCTTTTGTGAATTTTTAATTTCTGATTTCTGTGCAATGAAGTAAGAAGGGAATCCCCTTGTATTCTTCACATATTATAATTAGAGCATGGTGCCAATTAATGTGAGCGTATACCCAGAAATTTCTTTCATTAGCAATGTTTTATTTTTGTAACCAAACAATAGCTATGTACCAATAAGTGAGTAGTTTGTGTACATGTTTAACAATGTTTGTGAGTCAGCTCAATTCTACTTTTAAAAGCTTATATAAACTCAATACTTACAGTCTGTATTTATACAGATCAGGCCCTTAGAACTCTTTAATTATAAGATACTCAAGATTCTGTACTTCTGTTTATATAGTTACTAGAAACAACTGATACAATTTGGCCTGAGCTGTGCCAACGTTATAATTTTGAATGTACTTTCTTCTCTGAATGTGTGAACTCTCCTTTACAGAGAGAAGTTATCATGTGACCTAAGTGATGATATGATCTGCACAATATCCTCTGGGCCATGGTGTATCTTTTCATTACAGGCTTTTCTGTGTGGGATTTCTCATTCACTTTGCAAAGGCAGAGCTGAAAGCAGACAGTGTATTATTGACTAAGTGCTGATGCTATTCTCACAGCTGAACACTTTATACCTAATTTCTACCCTGTGGGTTTAGAGGCCAAGTTAAGCAGACAATAACAATCAGATGAAAAGTAACTTGAGGTCTCAAGAAAGCCAGACTCACTTAAATTTGTAAAAATCCTTCACTGGGATACTGCAAAAAATTTTTCCAGAAGATCACAACTGCCAAGAGGAATTTGAATACATGGTAGTTTCATTTGAAAAAGCATTTCAGGCACTAAAGGAAAAAGAGGAAAAAAATACAATGCATCTGAGACATAGTCTCAAGTGACAGGAAATGTCAGCCTCCAACATTTATGGAGCACATATTTTAGGTTGAGTTCAGAAGGTTACATAAAAGCAAGTGGCTCACATGCCGGAAAAGTTGAACTTGGGAGAGCAAAAAGAAGGATGGAAACCAGGGAGGTTGTGAATATGCTAAGACAGTTGTGAACGTGTTAGAGACTTAATGAAAGCAGTGGTTTTAGAAATAGAGGGAGGAATGTGTCTAAGACATATGAGCAAGAGAGGAATACAGGGACTTGGCAGAATGAAGAAATGAAAGAGAGAACTTAAAAGATGGCCTCCCATGAGTTAGGACACAGGAGGTAAGAGATTATCCTCACCATCAGTAAAGCCAGACAAAATGACATGACAGTGGGCATTGCAGCAAATCGGGGATAGGGATTTTAGGATGAGCTTGGCTGTGGTTATATTTAACTAGTTATTGGCAAGAAATCTGTGTGACAAAAAGCTATAGTCAGTAAGAAATAATGGGCTGAGGGTTGCCTTAGTAGAGTCAGATGCAAGCATGTTTTTAGTGGTGGTTGTTAGCTGGAAAGGAACAGAGCACTGGGGAAAGAACACAAGACCCCCAGCTAAACTTCAGAAGAGAACTGCCATTCATGCATGAGGGAGATGGAAGGACCACTTTTTAGGATCAAATTAGAAAGAAAAGCAAATATTCAATGATGCTGAAGATAAAGTTAAAAAAAAAAAGACGGGTGTTGAATGATGACTTAACATAGAAGCGACTGAACTCAGGAACAGAATAGAGGATTTTGTGTTGGTCAATAAGAAATGCAGCCAGGTTGCCTGGATGAAAAACATTAGTGGTGAGGACATGAAGGCAATTTAGAATATATGCATTCGAATAGTTTAGCACATAGAAAGGAAACAAGAAAATGAGAATCGTGACACATTTTTATGAAATCTGCTGGATAATCTGTTGCTAGGATTTATATTTATAATTCTTTCTTTGACCTTTAGGTGACCAAACGCTACAATCAGGCTCATCTGTTTGTCCTCACCTTGTGTGTAACTTGCTCCTTCTTCCTTTTGCCTTTGAAATGTTACCATTCCCCTGACATTCCGTTTGACACTTAACCTTACCATGGCAGCCTTGTGAGGTTAATCTTAAATCGAGTCCTTAAACACTCACTTTGCATACTATTTTGTATTTCTTTATGAGTCTCTTTTGGTCTTTCTTATGTTTATTTGAACTGTGTCACCTAAATAGATCACCCGTCCTTCCAGACAAGTGTTTCCAGTTCCTGACCAAACACTTCTAATTCCAAAAACATATTCTTCATCTTGTCATTGACATTTAATGAAAAAATAATCATCTGGAAGGTGAAAGACAAGTTAAACAGAGAAGTAAATAATGCTGGGGAGAAACCAAAGTGGACAAAAGTCAAAAGTAAAAATAAATTTGTAATGTAAGTTGGGAGGGTAGGAACAAGGTGTGTTGAGAAATGACAAAATGCAGTGTTCCTGCTAACAACAAGCAAGACAAATGATATGTTTATGACTGTAAAAGAGTGTAGACACAATTTCATTTATACAATAGCTTGATGTACCATTTGTCTTCTAAATGTTTACAGGCAGGAGTTTCAAAATACACAGCTGTCTTTTCAACCATAGATGCTGCATAAGTTTTGGCAACAGCAGATCCCAGTTTTCTGAAAAGAACTGGCCTTAGAAGATTCCAATATACTGAAATGTTTTATGGAATCATAATCAATACATTTTATTTTTTTAATGAGGTTGATTTGAATGTGTTTCCAACCATAATATTGTATGAATATCTGTTAATATGAAGCCTTTCATCCAAGAAGTGGAGAAGAGAAAGCATTTGTAGCCTGTAGATGGCTGATTTCCACGTGGTTATTTGGGTCAGGATGGATGGAGCGTGAGTGGGTGACTGCCACATCTCTATACTCAGAGATCTCCTGTAACCTCAAATTCCTTAGTTTATTATTGATATTATTATAACTCAATGAAATAATTAACCAGGTTTTTAATCCATGAATCATGAGCACTTTCCAGCAAGTTTACCACACCTCCCTCATCGTATACAATTTCAAATGTTATAAAGGCAACTAAATTCATTCTAATTTCATTCAATATATTATAATTAGAGTAAATAGCTTGGGGAAAGATTTTGAATACCTATCAAACCTTGTTTGTGTTCACAATACATTGACAATATTTCCACTCAAGTGTTTAAAATCCATTAATAATATTCCTTATATGGTGCACATCAAATTTTGTGAGTCCCCACTATTTCCAAGATGTGTGACCTACTTGCCAATCCTTGAGACACTTAGATCCTTCACCCTCCTCTTCCTATGTGGGGCAGTGGGCTATAACCACCCTTGAAAAAGATACCTTCCATTATGTACAGAAAGGGGAGACTTGGCTGCCTCTTCTTTCTTTTTTGGCATGGAAAATTTTACATCTGTTCTATAATGCTAAGTAGGAAGGAACTTTAGCCTGCATTTGGGGATCCTGAGTCCTTCATGCTCACTGCCACCAGCTAGTCATATGACCTATACCATTTGATTCCATGGGTCTCTCTCTTTCTTCATGATGACTGAGGGTGATGTCTGCCTTAGATAGCTGTAGTATAAACAGCAACATCTGTGGATGTGCTTCTCACAGTTTAAAGCTGTAAATATTATGTTGACATTGTTTGGGTTACTAGCCATCTTCCAGACTGGAAAGTGCTATACAAGTCCATATTACTGTTATTTGTTCAGGTCTGGAATGCCTGGGTTGGAAGTGCATTTGCCATGGTCTTTCTGGCATGGCCTCCTTTTCAGTGCACCATGACAGAGTCACCTTTTGTGGGTGTTGATTCTTTGTATAGAAAAAAACTTTGTTGTAAAATAGAGAAAAGCTTGCTGCTACTCTAGTATCCTAAAATCTACAGATGTCTATGAATTTCAAATCAACTAGAAGTATTACTTATTGTCCCCTTCCCTCTAAGCCTTAAGTGTGTATACCAAATAGTATTCTCCAGAACCCAAACAGACAGGCAAATCCTTCTCTAACCAGGAGTAGTTTCAGATTATTACAACAGAGAGCACCAACTAGAAAATTAGCCTTCTGCCAGTGAGGGCAGGAAAATGCATTCCAATTTAGAAAATTCAAATGATTTCTAATCACACAGAATGTAATGATAGATATGTCACCTTGTGGCAGATGGTAGTTTACAAAAAAACTTTATAGCTACAACAATATCTCCTATCCCTACACACCTCTCATTGAGAGGTAGAGTCTGTGTACCCTCTCTTTGAAACTTGGCAAGCTTTTATAACTGTGTTGGCCAATAGAAAATAGTGGAAATGACTTTCGAGGCTAGGTTGTCAGATGCAATGCAGTTTCCGTTTTGCTACCTGGGAGTAGCAAAACCTTGGGCTACTATTTAAATAGTCTGACTGCTCTGATCCCATCATGCTGCAAGGAAGTCCAAATTAACCCACATGGCATGACCATATAGAGGTCCCAAGACTACAAGAACACAGAGCCATGCCCAGGCATCTCCCAGATGTTCTCACACCTGATGTCCCAGCTCCACTCACCATCTGACTGCAGCCTCATGAGAGACTCCAGCCAGAACCACCCAGCTAAGACCTTCTTAAATCTCTAATTCTTACAAACCATGGGAGATAACAAAATGATTATTGTTTAAAGCCTCTTAATTTAGGGGGTGATTTTAGTGCAGTAATCAACAACTGGAATGTACTAGAAAATATCAAAGTAAGTGCAAAAATAACTTTTAAAGAGAAATTTTCATCAATATACAGTTACCAAACTTTAGCAACTTCAGAAGCCCCTTGGCTTTTTTGGGAAAAAGACATCAGGCTGTTTTGGGAAATTAATGAATTATGGCCACCTACCGTGGAAAATTGTCTTCTTGGAACATCTAAGAACAGTATATTTTTCTAATAGCTCACCACCATTGCTAGACCAAAATGAGTGCAAAGGTTGCTAATAATAATGATAAACAAATCGATGATTTAGAAGACAGTCATGGTATCTTGGGGATGTGGTCAGAATCCTAACCAGAGAATCACCTACCTTTAGATTAAGCCACCTGGCTAAAATGTGGCTGAGTAGGCCATTGTCTCTCTCAACAACTGTATCTTGGACTTTTTTCCCTGTGTCTGTTTACCATCTACAGGACACTGTGAGGAGCAAGTCATGAGAAGTATACAAAGTCTCATGGAGTTTATAATCATGTGCACATGCACATACACACCCACACACGCAGTTACTAACAATACAGGGGAGATTGTGTCCCCCAAATAAGTAGGACTGACAGGCTGTGGATATTCACAAAGGAGAAAGTTCATAATAGCTAAAATGGGCAAGGATGACTTTCAGTGGAGATGGGATATTTTAAGCCTGAAATAAAGTGCTAGGGAGTAAAGAATAGCTGACAGTTTGGGATCAGCAGGTTTTCTTTAACTAAGCTAAGATCAGGCCCATGATGCCTGGATAAGATTTCAAGGATGAAGCCTGCTTTGCTCCCTCAGTACTTTGAGTAAGTATCAGAAGGATATGTCATTACACAGATAATGGGGAAGATACTCAGTTGCATCCAGAATGAGCTAGACTAGTTTATTGCGAAAGGAATAAAATTACCCTAAGTCAGACAAAATTCCTGTTCAAATAATATTAAAAAGTATAAAGATTTTCATCTTTTTGGCCACCATGTGCTCAAACCCCTTACAGGAATGGGTACACGCAGACAGGCAAGTGCAGGAGCCAGAGCAAGCACTATGGGCTCCTGCCCCATGGTAGTGTCTAGGAGTGGGTGTCTGTAACTCCTGAAGCCCATGTGGGCATGTGTTACAGTGCACTCTTTTAGCTTTGCCATCCGCAGACAGCTTAAAGTTAACCAGCTCAGTGCCCTCTTGGTAGCCAGGTCCTTGTCCAGCATCCAGGAAAAATCAGGTCACACATGGACTTGAAGGATGAATGTGGGGGTTTTATTGAGTGGTGGAGGTGGCTCTCAGCTGGATGGATGGGGAGCTGGAAGGGGGATGGAGTGGGAAGATGATTTTCCCCTGGAGTTTGGCCATCCAGCAAACGATCTTCTCTCCAATCATCTCCAGCCAAACTCCTGTTGGGATTCAGACGCTCCTTCTCTTCTCTCTGCTGTGCCATTCTGCCATTCTTCTGCGCTTCTGTTTGTCTCTCTCCATGGAGCCTATGGTTTGCGGCTTATATGGGTACAGAAGAGGGGGGTGTGGTGGGTAAAAAGACAACTTTTGGGTGAGAAAAGAGGAATACATGTTCTCACTGAGGGCCATGAGTTTCCAGGCTTGCTGGGGGGCCTCTGCCAGGGAACCACCCTCTTCTACCCAGTATTTCCCTGTCTCCTGTGTATCAATTTGGTCATGATATTATCATTATATTATGATGCTGTCCTTAAAGAAAACTTGTGGAAAATAGGGAAGAGAGAAAATAAACAATACATACCCATAATCCCCCCACAGTAATACAGCAACTCTTCATTTTAACGTATCCCTGCTTGGGGCTTAACCATACCTGCATCTGTTTCACATACTGATAATTATGGTGTATACCAGTTTGAACTCTACACTTTTGATTTCACATAGAATTTTTCTTAGCACTAATTTTAGCCCCTGCATAATATTCCTTCTTTCTATGTGTTACCTATTGCTGAACCATTCCCCTTTTATCAAATGTTTAGATTGTTTTCAGTTTAGTAAGAGGCTTTTTTTCACTTTTTATTTTTTACTATTCTAGTTTAAATTTTCAACTTAAAAAAAAAAACAGATGGTATTTTAGAAGTCAAGGCATGTCCTCCCCCTCAGCATATGTTCATGTACCCCATTCACGCTCCATATCTGTGACAAATATCGCCACTTTCAAAAGGTTGTGTTCAAAATGTGCGACAGCTCACCTCGGACGCAGTTACATCAGCCACGTGCTGGCAACACAACACAGGTTGGGGGATGGGGCTTAAACCTAAAAGCACTTTGGACTCATGATAAATGCACAGTGATCACCTTTCTTTTCCCTTCCCCCTCAAGGAAAATCTGTAATCCTTGTGCAAAATAAAATAAATAGTTAAGCATGACAGTTTTCATCCCTGCATGCACATTTCCCTCATTCTTCACCCACCTCTGTTCATGCTGCCCATCTGCCCTGGAAGAGCAGGCTTGCTGGTCTACTTCCTCCAGACAGCCTGACCCTCACCCCCACTCCCACCCTGCTAGGTGGAACAGGGAGGCAATGATCACTTCTAAAAGAAGAGGTGACGTCTTTTTAGCCACTGTGAGGGTGACCTGGGAGAAAGGGCCACAAGCCTTGGGGGAAGCCAGCCCGTACCAGTCGGGGGCTGGCATGGGATGCTCTGTTCTTTATGGGTCCCAAGGATGAATATGATTATATTTGTGTTAGTGCACATATTATTATGTTCTGTAATTGCATTGCTAAATTGGATGCATACACTATATAGAGAAATTATGCATACAATCCAGTTCTTCAACTAACAAGATATAAGTTTAGACTTCTTAAAATAGGATCTACTAAAGCAAATATATGTTTAAACACTGGTGATCACTCACTATCATAATCCAGTGGCAGGCCTCAATCTGGTGTAAAGTGGGTGTTTAGTTACTAATAGTAATTCAGTAGTAAACTTCACAAATTGTTTATTTTTCTTTTCAATGTTATTTTAATAATAAATCTACCATGTTTGCTTGAAATCTGTCCTGCATCCTTCCGAAAGGGAAAGAAACAATGGAGGTACAGCTGGTGTGCTGGAAATTAAACAGAGCATCGCCTACCTTAATTTTAACAACGTTTCATGAAAGCTGTAAATGGGAATATCATATGTCATGTCTGTTGTAGCAAATTTGAGAACACTTTTAAAATGGCCAGCAAAAAGATAAGGTATTCAGCAGGTCCAATGCATTATAAAATGTATTTCTCCTCTTAAAAACCTTCAGTGATTTCTGTTTGCACGCAGGACAACATCCAGAAATCACGACATGACACACAGGGCCTTGCCTCATGTCTGGTCTTTTCCTTTTTTTTTCCTTGCCTCATGCCTGGCCTCTTTCTGGAGCCTCATCCCTGGGCACACCCCTGCCATATCCATGCTGAAGGGCATTTGCCTCATTCTTGGGCACGTGCTCTCCTCCAGTGTGGGATATCTTCCTGCTTTGACATCCTGGCACTGCGCCCAGCCTTCAAGATCCTCTCAGTTTTGTCAGCATCTCCTTTCTCAGAGAAACTGAGTATGATATTGTTTGGAATCTTCAAAGTGGTAGGTGTTGTTTTGTAGTCTAATGAGTTGACTGGTGGCTGGTAGTCCCTAGGCAGCTTCAAGGTGAGTCCCTGGCCAGGATTAGAGGGTTGTAACTTTCATGCCACCCCCAACCTCTGGGGAAGGAAGAGGGGCTGAAGGTTGAGTCTGTCACCAATGGCCAATGATTTAATCAATCATGCCTGTGCAACGAAGCCCTCCATAAAAACCCAAAAGGACTGGGCTTGGGGAGCTTGTGTATAGCTAAAGGGGTCTTCCAGGAAGGTGAACAAGAACACATCCACGCTCTTGGTGGGTGGCACACCCAAACTCCACAGGGGCAGAAGCTCTTGTGCTCAGGACCCTTTCAGACATGGCCCTATATATTTCTTCATCTGGCTGTTTATTTGTATACTCTAAAGTATCCTATGCAATAAACTGGTAAATGTAAGAGTTTCCCTGAGTTCTATGAGCCATTTTAGCAAATTAATCAAACCGAAGTAGGGGGCAGTGGGAACCCCAGTTTATTGCTGATTGGTTAGGAGCACAGGCAAAATAGCCTAGGGCTTGTGATCTGCATAGACGTGGTGCTCAGTCTTGTGAGACTAAGTCCTCAACTTGTGTGATTTGAGGCTACCTCCAGGTGGACATTGCCAGAATTGAATTGTATTGGAGGATGCCCAGCTGGTATCTGCTAAAGAAATGATTGCTCACTTGGTGTCTGTGGGAAAACCCTTACACATTTGGTCACAGAAGTTTTCTTTATTGATGGTTGTGGTACAACATCAGAGGAAAAGCAGTTTGGTTTTTCCAATATACTCACCCAGAAATCCACCCAATTACAATGTATTTTGGAAGGTCACAGAGGCCACATTTGCTGATGGGTGTCCTGCCATTGGCTTTGCACAGGCTGGCTTGCTGCTGTTCATTGTGCTGTTTCTGCACTCACTTGTCACCTTCTATGGTTCTCTACTCCTTTGTACATACCCCCAACCCAAACATTAATGCGATTGTACCACGACACCTGGGCTGGCATCTTTGTTCATGCCTGTGTGACAATGAAAGGGAGAATAGCTGACTATTTTCCAGAAAAATAATCTCAGTATGACCTGGGCGCAGCTGATCTGGTCCAAGACATGAATAGAAATTGTCTTGTGAGGCTTCAGTGATTTGTGGCGTGGCCTCAGTCATACTTGGGAGGCCTGGTTATTGACACCTGATCCATTAGTGATGGGGCACACACTTTAACCAGTTAGACCTTGGAGAAATAATGCCTGATCCATCACTTATTTCTCAACCTGGCACCTTGTTGGAGCTCAGTAATATTTGTCCAGTAAATGGATGGATGAATCTATTTCACAATATTTTCCTAAGCAGGGCATCCTTGTTGTGAGAAGAAAGAAATGAGGTCCATGGCGACTCAGTCTACTTAGAGAGGGGAAAAGGCTGCAGAAAGAGAATCAAATGGGGTTGAAGTAAGGGTCCTGCTTTAAAGTTTTGCCTACAAGAGCATCTTCATTGAGAAAGGGACCTGTTCTGCTTGTAGAAGCCACTGAGGTGAACATTTCCTTCCAATAAGAGAACTCGGTCTTCATCTTTGTTCTGGAACAGCCCCTGCCTGTGCCTCAAGCAGGGAGCTGTGGAAAATCCTCTCCATCCTTCCAACCTATTCAGAACTTTCTGGGAGTCATGGTGCTGTGTTCATCCAGAATCATCTTCTAGCAAACAAATGTGAAAAATCATCATCTCCCCCATTCATAGCTACTCTTGTGATCATCAAAGAGAATTGCTAACATGTGTCACCATGGCTTACAGACTTTGACACCCTCCTATGCATGTTCTGAAGAGACTTTGATGAAGCAAGAAATGTCCTATACAGGACATACTAAATGAGCATGCTTCCTGTCTTGGTGACTTCCCAAAACCCAGGAACCTGGTGATTTATTGAGGCATAAAGGAAAATTTTAGCACATATTCTCATGTTTTATTGAAATATAAGACATGGATTAAGCTTTACCAATATTCAATATATGTAGCTTAAGAGTTGAAAATAAATATACAGTACTGAAGATGTGTTTATAAAAATATTTCACTGGTGGAATCCATAATAAAAATAATGCTGGTGTCCATTGGTCTAGACAATGTTAGGGTGTGTGTGCTCTGAAACAAGATGGTCTGACTGGAGAAGGGGTTACAGGAACCTAGGTAGGAACTTGCTGCGTTTGGCTATCTGCATCTGAAGGCAGGTTCTTTCTCCCTTGTAGAGTTGTGGAAAGGCTTCCTCTCACAGACTGCCTTGAACCTGGATGACCCAGTTCATATCAATTGTGTTTCTCCATTTATGGGGCTGACATATGAGCAATTGTATTGAATTATTTATGAAAAAAAAAAGTATCCCAAGCTTCTCACCACAGACCTTGTCTTTATGAAGAATGGGGCTTCACATCGTACGTGGAATTTGAGATTCTCCATGCCTTACTGACAGTATCTCATTACCATCTCTTATGAGACATCCTGGTCTATCAGTAAAATATCATTAATTTTTTAAGAGACGTATAATGCAATAGAGCACATTCCTTCCAAAAGAGTTATTATAAAGCTCTTTATTTCTTGCAAGAAAATCCCTAAATACATATTTATAATAAGTATTAGAAGTCTCAAAATGCATATTTAGATGACAAGTTATGTGTTTAGCCGTCCCTGAGTACTTACTTTAAAATGTTACAGAGAATTAGGGAAACTCTCAGAGACACATCTCGACTTCCACAACTGTGATCCTAGTGAGAGTTATTTTAAGAAGCGGCTGACCTTTTGTACATAGGGGATAGTTGGGCACCATTCTGATTGCCTTTTAAAAAATAAGATTGGAAGTGAAGTAAACAGAATGAGTTCAGAGCCCATTGCACAGGCAAAGACCCTCCCAAGGTGGGCTCACATTAAATGCATGTTAAATAGATAAGATAATCTCTATTAAAATAAACCAAAGTATCTGACTTTTTCATTCCTGTTCTCCCTTTTCTGACCAGATAATGTCACAGAATTTCCTTCTTTTCGTGCATTCATTCCAGACATATTCATTTATTCATTGCCTATGATGTGCTAGATGATACTGGAATGCAATGCTCCCACCTCCAGTATACTGATCAGGACATCACCATGCCTCTTACTGTCCCTGGGGCCTTAACAAACTCACCTCACCTTGTTAGTGTGTTTCCAGTCAACTGGTCACTAAAGCAGAGTTGTGCGTCCCTATGGCAGGGCTGTCTGTGAAGGCCTGACTTAAAGGAGCCTTTCTCCTCAGAAACTGGCTTCTTCAAACTGTTTACATGTCAGGGCGTTTCTCAGTTTTATGGGCTTTTCAAATGTCTGGATTTTCAAATGTGTGTGCTGGATATCTCATAAGGTGACCTCAAGTGTCCCGCATATTTTATTTCAATTATAAAAGTGGAAGGGTAGTTTGACTTAAGGGAAGGTGGGAATAGGACAAGGGATCCTAGAATATTGAGCATAAAGGTACAATCCGGTCCCTTCTCATTCGAAATATGAGCATACTGGGGATACCTAGAGAGGTCTGTGACTTTCTTGGCATTCAGCCATTGTTACTGGGGAAAAACAGGACCAAGGGGAACCCTACAATATCCTGTGTTCTCTCTATCTTTTGAAGCATTGATTCTCAACAGGTCACACATCACTGCCTTCCCCACAAGCTTTTCCTCAGAACAGTATTTCCCTGTGTAAAGTAGTGGAAGTCTCCACTTCCAATCCAGGGAAGAACAAAGTGTTATAAAAGGCAAAAAAACAAAACAAAAAACAAACAAAAAACTCAAAAAAAAAAAATCAACAACCCTGCTTTGCAGCTAATGTGAGGCTTAAAAGCAGTGATGCAGAAGCTTTCCTGATTCCTTTTGCAGGGTATGAGATATATCTACCTGGTTTGTCCAGTGAAAGAAGGTGCAGAAAACACACAGGTTATGGCAAGGATTTTACCTGAACACCAAGTACACCCTTGGGATTCTGGGAGTGGGTTTCAGGTGCCCTGTGAACCTGAAATCAAATGCAAAATAGTTGACGTGCATACTACTGGGCAATCAAAAGCTTCCTCAAAGAGGCCTGTGACCCCCAGAAGTCTAAGAACTACTTGAGTAGAATCTTGGTGAGGATGCATGGACATGGAGGATGGTGGTTGGAGCTACCAGTGTGATCCAGATCGATCGCAGCTTCCCAATACTACAGAGCCCTACTGGTACCATTTTTATCCTATAGATAAATATAAGTGCTGGATGGGCCTAAGGTTGGTGACTGGATGAGGAGTGAGAAACCAGAAAATGACTTTGGGGAAGGAATAGAAAGGTTACAATGGAGAGCAGGTGGCTGTCCCTTTCCCCACAAACCCAAATCATTTTTCCCTCCTGGTCTGAAAATTTTATTTAGGTTTATAACCTGGAATTCTAACAATTGGGGAATTCATCTGATTTAAATCCTCCCTTTGTTCTCACTGTTTCCTTTGCCCTCTTTGCACTTTCTCAATTATCTAAATAAACCCTTCTGGATCAGTGGTAGTGTGAGGCCAAGAGTGGGAGAAGAGATTGACTGAGGGTGCAGGCAATGGACATGCTGTTGGTCTTGATTTTAGTGGTCATTGAATGGTACATTAAAAATGGATACATTCTGTTGTATGTAAATTATACCTTAATATAGTTGATTTAAGACAAAAACCAAACATTGAATTGCTGTTCGCTCCAGTTCCCACCTGATCGCGTCTTTTTGTGAAGGCCATTGGTACTTAGTGTTGGTGTCTTGTGTTGTTCATACGTAGACCTCAGTTACTATTTCTTTTCCTGGATAACTCCCCTACTAACCTCTTAGTCCCTTAAAGCCTGGACCAGAACTTAATTTTCATCACTCTTCTTTGAGTTCTTCATAGCAGCAAGCACTAAATTAAAACAAAACAAAACTCACTAATGATAATAACGATGAGGCAAATCAATAATTTTGTTCAAGGAGCTCTTCAGTGTCCATTCAGTCTTATAGAAACCTATCCTCACTACTTTTGCAGGAATTGAGTTAAGGGTGTGTTTCTTTATCAACCAAAAAAAAAAAAAAAAAAAAAAACTGGACTCAAAGTCACACGACTTGTGTTCAAGTTGCAGCTTTGACACTTAGCATCTGTGTAATCTGGGCAAGTTACTTTATTTTTCTAAGCTCCAGTTTATATCTTTACATAGAGGAATAAGAAATATTTGTTTTATCTACCTATGGTGATGTCTTCAAAAATTATAAGACCACATGCAGTTAGTGGTTTTTGTAGTGTTTACATAGCATAATAAAACCTTTCTTTTATCATAAAAAATACTGACATTTTTAAGGAAATAAATCTTGAATTTTAACGGGATGTTTTTGGGTTTGTTTTATTTTTTAAATAATATTTTCTGAAACTTCTGGAATATTTTTATTACATGATTATGTTATCAAGTATGAAAAACCATTTTAAATTACCATAGCAAATTCTGCTTGACCTACTTCTTCTCTTTGGCACATTTTGGAGATCTTTACTTTGTTTTATTCCCATTAGTAGGAATTTCAATTTGGTCTTCTTAATAACAGATATTTCAATTTCTGTTCAGTAATTTATTATGATATCATGTCAAATAATAGTATTTATTGAATAACAACATGAACATTTTTTATTTTTAAATGAATGTATTTACAGTTGAAATTACCCCCATGAGTTTTTTATTTGCATTTGTTTTAGTTGATTGTTTTATGATTGCATTACCTTCTCATTTGTAGTTCATTTAAAAAGAAAAAGTAAAGCTCATACCACAGCAGATAAATCTCCAGAATCATTATCACTTCCTGTTTCAAAATTGAAATGATTTTTAAAAACAAATCTGTGCTTTCTCAACTTTGTTCAGAATCTAAAATAGTGTCAATGTTTGCCAAGCTAGAAAGTAAAATATTAGGATAAAATTTAATTTCCAAGTTCCCAAAAGGTCATGGAGAGGCAAATGAGAAAGATAAATTTAATTAATTTATTTTAAATAAAAATGACTTAAGTGCCCTTTAGAAAAAAAAAAAACACCCTTTCAACAAATGTGTTTTAAACAAAAGTGACAATTTCTATCGCTTAAAGAACAGATATGAAAAAAGTAAATCAACAATGCTAAACCTCACATAGAAATCCACAGTGAATCTGTAGAGGTTATGACAACAGCTATTAAAATGATAGCTATTACATTTTACAAATCAGCTATTAAAACATCTGAGTTCATTATGTGCACAAAAGCTTTACATCCCACTGAGAAGAAAGAGCTTGGAATGGTACTTAGGGTCTATCTGTATTTCGAGGTCAGGGAAGAGTCCAAATTTATGTAGTAACAGCACATCTGCAAGTTTTCAGTTTGCTTCCATGAACTAAAACCAATAGCCCCACTCCACAAAGAGGCAGAATCAAATGTCACTGGTTTGATCTGCTTCAAAACAGGAGCCACTTCTAATAGCTCTTTTCAAAAAGATGGCATAGAAGAGAGATCAAGAGCCCATGTGGATACCATCTTTGGCCAGAATTTCTGGCATGCCATACACAGGCTTGAAAAGTATTGCAAATGAAGCTACAAGATAGAGTGATCCCAAACACCTCGAAAAAGGAGCCCTCCTCATCTGAGGCCCAGACAGCCCATGCTCTTTATGAAAGCTTATTTTCTATTGATGCTCTTTTTGGCCATGTGAATCTGACGCCCCAATGATTGCGGCTGCCACTGCTTCATGAGACTAAAGAATGATCAAGCAAAAGCATACTGCTATCCAGCTAGTGTTGTGAGTAATGCAAGACCTGTGGTGTGGTTGGTGGAGAACATATTTAAAACAGTACAGTTTTTCCATGCACTCGGTGGGCATTTCTGGAGAGCCTGGTGGATATATACAAGGCTCTGTGCTCATAAGATACAGATAAGAATCAAAGGCTGTGAATTCTTGCCTTCTTCGAGTTTATAATACACCTAAAAATTTATGGTTTAGTTTTAATAACTGAATTTCTACCCATTAGTGCTCCTTAGAGTGAAGCAGCTTTTTCTCTGAATGTCGCTTAATTTCTAAGGCAATTTTACAACTTGTCATTTTGATGTTCCCAAGTTTTATTCTTCTGGTACCAGAATACAGTTTCATGCCACAAATGTGTATTGAACACCTTTGTTAAGCAAATTTCTGGGGCAATAGATAGATTGCTGCCCATGAGGACTGCATGGCATCTTGTGAAGACTACCCAGCAAGAATGCAATGAGCTATCTTGAGATGGGCACTGGACGTGAAATCACCTAATTCACTGTGAGACAGCTAAGGATGCCTTCACAGAGAGGGTTTACCATCCTTGCACATGTGCACACGTGCACACACACACACACACACAGAGCTTTTTACTCCATTATTTAACTCACAGGACATACTGACGTTATATGGTAGGATTCTTATTCACCTCAGCAACCTAATATGCCAACTTTTCACGTGCATTTTTTTGAGTCCTGAAGACTTTTCATTACAGAGTTACCCCTTTTAAAACGCAGATGCTTTCTGAATGAATCACGCCTGAATTGTATTTCCACTACAGCCAGGAAGTATGGGGACTCAGTGGTTTTGAGCTCAAGCTCTGCAGTCAGTGTCTAAATTTGAATCTTGGCTTTCTGACTTATTAACGATGTGAACTGGGCATGCTAACTGGATCCTGTAGGCATTGATTTTCCACTCTATGATAGAAGGGTTAATAATACCTACATCAAGGGAATGGTAGGAATTTGAGATGATATCCTTAAAAAACAGCCCAGAACCTAGCACATGGTAAGCACTCAATAAATGTTAGCTATTATTATTATTATTATTATTATTATCATCATCATTATTAGTTATCCACAGACACTCCAGTTGGAACCAGAGGAATAGGAGTCGGGCATTAGAAGGAGGGAGGATTAGGAGACCATAATTGGCGGAAGAATAACAGGAGTTGGCAGGACAATTGGAAAGGCACTGAAGAAAAATTTAGCAGATTTCCTTCCCTGTTCACCCCTATATGTCCCTCTTTCCACAATCCCAGCATTAGAAAATACAAGATTCAATAGTTAAAATTCAAACAACTTGTAGCAATATCCAGGTTCATTATTTTCTTTCATTCTTCTTTTTAAATTTTTATTTTCACAAAATTCTTGGAAAATGAAACCACATTCATGCATTGTTTTGACACACTGTGTGGAGCATCCACACTAGGTGATAGGAATAGAGTAAGGAGTAACATAAGCGGGACCCCTGCCTTCCATTGATACGTTCTCTGTCACTAGTCAGCTCTGATACACTTGCTGTTGGGAATATAGGGAAAAAGAATCTCTGCAGAACTTAAATACTCATCCTAAGCCTCCAAAGGTTGAGGTCAGGCCTGGTAGTGGTCCTCGCCTATCTTCATTGCCCTTCCACATTTCTCACCACCATTAACTCCACTTTAACTGCTCTGGCATCATGAATAACTGATGAATTATGAAGATGAGAAAGAAGAGAATGGCAATTAGAAACAGATTTATCATGAATTTAATGAAGATTAAGTTTCAGGAATGCTTACTTGCCCATGTGGCTTCAAGACCCTGGGAGAGATCCTGATATAGTAATAGGTTCATATAGTCATGAGTTTTCATAGGATTTGCAAAAGGAAAATATTTAATTAATTTTTTTTAAAGAGGGGACCCTCAAATTCCATAGCTTCAGCCCTCCTCCAAGATGGTTCCCCTCTGCCGTGATGATGATGGCAATGATGATTAATAGCTAATGTTATTGTGATTATTTTGGGCTTATTGAATGCCAAGCACAATGGTAACTGCTTTACCTATTATCCCACTTAATCTTATTGTTCTTTAGGAGCTCACTGACAATTAGGATATAGAACCAGCAGGAAGCTTGACCAAACAAGGTGTTGGAGGCAACAGATTCTGTGATCTATGACTTGTCCCCAAAATTGAAGAACCAGGGGGCTTTCTCTACACAATACTTCTTATCATGGAGTCCATACACCTGCATGGTATTCATGGAAAATTCAGGAGTCCATGAACTTGTATAAGAAAAATGAATCTTTATTTTCACTTACCTCTATTTGAAATGTAACAGTCCTCCAATTATTAATGCAAGATTCAAATCTAAGTAGTATTAGCAGTTGCTGTGATTTTATCGCCAAAAAAAATATTTTAATATCACATACAGTCATTAGAGATATCTGGAAATATTATTTGTGCTCAACACTGCTTCAAATTATTAGAGCTGCCGCTAGAATTTCTTTCAACATTATAATAAAGAAGTACATATAATAAGGTACAAAATGAAAAGATTCACTTCTACTTTTAGCAGTGAAGGACCAGAGACTACATTTGTGCACTCATCTTAAACAAGTAAAGAAAAAAATAATATTTCCAAAACAACAGTTTTAGGATACGCAATAGGCAGTGCAAATGGTAATATCTGATAGAAGGGAAACAAATGAGGTAATCACTGAGATTGTCTCAGTTTACTGCTCAAGAGTTTCCAGGAAGGAGGGTCTGAAACAGATGGCAGTAGTCCCTCTGTACTTAGCAGATGGATTTGAGAATTCAGGGAGGCCACAGTCTCTAGACTTTGTAAGACAGAGTACTGAAAAGAAAGAGCTGCACAGAGAGAATGCTTTTGAGGTCTCCATAATGAGTGTTCCCAAGTCTTCTACTGCGTTCTCATCAATATGAGGGTGTGAGGAAACCACCCACATCTTGAGAAAGAACCAATAAAGAAGTGGGTGAAACAGTCTCAAGAGATCACATAAGGCTGGTAATAATTTTCATCCTTCAAGCCAGAGTGGAAAAACTTTGTATTATACAGGGCACTGGTAATGTACTTGGAACTATATTGCTTTAGTAGCAATAAAAAAATTATTCCTAAAGACTGCTCTGGTCTTCTATAACAAAGATTATAAGCAAGGCTTGAAAAGCTTACCAAATAATTTATTTGGGTTTCAGAACAAATCTCAAACATACTTTAAAGAATAGAAAAATATCCAGCATTCAAAAATATAAAATTCAAATGTCAAGCACCCAATACAAACTTACTTATACACACAAAGAAGAAGAAAAAATACACGTTTTATTAGGAGAAATAACATCAATCAATACAAGAAGATTCAGAAAAAAAACACAGATGAAAGTATCAGCACACAAGGATATTAAGCAGTATTATAAGTATATTCTATATGTTCAAGAAAGTAAAAGAAAGCATGAGCATGCTAAGCACAGATATGGAGGATAATTAAAAAGACCTAGTTCAAACTCGTAGAGATAAAATATAACCGCCCAAGATTTAAAAATATGTAGGAAGAGATTATCTGAAGATTAGACACTACGTAAGAAAAGGTTAGTCAATTTGAAGATATTCCTTTAGAAACTAACCAAATTTCTCACACAGGATAATTTGAAGCAGGCTAATATATTTGTAATTAGAGTACTCAAAAGGTAAGAGACATGGAAAAAAATATTTGAGGAAATAATGGGTGAAAATTTACAAATCTGATGAAAAATATAGACCCAAAGATCCAAGAAACTCAATAAATGCCAAGCACAAGCACAGGAAGAAAATTGCACCAAAGTATATTGTCATCAAATTGCTGAAAACCAGTGATAAACAGAAAACCTTAAAAGTAGCCAAAAGAAAAAAAAAAGCCACAATGAATACAGACAAAAAGAGAACATAAAAATGACTGCGGACACTGAAAACAATGCAAGCCAGAAGACAGAGAAGAAACCTCTTAAAGTACTGAAAGAATAAAATTGTCAACCAAGAATTTAAACTCAGCAAAATATCTCTCAAAACCAAAATAAAAATACAAAATGTTTCAGACAAACAAGAGCTGAAATCTAGATCTATACAAAGTAATAAATAACACTGAGAATGTTAAAAGTGTGAGCATATATAAAAATACTCTGAAAAATCTCTTTAAAATACAATTGGTTATTTAAAGTAGAAATTATACTGATGTATTGGAAGTTTTCACCATATATGTGGTAGTATGAGAATCATAGTTGAATATTTTAACAATTTATTTCAATAAATAACAGGAAATACACTAAATAAGAATATAAAAGACTTAATCAATGTTATCAACTAATTTAACCTAATTGACATTATGGAAGACTCTCTCCAATAACAAAAACACATATTATTTTCAAAGGCCCGTGGAACATTTACCAAGATAGGCAATATTCTGACCATAAAAGAAGTCTTATTAATTTAAAAAGAATTCAAACATACAAAATATATTCCCTAGCCACAATGGAATTAAATTAGGAATTAATAGTAGAAAGATATCTGGAAAATCCCCATGTATTAGGAAATGAAATAACACACTTCTAATTAACCTGTATGTCAAAGAAGAAATCAAAAGGGAAATCAGAATGTATTTTGAAATGAATTAAAGTAAAAGCATGAAAAATGAAAATGTGTAGGATGCTGTTATCACAGTGATTGGAAGGTGACTGATAGTACTAAACACCTTATTTTAGGAAGGAAGAATGGTCTCAAATCAATGGCATATGCTTCCATCTAAAAAACCTAGAGGGACAAAAACATCTGAAATCAAAGTAAGCAAAAGAAATAAAGCTATGAGCTCAAAACCAAAAATAAATAAATAAGTAAACTATTAATAAGGAATATCAGTATAAATGTTGCAGACAGACACTAAGATAAGCCCCAATGATTCCCACCTCCTAGTATTCATGGCTTTGTGTAATTTTCTACCCTTGAGCATGAATGGGACCTGTGACTTGCTTCTAACCAATTACCTATAGTAAAGGTAATGAGATGTCATTCCTGTGAATAGGTTTTGTTATATAGCAAAGGTGATAGGATACAGCCCCCATCATTATGTTGCATTATGTGAAACTCCATCTCAGCAGACTGAAGCCAGAGATTCTTCTTGTAGGCTTGATGAATTGAGTGACCATGTTGGAGTAACCCATGTGGCAAGGTGTGTAGACAGCTTCTACCCACTTCTGGTGGCCTCTAAGACCTCAGAGCAGCCTTCAGACAACAGCCTGTTAAAAAGCCAGGCCCCTCATTCAAATTGCTGTCAGGAAATGAATCCTGTCAACTGCCTGAATGATCTGGGCATCAGATTCTTCCCAGTTGAACCTGTAGATGAAAACACAGCCCACCAATACGTTGATTACAGCCATGTGACATATTTTGTAGACTGACTTGCAGATGGCTTGATTGTTGAATGCAGGATCATCTGAGAGAAAGAGGAGAATCAAGAAAAACCTAGCTTAGTTTTGCACTGGGTGGTGGTGACTTACTAAACAAGACAGACCACGGAGAAACAGGTGGAGGGAAGTAACAATGGAAATCAAAAATTCTGTATTGACTACACTAAATTTGAGGTGTTTACAATATGCATAAGTGGAAATATTTAAAATTAAAAACTTTTATAATAATCTCAAAACAAACAATAGGTTTTCTCCCCTCTTTCCCCTGCAGCTTTGCACTTAGACCAATATTAAATTCTTAAAAATTTCTGGTGGAGAGTCTATTAAATTCTACTTAAAAAGATTTCATCTCTGGGTGATAACAGAGATAACTATCTGGGGGAAAATGTGGAGTAGTGCAGAGTGTTTAAAATATATTGTATTTGGTTCTTCTACTTCAATTTCCTAAATAACACATGAATTTATTAAATAAAATCCATTCTTAAAAATCAATTCACTAACTCCTCCATTGACCTTTTAAACTCTTTAGATCCCTGTATTCAAATCCCCTAGTCAGGGAGTTTCAAAATCTTACATACAAACTTAAAAAAAAAATGCCTATTTTCTAGGTTTTATTAAGGCATAGCTAGGTGAGGTTAAAGTCATCTAATTAGCCATCCCACTACTGTGTCTTTTCATTTGCAACTGAATGACACTCAAATATGGCAAGGAATTCTCCTCCTGTGAATTCTCAGAAATTATTTAGAAATTACTTAGAATCTAATTTTTATGCCCAGGGAGCTCAGTAAGAAGGAGTCAGTCTCATTACTGCTTATCAGAAATTACTTTTTGTCTCAAGTCTTCTTTACCCTGAAAAGCCAATTTTGATAAGAAGTGAAGATTTAAGCCAACAAGAAGGGGCAAATCATTGCAAGCAGTGATCAATGAAGTTGGGTTAGGCAGGCTTATTTAGAGTAGTCCGAGAAATCATCTTGCTAATGACCAAATCTTACAAAATGATGAGTACCCGACTCTCAATGTGCTTTGAAAGCACTGAAGGGAAATCATATATCTTCTATGATTAAGAACTACATCATGATGCTGTGTGCTTGAGGACAGTGCATAAGAAGGAAGAAAGACAGCTGGAAATCAGTGATTCATTAGTGTTAGGTGTTAATGTAATTGTGAATGTTTTTCTTTGTTTTCCAACCTTTTGTGCAGATAATATTGTGAAAGGGGAATGAGGAGTATTTAAACATATTGCAAAAATTTCCTAATTTTTATTTAAACTATAATAGAATCATCAAACTGGGTGAACAAACAAATCCCAGTTTTGGTAAATGTTATAGATTTGGTAAACGTTGCTTATAAGTAACTGAGATGTTTTATTACCAATAAGCACTTTAACATAAAACAGCAGATTTAATGACCCAGAAACTAACTCAACTAAATATGCCTTGATCTTGTGAAATTACTGTTGGTATTTGCCCTAAACAGGCATGTTGGGTCCTGTATGTGGCCCACAAGTCCCCAGATGGTCTGACTCCTGCCTACTTCCTCTTCCTGCTTCCTGCAGCCACTTCCTCTCTCTCTCTCTGCGCAGCCCTCCTGACCTTCTTTTTGCTCCTTGAGCAAGCTCATTTCTAAGCCAATGCGTTTGTACTTGTTCTTGTCTCAGCCCAGACCACTCTCTGCTTGGTCTTCCCATCACTGCCTTTATTTGATTCTTACTTCAAACATGACTTTCTCAGAGAAGCCTTTGGTGACCACGTTGCCTAAAATAATGGCATCTCCACCTGCACCTTATCATCTCATCACACTATCATTATTCCACATGTAGAAACCTTGCACTCTGAAATTGCCTTTATTCATTAGACTACTTCTTCATTGTCTCCCCACAGCCACCACCACACACACACTCTTGAATGTATGCTGTGTAAATACACAGACCTCGTGCTTTCTCCCCCACTATTATATCTGAAGCACTGGAAACATCATCTAGCATAAAGGAGTCATCTGTAATATTTGTTGGACAAATGATTAAGTTGAATCTAGTAGACCAAGAATCTGAGGTTTGTCCATCAGAGTTAAATTTCATGGTTATTACACATAGCGTAGAACAGTATTTCCGTCATTAAAAATAATATTAATAATAAAAATGCCCATAGCAATTTTTAAATTGGTAAAGTGAGGTGTATAGGATGTTCGGAAAAAGCTTCATCTTGGAAATTTAATTGCTTTCTGCTCTTCAATGAGTCATTCTATTTGGGATGGAAAATCTAGTCCTCATGTGTTAATTTATTTAAGAGGGATGAGCTAAGACCAATACAAAGCGAAAGATAGTCCCAAAGGGATAAATTCATAAGATTAGAACTTGAAGGGCAAATTTGTAAAATATGTGAAGAATGTATATGTTTCTGCTTGTATATTCATATTTATACTGGGATGAAAGAACAGTGTTACTTTCCAGTGTGCTCAGGTCCAAGTCAATGCATACCGAGGTTTGATCCTGCCACATGAGTAAGACGGACCTGGTGTGTTACCAGAAAATACTGAATATTTCATAAAGTTACTATTTGGTGATTCTAGATACTGATGTTTTTCTCCTTTTACATCCTGTTAGCGTGATTCATTTCAAATCTTGGAACTACCATGGAGTTTTTCCAGACCACGCCAGTGTGATACACTCTTCCCATTTCTGACATCCTGTAGCAATTATTGGTAATTAAATGTGGCCTGCCTTTTGCTATTTTTGTTATCTTGAACTCTTACTTGGGGTTCTTTTTGTTTTGATTGTTTGGGGCTATTATTTAAAATTTAAGTCATTATGGCTCGTTTCACCAACAAGATTTTTAATGCAGGGATGATGCTTTTAACCTTTTGTGCTTTCCACAGGTCCCAGCACAGTGCCTTACATAGCAGGCAAGCACTACATATGTTGCCTCACCAGCAATTCTGGAGGGCAAATGCTGCACGTACCGCAAATGACCCATCTCGGCCTCTCTCTTCTCAGACGGGAAATATATAGGTTTTTTTTTAAGGAAACGGAACCTCCTTCCTACAGCCCTTTTGAGTATTGATCTGAAGTGATGCTGTTGCTACCCTGGACATAAACGTATTTCTTGTTTCCCTGCCATCAGAGATTAAATCGTTGCCTGTAATGAACTAGAATTCAAACTACCAGGTTCTTCGGATTTTCAGATAGAAAGAAAAACACAGTAGTTGTGGTGGTGTGTTGTTATTGTTTTTTTTCCTGTTTCTGTGAGCCATAGCGAATTGTGATTACTCTGTTCACAATGAATAGATAAAAGGCCTTCTCTTTTTCATTATTAAGGTTAGGCAAGAGTGCAGGTAATTTTATCTCATAAAGATTACTTAATTCACCTTGGGTGAGGGGAGAAGGGCTGAAATAAAGCTAAAACCTGTTCTGCAAGAACCCAGCCTTTATGGCTCTATTTGTCCTAGTCTGGCTTATAATTCATTAGATCTCTTAGCAAAACAGATGTCATTGAAAGAGGCACATAGACAGAGAGAAAATGCCTGACCATAAAGAGACGTAGCTACAAGACCAATTCAATGATGAACTTGGATATGGGAAGGACTTTTTTAAAAAAATGAAGAAAAGGATCTTCAGTAAGTAAATAAGACTACCTCAGTTTCCTGAAGGAATAGCAGCAATCCATGATAACAGTAACAAAAACAACCAGGATCTAAATCCACCTAGTTTTTCATTTTGGTGCAGTATTTTCAATTGCAAGCTGGGTTCCACAGTGAACTCTGCATGAAGCTTGTAATTTTCCCCTTGAAATATTGTTCAAGCCTTCAGTGGCCCTAGAATATTCAAGCTGGTCCTTCACAATTATCCACATACGTGCACCCTTTTCTTCACAATTCAAAACTTTCTTCTCCGTAAATCCTTTGCTGATCATCTCTGCCCATGACAAGTTCTCTTGACTCAATTCCTATAGCCCTGACTGCATATATGTCTCCTTTAAATCTTAACACATTCAGTACATTTGCGTTTACAAAGGAAAATAGGCTCAAACACCAAAGTTTCTCAACCCTTCGCAATGTATTTCCAAAGAAAAGGTGGTGGTGGCTGAAGCACATGTATGTGTCACGGTAGGCCTAAGAGTTGTAGAGTGTGTTGATAGTATGTCAGGGGGAATCCCCGTGGGGCCCAAAGGGAACACACTTTAAAGTTGGACAAACTTAGATCTGAAACATGTCTTTTGTAGTTTACTGTGCGACTGTATTAGTTTCCTGTGGCTGCTGTGACCAATTGTCAGATAGTTGGTAGTTTAAAACGTAAGTTTATTCTCTCCCAGTTCTGGACGCCAGAAGTCTGAAATCAAGGTGTCCACAGAGCTGCACTCCTTCTAAAGGCTTTAGGGAGAACCCATTCCTTGCCTCTTCCAGCTTCTGGTGTCTCCAGTCATACTTTAGCTTGTCGCTGCATTACTCCAATCTTCATCTCTGTGGTCACCTTGCCACCTCCTCTCCTGTATATCTTCTCTTCTGTTTATCTGTCCCCCAGGCTCCCTCTGCCTCTCTCTCGTAAGGATACATACACATGATTGCCTTTAGGGCCCGCCTGGATAATGCAAAATGGGCTCATCCCCTTTTTAAATTTACTCATTCACATATTTTGCTATATAAGGTAATATTCACAGGTTTCAGGGGTTATGATCTGGACATATCTTTTGGGGGGCTGCCATTCAACCCATGTAGTGACCTTAAGAAGAGATTTTAACTTTTTTTTAGCTACAATCCCTCATCAGTAAGATGAGGTTAATAAACTTTTATTGTCGGGCAGTTAGGAGAAATAAAGTAAAATATATTTTCCATGTTAAGTATGTGTTGCAGGATCATGTAGGGTAAAAAGTCTTTCTCTGGATGCTATTGTAATAAATTCAGCCCCTGCAGCACCCCCTCCGTAGAGGTGTCTCATATGTGCTCATTAAGAAAAGGCACCCATCCTGCTTCAGGTGCCTTTGGTGATACCCGTTGTCTCTGCCTCATGCCAAACCACTGCCACCAGTGTCCAGTCCATTCCAAGGACTCCTACTGCTCCCAGATCAGCCATCAGTGTATTCCACATCTGGGCCTGGCTTTTTGCTCTTGTAAGATGGTTGGTTTGAGGAGGTGCCAGTATGCAGGCATGGTAGCTAATTCCCTGCCACCACTGTGGTGTGGCTGATTTAGTCAAGCCCTCAAGGAGCTAAAATTTTATTGAATTATTTATAGTCCTCCATGTGCACAAACCACCCTGCACCCTTGTCAAAATGGAAAGACTCTCTCTCTCTAACCTTTTAATTTAAATACCTCTTAATGGATGAGTACCATATGTTAATATATGAGTCCATACCAAGTTAGGTCAGAACACAAATCAAAGTAACAGTCCCATGGATTGCTCCACCCCACTGATAAAAGAGGCACTGTCATGGACCAAGTGGGGCTTTGCCTGAATTTACTCTATTAAGAGACTCTTATGTTTCTTCTGCAAGTAATCAGGTAATTTCACAAGTTTGCCAGATATGTATGAATCCCAGTGATAAATTAAAGTGAACCTCAAACTAAAATACTCCATTTCTCTCCTATTACACCTCCTGGCCCTCCCTGACTCCCCTCACCATTCACAGACACACAACTAAATGTGCCTTGCACAGCACCTAGAACATAGTAGGTACTCGATAAACACAAGATCATCTTCTGTCTTGTACTCACGGTGCTTTGAACACAGCAGGTAGTCAGTAGATGCATTTTGACCAATAAGTATCTGGATTTGTAATGTGTAAGAAATATTGAAACATTCCTCATAAAATTTCAATCATTTCAATTTGGCCTCTAACTCTAACCTTTTTCACTATTAATTGGTTCTTAATAATAAGCCCCTAAATATAGATGTTTGTACAAGAAGAAGTGGGCAAATAGTTGTCCACATCCCAGTTAAAATTATTCTGCCTAGACTTAGCTTTGCAACATTGCTAGGTGGCTAAACTCTTGTATAACTTATAAAGGGGAAAGGTTTCTGACTTTATGTTCTAAACCCAGTTGATATGGTTTGGATTTGTGTCCCTACCCAAATCTCAAGTCCAATTGTAATCCCCAATGTTGGAGGAGGGACCTGGTGGGAAGGGATTGGATTGTGGGGGTGGACTTTTTCCTTGCTGGTCTCATGATAGTGAGTTTTCATGAGATCTGGTTGTTTACAGGTGCATAGCACCTCCTCCTTCTCTCTCTTCCTCCTTCTCCTGCCATGTAAGATGTGCCTCCTTTCTCTTTGCCTTCCACCATGATTGTAAGCTTCCTAAGGCCTCCCCAGCCATGCTTCCTGTATAGACTGCAGACCTGAGTCAATTAAACCTCTTTTCTTTCTAAATTACCCAGTCTCAGGTAGTTCTTTATAGCAATGCAAGAATGGACTAATTCACCAGTAAAGGGTCTTGCCAATTCTGCAATAATATTACCTATTGGTTTTCTCCAGGGAACTTGACATGCTTTTCTGATATCAAAATGTTCATATTTGTAACTTTTCATAGAAAAGATAAAGAAAAGAATGTATTTTTATTTTCTCCCAGCTTTATAGGTGGTATAATTGACAAATAAAAATTGTATGTATTCAAGGTATGCAAAATGATTTGATGTACATATATATTGTGAAATAATTACAATCAAGCTAATTAAGATGTTCATCACCTCACATAGTTACCATTTTTTTCTGTGTGTGGTAAGCACACTTCAGATGTACTCTATATGCAAATGACAAGGATGCAGCACATTATTATTAACTGTAGTTTCCATGTTGTATGTTGGATTTTCAGAACTTAGTTCATTTTATAGCTGAAATTTTGTACCCTTTGACAAAAATTCCTCCATTACTCCCACCCTCTAGCCTGTAGCACCCACTTTTCTACTCTGCTTCTATAGGTTAGACTTCTTTAGTTTCTACCTATAAGTGAGATCATGCAGTATTTGTCTTTCTGTGTTTGGCTTATTTCACTTAGCATAGTGTCCTCAAAGTTCATTCATGTTGACACAAATGGCAAATTTTCCTTTTGTTAAGGGCTGAATAATATATTCCATTGTAAATATTTATCAAATTTTCTTTATCCAATCATCTGCTGGTGAACACTTATGTTGTTTTCATATCTTGGCTATTGTGAATAATGCTACAATAATGTGGGAGTGCACATATCTCTTTAATGTATCATTAATAATTTCATTTCCTTTGAATATATACTGAGAAGTGGAATTGGACTGTATGGCAGTTCTATTTTTAGGTGTGGGTTTTTTTTTTTTTTTGGTTTTTTTTTTTTTTTTTTTTTTTTTTTGGAGATGGAGTCTTGCTCTGTCTTCCAGGCTCTCCAGCTTAGAGGAGTGATCTCGGCTTACTGCAACCTCCACCTCCCAGGTTCAAGTGATTCTCCTGCCTCAGCCTCCTCAGTAGCTGGGATTATAGGAGTGTGGCACCACACTCGGCTAACTTTTTTTTTTGTTTTTTTTAGTAGAAGTGGGGTTTCACCATGTTGGCCAGGCTGATCTCAAACTCCTGACCTCAAATGATCTACCCACCTTGGCCTGCCAAAGTGCTGGGATTACAGGCATGAGCTACTGCACCCAGCCTATTTTTAGTTTTTTTGAGGTACCTTGACACCTTTTTCATAATGGTTATACCAATTTAAAATTCCACCAACAGTATACGAGGGTTCCCTTTTCTTCACAAGGATAATAATTTTTATTCTTGTTTAGAAATGGGAACATGAAGACCTGGAAAACTGTGAGTTACCCATATCAATGTAAAAGGCTTGTGCCCTCCCTGCTGCAAGGCTGGGATCATTTCAGAAGTGATATGCCAAGTTTCCAAGCATTTATTGTAATTTATGTTTCAAAGACAGTTATCATTCCCCACTCTGGAAATCACTGTGGATTGACACACTCTGAGTCTGGTTGGGGCCAAGGAAATTAAAGTAATTATGATGTAAACATGTCGGTATTAATGCTAATGCTTGCTAGAAGAGGCAATGTAGAGAACGTAGATTGACATAAGGCCATATACCCTGTGTATTCTCATTAAATGTTTAAAGGCTGAATATGCAAGAATGTTGGCAAATTTCTGGAAACTACTGGAAAATGTTAGCTAAATGGTAGAATTAGAAGTAGAGGAAGGGATGGAAAAAAAAGCTGTTGAATTAGGGATAACTTTGCAAGCGCTGACTTAGATGCTTGTGAAATGGAAGTGTAGCTGTTTCTCTCTTTTTTACACATCATGGCATTTTGCTAGGGATTAACTCATTGTCTTTTTTCTTTCCCTGCCAGGATGCTAAGAGAACATTGATATAGTTCTTTATCACTGTCGTAATTATTTCTGTAAGGCCTACACCGGCAGCATCGGTGCCATTTAGTAAATGTGCCTGCTCCAGTAGGAAGCAGAAAGAAGACCAGTTTGAACTCCTTCCCCTACTAGCGATGTGATCTGGAAGAATTGTCTTTAATTTTATGGCCTTAGTGTTTCCCCTCATCTGTATTATAAAAATAGTATTATAATAATATTATAATACCAACAGGATTGTTTTGAGACAGTTAATGTCACAGTGCTTGGTGAAGCATAGGCCAGTACATATGTTATGTAAATAATGGTCTTATGCCACTGATTGTCACTTATTGCACTAGATTTGACTGCCTTCTTGTTGGAAATACAGTACAATCAAGAAAATTAGCAACTTCAGCCTTGTTTCTAATTTAAATATATGTTACTGTGTGTGTGTGTGTGTGTGTTCATACCTATGTTTCTTCATCATTGAAAATGCAGTTACAGCTGAAAGTGATTTCCATTATTGGTGTTTTCTTATGATAGCAGAATTTATCCTGAATTAACAGCATTAGTAGAAATGGAGAACTGTTTCAACCACTGCAATCGAAGAAGTGGTAAAATGGTGTGGAAAAAGTGTCTGAGCACTAGCTCTGCAGGGAAACAGGCAATGAGGAGCAAGAATTGTCCAACTCATGGTACTCAGTATAAGTGGGTGAAAGCTCGGCTCTGAGAAAGGACACAAGTCACCAAGGGCCATGTTCAGCCACGATGGCTAACCTCAGAAGAGGCAGCTGTAGATATGAAGTGAGCTGTGTTACGTGGAGCGAGTTCACAGCAAAGGGGGAGTTATCAAGAGCAGCTGACCCAATACCTTCCGAAAGATCACCTGCTTATCGAAACCCTTTATTTTACATATTTAGCTGTGGACAGGCTGTGCAATTATTAAAGCGGCACTTTTCCTTACTTATCTTCTACAGAAAAGATCAAGAAAGCACAGATTGAATTGTCAATATCCAACATCCAGGTTTGAATAGTACAGATAAAATTGCCCGCAACTGTTAGACACTCAGGCTAACGGGAGTAGCCCTTCCCATGAGCTGCATTCGCTTACCCTCATCAACACACTAGGAAGCCATTCAGAATGATTTCCAAGACCAATTCCTCCTATTCCACCCTGTCTAGACTTTCTTGGAATGTTTTATGTAGAAAGTCCTGGATTTTCCTTTTCATTGACCCCTGAACTCTTGAGGTCTTTGGGTACGGAAAGTCTGTCACTGCCAAATTTCCTGTCAGCATAATTTCTTACCTGTTTTAAGTAAATAACCCATCTTTTCTGAACCCAGTGGCATAGTGAGTAGTGGGAGCTATCTGCCCAGAGGAAGGAGTATTTTATCACTGACATGATTGAGAATTATCAGTGCAAGGTGGTGATAAAAAGCAAATCAACTTTTAGTTGAACTTTATTATGATTTTAAAACTCTTAATAGGCAGTGCACCCCCTTATTGCCTGAACCTGGGGCGGATTTCCTGCCTTGAAATGCCTGAGGACAATTGCTTTAAGGGGTGTGTGTGTGTGTGTGTATATGTGTGCGTACGCGTGCGCATGTGTGTGTGTGTGTTTAGTCGGGGGAGGACTTCCAAATTTTCTTCAGTTTTTTTCATTTTCCTTTTCTTTTTGAGAAATATTAAGAAATCAGGACACTTCAACCTGTTCAGTTATATATGTGGTAAGTATTCCCAGAGTACTGTTAGATTAACAATTCCAGATATTAGAATTACAATAATAGGCAAGCCCAGTTTCATGCCCATCAGTAGCTCAGACATTTAAACATCCTCCGGATTCTCCAGAAAGTGTTTATTTGCTCATCTATTGAAAAAGTATTTATCAAATACCTATCATATGCCATGTACTTTGCTAGATATTGGAGATAAAATTAACAAAGAAATCCTTGACTCTGTCTTCATTTAGCTTCCAATCTCCCAGGTATGCTTACCTGCCTTCTTCATGAAAGTTCTATTTCCCAAACTCAGTCACTTATTACTACCTTTAAGATCTTTCATATGTTGATATATTAAAAGTGTTATTATTTACTTAAGATTTACTTTACTCCCACTTAAGTTAAAAACCATTTTATAAGGAAATACTTTATTTCTGCTCTCAGAAAAATGTGCACATGATTATAAACTCCACGAGACTTTGTATACTTCTCACAACTTGCTCCTTACAGTGTCCTGCAGATGGTAAACAGAAGACATATAAATACAAATGCAATGAAAAAAAATCCTATTAATAAATTCTAGTTGAATCTTGTCTGCCAATACCCAAATTAGTTAAAAGAGAAATTAGTACAGTTTAGAGACATACCTTAACCAAAATAAGACTTTTCCTGTGAACTAATTGTAATTATTGGAAAGGAAATAACTTTGCTACGGTGTGCCTTGGTGTTACCTTATTCCATGTCCTTGTTCCACCTAATGGTCTTGCTTACCTACAATAACCATGCCATATGTTTTGTCAGGCCCTGGTCAACACTGTTGGATTACTTATTAAGTTTTGCATGGAGAAATCTTTTTGATTGAAGGCCTAGAATTGCTTATATCAACTGGAATTATGAACCTAATTCCAATTTATTTTCTCTTTTTTTAGTAGTCTGTAGGTGACACATTTTCACAGCATTTGTAGCTATCCCAATATATTTTTCTTCTTTTTTTTCTATTTACTGTAGAATGCATAATCCTGGATCTCTTGTTCGCAAATCGACAGCCTGAAGCCCTCTGGAAGCCCAAGACTCCTGGAGGTAAGGCATGAACTTTTTTGCAATTATGTCTCTTCTGCATGGAATGATACTGCTGTTTGATTTAAGTTTGAACTTGGGAGATTCATTCCTTTAGGGAAATATTTAACCTAATCTTGATCTTTGCCTCAAATTGGCATTAAACGAGCTTGACTAAGTGGTCAGATTGGGTTAGCTTTACAGATTGGATTCTTGATTTAATACAGCTCAAACTACAAGCATTATTATTATTATCTAAACCCTCTTTGCCAATTTAGAAAAAAATACAATAGGAGGAGAATAAAGATAAATAATAAAAGCACTACCCAAGCACCCGTTTGAATCATAACCTAGGTCAGTGAGTTGCATGCCATACACTGACAGTCCTTTGTGGGGTGTTTCCAAATTTTATTCAATGTAAAGTGTGTTCTTTTCATAACCAAATGTGTACACTGTGATGGCCTTGTCTGTTAAGCAGCCACACAGGAAGGCAAGTTGCATGATGCCTATAAATGGAAATACTCCAAATTATGACCAAGTGATGGGAGAAGCAGCAGCCAAGTGCCAGAGAGAGTCTGTGAGTGGACATGTGACTGCTGTTCCTCATGAATGTTGGTGGGAGCAGGGCCAGGGCAGTCAACAGTTCTACGCACAGAGTGACGCAGCGTTGGGTGACTGGGTAGACTTCATCGTGACTTTGCTTTTACAAACTCTGTGAGACAGTGACGCACTGTCCTAGTCATTGTGTTGAAATCATTGCTGACTCTTAGTGAAGTTTTCAGTTTGTTCATCTCCATAAATGTATCTTCAAGATTCTGGTATGTTTCAAACTCCCACTTCCCCCCCCTAGAAATGGGTCTTTCTGATTCAGGATTCACCTTCTGTCGTAAGTCATACTTTATTAATTGTTACTTTTTGAAATCAAGTTATGATATACACCTTGCTTAAACATTCAGCTCCTTCAGTAATTTTCTTGATATTTTCAGCCTTTATGTCCTACACAATCTGTCGTAAAGACTGCTGCTCTGGCAGACATGAGCCTTTATGATTTCTGTCTCCTGTGAGGGTCTGCACCTACTGAAAGGTTGATTCTCTGAGAGAGGCTGAATTACCATGAGATGGCAGTAGAGAGCAGCCTGGCAGATAGGCCCATATTCCTTGGTATTTGAGCCAGACTAGGGGCTGGGCCTAGTGGGAGGAGCTAGATTACAAGGTAGGCTGCTTTTGATTTTTAAGTGTCTTCTTGGAAAGAGAGCGAGGCATGTCTATGAAAGAAAATGCCGGTAGTAACATCTGAGGTTAACAAATGTGTGTCAGGAGAATGGAAGACAACTCCTGAAATATACCAACCTCCGGTGATCAGAGTTCTACCTGGCTGTGTTCTCTCTCTCTCTCTCTCTCTCACACACACACACACACACACACACACACACACACGCGCGCGAAAAAGAGAAAGAGAGAGAGGGAAGTGGGAAGGGGATGGAGGGAGAGAAAAGAGAATGGATAGAGGACACAAATACTTTATCCTTGGAAAGCAAGGTTAAGTGAGATCAGCAAAAAGCAAGAAGGCAATTGTGACTGATAGAGAGCCACGCAGGACAGCTGAAGTTTGAGACCATATTACCTTGGCTTTGCCATTTCAATTCTCAAAGGGGCCAAAGTGCCTCCGGATTAGACACTAGCGTGGGCTCTAAATCCTGTGTATTTTAATAGCTCCTATTGTATAGAGAAATCAGAACAAGTTAAAGATGGATGGCATTTTTAAAACTGCTGCCCAAAATGTGCCATGTCTTGCTTAAGTCACTTAGTGCACTACTGGCAGTATTAGAATTAGAACCAAGTCCACATGCCCTAATTATCAATAGGCCATGCTTTCCAAATCACAAGAGCAGGACCAGTTTATTTTTCCCTCAAACAGAAAAGATATTAAAAGGGAATCCAAAATAACCCTAGAACTCTATTGGAGGAATGTGGATGCCTCCATGTAGTAGAAGGAACACGGGGCTTTGTGGCCAAAGAGAACTGGTATCAAATCTTGCCTCCATCTTTTATAATCTGTGTGGCATTAATCTTGTGGTTTGTATATCTTGATTTCTTCTGAGCTTTAGAAGAAATCAATAGCATATTAAAAATATCAATAAAAATACCAATAACATTGATATAAAAAGTAGAATTGAGGATTAAATGAGATACATGTATATAAGGGAGAGATAGGTGAAGACTGAATCCTGAAATTGTTCAATGTGGAAAATATTGATTTGATTTTTGGAACTGGATTCTGCAGTCTAAGGTAGGAGGTAGAATCACTTTTTTTTAGGTTGAAGATGCTTTTGTCCTGTCAAGGACTACTTGCCTGGTTGCTTATAGTTATGCAGATAACAGAGCAAATGACACTCATTTTTCTGGAGAAAGAGAGCTCCAATGTTTTGTGTAGTACCTGCCATTTGAAACTGTAACTGTGATAAGTTAGACAGCACTCTGCTCTCAAAAGAGTCATGGGAACTTCCTGGAAAAGAGACATTCAGACTCTACCTCTTCTCTAGGGTCAGTCTGAGGAAAAGAAAATGCTCTGCTAATCCTTTGGACAGCCGTGAGACTGGGGACGTAGATGAGAGGAGGAGGCAGGCCTCCTTGGAAAGGAGTGGCAGCCTCACCCTCACTTCATAGCTGGCAGTACCCACTGCACTTGGGGCCTTTCCCCTCAGCCACTGTAGAGGCAGCTTTGGTTCTAGTCCAAAACTGGGGCTAGAGAAGATTTAGGATTTGTGGAGCCAGTGGACCCTTGATAATACCAGGCCAAATCAGAGAGTCGGTACCTCTTGAGAGAGGGTCTGTGGCTGGGCCAGGGGAGTTCCTGAGCCAAGAGACACCAAGGCCAACTTTGGAAGTCATCTACATCACCCGTCAAATCCAGTAATTATGCTCAAGCCCCCTGACTCACATTACACACTCTGAAAGAAAGAGAGTCACTAGCTGGCTCTCCATCAAGTCCTCAGGAAGTCTATATGTAAAATAGAGATTTGGTACCAGCATTATGCCTCTTCATAAAGTATGAACTTAAATTTTTCTTGCGTTAGAGAATTGGGGTTAATGCTTAAAAAGAAAGCTTCTCATAAAATAAAACTAATGAAATATGGCTCTGAACGGATTTCAGAGACACGTCTTCCAGACTTCCTGGGGTCCCCTGGAAGGAAAAGGTTTGCTCTTATTATCAGCAAACTATGAAAAACCATAACTACACTGCTCGAAACTCATCATTTTCTTTCTTTTTCTTTGACCCAGAAACTCCTTCTTTCCCCTTGGTCTCTTAAAACATCTATTAGTGACTATATTGTGATGGTGGCTTTGTAATCTCGCAATTCTGGCTCTTACATGGAGCAAGAAAAAAAAAATTGTTGGCAAGCTCATCGGGTTCTGGAAAGGCTGTGCCTTTCCCAGCTGGCCAGGGGAGCTGGAAGCCTGGGAAGGCTGTCCACAGGCTTTCTGGCAAGGGTAAAGGAAGAAAAAAGGAGAAGGAGGCTTAATTCCTAGCTGGCTGGACCTTGGAAGGTGGCCTCTTTTCCCTTTGGCTCATGAAGCAGAATAGAAGGCCAAGAATTCTAGCTGAGTTCCTGTCAGCTTGTCGCCTTGCTTTTGGACTCATGGAGTGAACTGAGTTGAGAAGAAGCTGAGGGCTGCCTGAGGCAGGCTTACCACTGAGCCATGAGGAAGACAGACCCTCCCTGTCACCATTGGAGTCAGAATATCTTAGCCAGAGGCCTCTCTCCTTTCAATTTAGAGAAGTAGATTGAAGAGTAAATGGCCTAATTAATTGTAGAATGTTTGCTCAATATTTGTTTTTTTTCTATTATCCCATGAAATTACCATAAACAAAAACTACACTTTTATTTCTAGGCAATGAAAACCTTATTGCACAAAGGGTACATGGCATTAAGTCTTAAACTTACAAGTATATCTTTTACAGCAAATGTTACATGACTTTAAAAATCATCTTGAAATATGATTCTTCTCAAAGTGTCTTGTGTGACTTCAATGAAATACTCATATGTGCAGCCTCCCTCTAGTAGGTACTGACTTATTAAAGCCATTTAACACCTACGCAAGTTGCTACATGCAAAGAGGCACTAAGTCTTCATTATATTTGTTTCTTCAGTGCTTAATATTGAGGCAAAAACAGTGATGCTCAGCAAATGGTCCCTTTGTCATTTTCCCTGTATTCCTTGGCCCTTTTGCAATCAGACAGGACACTGTGACCAACTCTAGACAATGACGTGTGATTGGAGGTAATACGAATGTCACTTGCAGACTGAGAGAATGAAAGCTCTCATGCAGTGCTTCATGATTCTGTGGTACAGTGTTGTGGCATGATTTCATGGCCATCTAGCAGGCATGTGTTCTGGATGATATAGCTACAGAGTGACAGAGTCTCCTTCAACTTGGATCCTTGAGTGACTGTGTGGAGCAGAGTCCCTGCTGACACCTCACTGGCTATAAAATATGAGCAAGAAATAAGCCTTTGTGACATAAAGTCACTGATATTTAGGAGTCAATTTGTGGCTTGCATAATGGAGCCTAACCTGACAAGTGCCAAGCAATTAGTGTACATTCAATTAATTTTTGCTGAAAAAAGAAAGCACTCTCATTTACCTAAATAAAAGCCTAAATCATAATCGTACCAATACCAGTATATTTGAGCCCTGTTTGTGTGCCAGGCATTGTGCTAAGTCATTTACATTTATAATTTTATTTATGTTGTATAACAACTCTATAAAGTATCATCCCCATTTTTCAATGAGGAAAATAAGGCCTAGAATAGCTAAATCTTGTCACAGAATGTCTTGAAGGTTCTATTCAAACTCAAGAATTCTGACTGTAGAATCCTTTGCAGCGTATCTGATTTTCATTTTTCGGTATCATGTATCACTTCCTTTGTTGGCAGATTACATGTTTGTGTAGGCAACCTGAATGCTAGCTGGAAAGCCCCCATACACTCAATCCTTATTCCTAAATTCAACAAGTCTTCATGTTTTAAATCATTGTAAGAGAGCTTGCAGTTCCTGATAAGGACAGAGTTGCATGGCAGAGTTCAGCAGAGGAATAGAAGCTGAAAGAGAGGAAAGTTGCCAACATCCCAGTTCATAGTAAGTCAGATCTTATTAGATAACTTAATTATTTTGTTTGAAATTAGGTCTGAAAACATGATATTAAATCAGTTTTATCTATAAATTTAAAAAAATAATTACTTTTTCCAAAGTTTGGATGATATATTGGACTGGATTACCCTTGCTTCAATTTCCCCCCTTTCTAACAGTCTAATAATGCCTCTGTATTATTTTATTTATTGCTTATTTATTAAACAGCCCTGGCTAAAGATCAGAAAGAATACGTGAGCACTTTGCTTGAGTTGTCTCGTCTATGACAGTGCTGCTGAATGGAGGGCCTATAGTGGGGAGTTTGGGCAAAGTGTGGTGAAAACAAAGAGAATTGTTGGCGAAACCTGTGCCACAGGGGAGGGACATTTATCATGGATCCTGAAGGAGACAGGAACATATTCCAGGCAGAGGAAGTAGGTTGGGCATTCTCAGCACAGGCAGGTAGACAGGAAAGAACTCTGTATTTGAGGTGCTGGCACTTCATTTATTCATTTAACTTTACTGAGAATGCTGGGAATTAGTTGAAGCATAGATTTCATGGAAAGATAAGTATAGAAATGAACTCCAAAAGTTATTTAGGATCAGGTTGGGAAGGGATATGTTTATCTTGCTAATTTGAAGATTTCATTTAAGAATCCTAAGTGAACTTTATAATCTTAAAATATAAGCTTTTATTTAATAAAAGGAGATGGACCTAATTATTGTACTCATTTTATGTGTGTGAAGCATCTGAAAATTTCATATATGTTATTTCCAGGTTTAATTAAACAGAAACCAATGGTGGAGCTTAGAAACAGCTTAGAATTATGTACTATTTCTTCCACTAATGGTGGAGCTTAGAAATGGCTTAAAATTATGTAGTATTTCTTTCACTTATCCATGATCCACTTTAAAGCCTTCCTCATGCTCTATCTCCTTCAATAAAAGCCTAAAATTGTTTAGAGACAAACAATGGGAATGGCGGTGGGGGGAGCATGAGTCTAAAGCAGTGCTGACACACCCCAGGCGTACTGTCTGATTTAATTCAGTCCGTTGTTTGTTTCTCCCATGAACTCAAGCCATTTACTCTGGCCTAAGACTCCTTTTTCTCCAGTTCCTAGACTTTTTGCCTGACTCTGGTCAGTTCATTTTCTTAGCACCCCTGTACTTCCCTCCTTTTCTGAGAGCCCTTGGTGAGGTCATATCTTTAAATACAAATCTATCTTTCATCCAAAAATGTGTCAGTACTTGAAGAAACAGGAGACTGTAATACTTAGTAGTCATGTAAAAGGATCATATTGTATACTTATGAAAAGTCCGTGGTGTGGGATCAATGTTGATGAATCAGAAAACTGACATTTCATAATGTGGAATATATTTTATGTTTCCCAGCATGTTAATTCATTAACCAAAATGTATTGACTAGATTCACAAACTAGATATTTTTTTAAATATCAGGAAAATATTCCCTTTCCCTGAAATTAATTGCGTAGCACTTGTTTTTGTTTTTGTTTCCTCTGACAAGATGAGTGTTTTTAAATACCACATGAACTCTTGCTGGAGGCTGCATGTAAATTATGTTATCAGTCCCGTCCTAATAACCTGGATAGAGTATGCAATGAGGAGCACCTGGTGCTCATACACATTACCTTCTTGGGATTATCTGGTTGGGGCCATTCATTTTAGACACATTAAAAATGCCTTTCCATAACTATAAAGAGCTTACATGCCCAACCCTGGCCAGCTGCCACTCAAGTGTTGCCATTAATCTGTAGCAGGGAAAGATCAAGAATGACCTGGAATAACCCACTTTAACAACAAGAAAAAAGTTTGAATCACAAATTCCAGTAATTAAGGATTGAAATCATCATTTTATATTTGGAAGAAAGCATATTGCTATCATCATAAATAGATTTAGTGTATTTAATGTTTTAATAAGCAAGAGAATTGTGTTGGAACTATCTAAACCAGCCAACAGCCACAGAATTTGATTTTTTGCCAATTTTTTTTTCCTTTTCTTTTTGGTTGGGTAACACAGTGAGAAGTATTTAACTAACCATTCTCTATACAATTCATTTTCTGAGGCTTGCAGTGTACTTCATTGGTAAAGCTGGATAAAGACAATAACTGGATAAACTGTTTTTTGTACCAGATATTGTGATGTAATCTAGAAAAGTGTGCTAAAGAGAATATTGGCTTAGCCTCCTCATAGTTCAGCTCTTTCTATGTAAATGCCCAATCAGTTGTTCATAAAAACTAAAATTATGACCTTCATTTTCTGTAGCTTGAAGTTACAGCAAAAGTGTTCCATCAATAAACTCCTCAATAGTTTTTCGATCCTCATAATATCACCCAGCAATTCTCTCCTTGAGTTGAGATAATAGCAGCAATTAGGCAGCTTTTATTTCTCAACCCTTTTAACTTTTGCTGTCTTATAAACGAGCACACGGCATATATATGTAACCACTATAGAAGGAATGCTGGTCAGTGTCAGGAGCAGGAGAAAACAGTTAGCCTATTCATGAATTATACTTTATTTTTCACTTTAGCCCCAAAGGTTAAATGTGAATGTGCTTGGTTTGCCTCTCTCTATTTTGACTGCATGTGAAAGCCTCGGAAGAGTTCTGTAGATGGGCAAAGAATGTAAGGTTTATGAAAATCAAACACACTTGCATTTATTAGTGGTCACTAATGGCATGTAATTAAAGTAATTACAGGAAGGCAAGCAGACAATTAACTTGTTGGAAGTGTCAACAAAGGGTAATAACAGAGTTTAAAGTTCTTGTCTGCATGGTTCATCTTTAAGTCCCACAAATATTATAGAGAAAGGGTGATGCTAACCAGAACGGTCAGGCTAATATTAGACCTTTATGAAGCAACCCTGAAGTCTGTGTAGTAAAATCAAAGAGCCAAGGGCAGGGTGTTGTGGTATAGCATGGGGTAGAAGGAAGGGAGCTGGAACCAAAAACAGCCTTCAGAAATAATGGTGGCGTAGTCAGAGCTTTAGCAAGGATTGACTGCAGCAGATGGCAAGAGAATAATGAACACAGAAGCCTTCTTTGCCATTGTATTAGTCCATTCTCAAGCTACTAATAAAGACATACCCAACAATGGGAAATTGTGTAATGAAAAAAAGGTCTAATGGACTCACAGTTCCACATGGCTGGGAAGTCCTTGTAGTCATGACAGAAGACGAAGGAGGGGAAAAGGCACATCTTACATGGAGGCAGGCAAGAAAGAGTGTGCAGAGGAACTACCCTTTATAAAACCATTGGATCTCATGAGACTTATTTATTCACTCTCCCAAGAACAGCATGTGAAACCCCCCACCACCCCATGATTCAATTGCCTCCAACCTGGTCCCTCCAATGACACATAGGGATTATGAGAGCTACAATTCAAGATGAGATTTGGGTGGGGACACAGCCAAACTATATCAGCCATCATTCTATGTATTCAAAGTGTAAACCACATTCTTCATCTTTGCTTGGTCTTGGTCAACAGTTACTTCATACATATATAATTTTTTTATTACCAAGTGGGTTATATGCTCCTGGGGGACAAAAATGTCCATTTTTGAAATCTTCCATGTCTTCTGCCTTGCTCAGTTTGGAGCACAGCATCAGTTGTTGGATAGGAGCCTCCCTAATTGCCCATCCAGGATCTCCATCCTCAACCTGTTTCTCTATGCTAAGTTCAGTAAGAGGCAGGCTTGATGCTAAATACTAAGAACCTTATTTCAGTTTTGAGGTTGACTTTTTCTGAAGGCTAGGACCAGTCACTGATACATAAGAACATTGCTAGTAATACTAATAAATGTATAAGCACCAGTTATCTTGTATATACTACCTACTTTATTATCTCATCAGGACAACTCTATGAGGTTGTCTTCAAGAGGGTGAGGCAATCTCATTTGTATTATGTCTATGTAAAATAAGTTGGAGTTTTAGAGTAGTGACTTGGAAACCAACCCTTTGGGAAGAGTTAATTGGAATATCTTTTCTTGTTAATGGAGTGATTATAATATTCTAGGACTAGGGGCCATTTGCTATCAAAGGAATGAGGTTATAAAAAGAGATGCTACTTCCCTAACCTCTGCCCAAATGAAAGCATACATCTACAGACAAATGTAAGTGGTTCGCAATTTCATTAATTACATACTGCACCATTTCTTAAATTCAGTATTTTCTTATCATTCTTTTTTTTTTTTTCTGAGACAGAGTCTCACTCTGTCACCCAGGCTGGAGTGCAGTGATGTAATCATAGCTCACCGCAGCCTTGACCTCCTGGACTCAAGCAATCCTCCCACCTCAGCCTTCTGAGTAGCTGGAACCACAGCATAGCACCTGATTAATTTTTTTTTTTTGTAGATATGGGGTCCCATTTTGTTGCCTAGGCTAGTCTTGAATCCCTGTGCTCAAGTGATCCACCCACCCTAGCTTCCCAAAGTGCTAGGATTACAGGCAGTAGCCACCGTGCCTGGTCCTATTTTCTTATCACGCTTATTGCACTTCCTGTGTTCTTTTTATTTCTCACCTACATGAAAGTAATAACTTCCAGAACAACTTCCCCAATTTTATCTCTTCCATCTCCAGATTATTTTAGGTACTTTTAGCTAATGGATGTCTCCTATCTAATGGGTAACTCTAATCATAATACTGTCCCACCCAGAAACCTTCAATGGTTCTCCATGGTCGACATGACAAAGTCGAATAACCTCACCCTGACAGTCAAGATTACCCACAAGCAAGGCCCAACTTGGCTGTTGAAACTGATTCCGCATTATTCTCCTTCAGACCCTCTACATTTCAATTTCAATAATATTCTTCATGAGGCCTCTGCATTCATTAGCTTCCCCACCTTTATTCCTTGGCTTATGTTATCCCAAATATTTGTTTTCACACCAAAATTCTGCCTTTATTTCAAGATCTACCTCACATGTCACATTAATGACACACTCTTACCTCATCCACTCCCCTCCACCCCCTGCTTCTGCCACTGAACTGCTAAGGTTCTTATCTGAACCATTTTAGCTTGTGCTTATTTATTCTTAGACCCATCTCATCAGTAATACTACAACATTTTTGAGAAGACAGAGTCATCTTACTTCTCTTTGTATCCTTGTAACAAAACCATAATAACATAAACACCGTTCCTCCAACCCTGTTGTCTTTCTTCACCTGGTGAACTCCTATTTAAATCTGAAGACCTATTGTGGATATCACCTCTTCCAGAAAGCCCTTCTTAAGACCTCAGGCTGGGTTATGTGCACCTTTGTGTTTTCATTGCCCTTTGATCGTACTTTCATCTTAGATCTATACCATTATAGTCAAATTATATAATTATAGGGCTGCCTCCACCATTAGATTAAAAGCATCCCCCAAGGAATTATCTAGCATTAAGTTCCCCGAGTCTTAAATGATGGCTGTAATTTTGCAGGTGCTCAGTACATTCTGAATGGCTCTGTAAGGGCTCAGATCCATGACGGCTTTCTTGGTAGTGTTGGAGAGAGTGTCTCCAGTAGATGAGGGCGGTTTAGATAAGATTTAGAGAGACCTTTTTGAGGTGAGCAGCCACAAACTCTTCCAGTTGCAGGGTTCTAAAACTATACTCAGCTTTGGCTGTGTCATCTTGAACTCCAAAGCTGCCCCCATTTATAGCTGCAGAGTAGCTCTGTACTTAAGTGCATGAAGAGGAAAGTATCTTTGTAGATTTAAAGAGAGTTAGGATGGATTTGAGAAAGTAGCAAACTTTTAAAACTCTTATGCTTTTTTAGACACCTGAACCCCAGTTATGTGTAGTGGGATAGTTCTCATGATTCTCCTCAAACCGACCTTGACTGAGTGTTCCTAAGAATTCAAGATTGATGGATACAAGACTGTTTTAGGTCACAACCATTGCAATTTTCAGACATCTGGCCTTGAAGTGAGGCCACTGACAGTCCCATCACCTCCAACTCACAAGTCCATTGAGCTCTATTACTGAGTATAACTGCAGTGCTCTGAACAGGAGGGGAAGATTGTTCTGCCTTAGACTGTAATCAGCATGGACTATTTCCTTTTATGTGCTAAATCCTAACCCTACTGCTGGGAAGGAGCATAAATGCATGTCATGTATAATTCAGCCTTACCTGTTTAAGATACAGCTCTATATTTGTATACAAAATTATGTTAAGACTGAACATAGGATTTCTGAGGCTGTATAGAGTGGAGCTGTGTCTCACCAGGTCTGGTTAATTACAGAAAGCCTCCTGGAAGTTATTTTCCAGAGAGGTGAGAGAAGTATTTGGCCAGGAAAAGGACAGCCGTTTCAGGTACAGCGTGCAACCTCATGTAACGAGAGTTGGACAGAGTTGAGCAAGGCATTCAAGGAAAACAGTCAGATTCTTTGGCTAGAGCAAGGATTCTGAGTGGGGAAAACAAATGATTAAGTCTCTGAGGATGGGGAAGGAAGGTTCAGTAATTGATCTATCTAGAATTTAGATTAAAGATATATTTTGACGTAATGACAACAGGGAAACATTATAAATTATGTGTGGGAGAGAAGCATGATTAAAATATTTTTGAGGAAGATTTTTAAAAACTTTTATATTAAAGATAGTAAAGAGGAATGAACTAAAACTTGGACATCATGAAGGGGTTTGCTACATTAAATGTATGAGCTGATGAGGCATTAATCTGAGGATGACATGCCATCATTACCTGTCCCATGACATACATCCCTATTCAAATGCAGAATGCTTTCAGAGTGGCACCGGAATCCTTGTCAACACAGTCCTCTGGGTACCCTTTACTGATCAATTTCAGTTGGCAAGCCTCATGATACCTAAATGCTATCCATGGTTTAGAGAAATGATACAACAAGGGCCATTATGTACCAGTCACGTGCAGGATATGTATTAACATTAATAAGATGGCATTCATAGGATACCATTAATATTAGTGTTAATATTAATTAACATGAATAGGATGATATGGACCTAGGGTATGAGGAAAAATGATGAATAGGAAATGAGTGAAACTTAGAAAGCTAAGCGACTACAAAGAGTTGTTCCAATAATGTAATAGAAAAATGTGGGAGGATTTCTTGTTTTGATAAAAAACAAGTGAGAAGTTATTTATTAATCCATTAGATCTATGTTAATGGGAACATATTAACTAGATAGAAATGGCTTAGAGAGAGAATAAAATATTAAGGTTGATAACTATTATTTCAACACTTTCAATAAGTGTATATTGAGAAATTACTCTGTATTCGGCATATGTTTGGCAGCTTGGAATATATCAGTGAAAAAAGTAGATATAGATACTTGCCCTTGTTGGTGCATGAATTCTAACAATGGGAAAGACAAACAATGAACAAATGATATAACAAATAATCAATAGTTTATTAGAAGTTGATAAGTACAGTAAAAGTTAGAAAATGTATAATAGAATAAGGATTATTAGGAATTTGGGGGCATGGAGGGAATTTGGAGTCATTCATTTATAAATCTTCACCATTTGACCTACTGTCAGAATATTTGCTGGAAAACCTCATACAACTTGAAAATATTTATAACTAATTTTCTCCTCTCTAATCAGAGACTCACTAGCCGTAGACCCTTCAGACTGCAAAGGTATGTGCTACGGTTTTTTAGGAGACCAGAGACTGATCAACTTGATTCACATACTGACCTTGTCACCTTCCAGGAAAGGAAAATTTAGGTAGTGGTTGATGAGGACAGAACATTTGGCTCATTGGAGTCTCCATGTTTTTTTCATGGATGAATTTATGAAATTTGTGGCTGCTCATTTTCTTTATTCATCCAGAAGATGAAGAGAGCAGCTTGCCTGGTTTTGCCTACTCAGGACATCAAAGTCTTAACTGTAATAGTCAAGTTTATAGTCCATTCAAATATCTATCAATTACAGTACCAGGATGTGATTTTTAACTCAGGGTGTTTTAAAAATCATAGAAGGATTTGTTGGAGGTTTAAACCTACTCTCTAGAATGAGAAAACTATACGAATTTTAGTATTCAGTTACCATGGGTACTATATTTACTATAGAACAACCATAAATATCAGTCAGCGGAGTTCAATTTTCCATCTTCATGCCCATCTAAGTAAGGATCTGTTAAAAATCTCTTCATTTTCATGGCCAAGGAATATTGGCTGTGCTATCTCAGACTCAACTCTTCCCCTCTCTTATTGTTTCTGTTTCTTGGAGCTTCTTTGGTTTGCTGAAAATGCCCTGCTTTGTTTCTTTCATACCAGATGTGGGTTTCTGATTTCAGGGCCCTTGTTGATACATTCTTGGTCTTCCTGTGTGCAAAATCTTAAAGTGCACTTCATGTTGAACCTTTGCAGAGATATTTGCTTATCTCACCAAACTGCAGGTTGCCTGCTTTACTTGTTAGCCTCAGAAGTGTCTTGGCCTTGCAACTCTGCCCACACAGGAGGACTCCCTTCTCTCTGTTCCTTTTGGCACAATCAATATTTTCTCTGCATTTTGTAGCATTCTAAGCATACTGTGGCAGCAGGAAAGGTATTTTCAGTCTCTTTTTGGCAGTAGGAGTTATCTTCTGCGCGGCACCAAGCTGAAAACATTCTCCTTCGTGCAGTACTTTGACATTATTTCAGCAGGAACAGTGCAGAGGTACTTCCTGTGTTGCACCATTAAATATCCCTGCCTCACCAACAGCCATTTAGGGACACTTCCTGTGTAGCATTATCAAAATTCCTGTGCCAGCAGTAGCAAGGCAAGGATATTTCTGTGGTACTTTCAAAACACCTCCTATGTAACATCACAAAGAGGATTAGCGCGGGTTATGGTTTTGATTAAACATTTTGTTTCAGAGGCCACACAGCAACTCAGAATCCTATTGTTTATTTTATTTCCAATATTGTTGGAGTTCTTCACAAGTATATAAGATACTATTACCAGTTAGTTCATGAATTTAATATTTTATCCCCTAATCAGAGTCACTCAAGCTGTGAAGATCCAGGCAGGTAAATGGAATCCCATCAGATTTAAGGCCCCAAGTAACCTCTGAATTTATAGTAGCATTCAAGAAGGAGGCAAGGCCTACACTATGTATATCCTGTTTTCAATTCTGTTTCTCATTCCTTAACAATAAATAAAAATACAGTCTAAATTTTATCACTCTCATGAGAATAGTCATTTTAAAGAGAAGTTTCAAATTGTACAGTTGTGGGGATTGGAGAAGAAAATGAATGCCATGTGATGTCCTGTGGGATAAATCCCAATTCTAGTTGATTGATTTGAAAGGTTGTTTTTTAAGCCTTTTCCCTTTATTTGTCAAGGGTTACATAAGGATGTCTATAGCACAGCACACTGGACAAATACATCTTAAAATAATGTAATGATTTATGAATACTTATGAATCTTTAGAGAACACTTCAAATTGGCATTTATGTGTATGTGGCTTTTATGCTACAGGAGATTCACCAATGTCTTAATGATATAAATGCCATATTTGTGTCACTACGACTAAACGAATTATTATACATGTGGTCAAAATCTGAGTCATTGTGACCTGGAAGGCAGGCACAAAAGAGATAAATATTTATAGGTCCATATTAAAGTAATGGTCACATTGAATGAAACCACCTAATATAGTTTTGGTCGCATCTGTGTTTCTCAGGATATCTAGACATGGTTTATTTTTTGAGAAGTAGTTAATATTTTGGAAGACAGAATAAACACAAAATGACCACAATTATATAGAAACATAACTGACACCAACCCCCATTCAAAAAAATGAAGATCACCAGGAACAGGCACATAATAAAATATTTTGCAGAGAGAGTGAAATAGTCTGGATTAATCGCAATTAAATATATACCAAAGAGAGTCATACAGTACTTAAGCCAGAGACAGTTATGGCAGGCTCAATTATATTATATATCCAGCTGTCTAGAATGATGTCATTTAAATTGAGTTAGCTTGACCACTGTCCAGAACTGATGACACATTGCAAGAAAAATAGCAGAAAGCCCAAGAAAGCTAGCCTGTAACTCTCACAAGAGTGGCAGATAGGCATAGCAGCTGAGCCACAGTGCTATGGCTGTCTGTGCCATGTTTCATGTAGCCAAGAGATGTGGCACCACTCTCTACAGTGCACCCAACTTTGTGAGCACTTTCATTAGCCACTGTTAATATGAGGAAAATAATATTATTTTTCAAAAAGAGCCGGAAAGATTCAGTCCACAGAGCCAATAACATTGCTTATTATAAGTCCACAATATTAGACTGTGTTTGTATAGACAATGAAAGGACAAGATGCCCAAAAAACCACTTTGTAGTAAACTAAACCAGGGCAACAGGGCCAGGTATGAGAGTGTGGTTAGGAGAATTATCTCAAGTGTCTAATAAAGCCAAAGTCTGCTAAAGTCCATAGTCGTGGCTACTGGGAAAGTGGGATTGTGGATATTTTGTGACCAGACATAAGAACTCATTTTTAGTTAAAGCATTTTAAAAAAGTATACAAGGCAGAGTTGCAAACAGTCTCAGCCTATGAAAAGGACAGCTGCAGTCAATGTTCCCACTAATATTTTCCATCCGTGCACTGAGTGAATTTGTAATGTGCAACTCATGTCAAGAAAATAAACAGATGTGCACCACAAGCGGAACAACAATGAAAGAACTTACATAGATTTTTATTAAGATTGAACTTTTGATGTTGATTCCACTGGTAAGAGAGCACTGTAGGCAAAGGTCTTGTATTTATAAAGTTGTCTCCTATTGAGGAAGATGAAGATGTCGACACTCTCCAACAGAATGCTTTGAGCTCTTTCTAGTGGATCTGTGCCAACTCTGAAATACCCTCTCACCCATTCTCATTATGAGCTCAAGTGCAAGGTTGCCAGACAGCTGGATGTGAATTACAATGAAGAAAACAGACCTACCAAAGAACTACATCTGTTATCTTGGCCTCATATGCACCCTGCTGAAACCAGCTTTTCCACCTGGCCGAAGACACGGGAGAGCACACTCATATGTTAGTGAATTGTTGACCTTAGGAAAGTCTTTGTAACTGAGTATGTACATTTTTGTAGGAGAGAAGAATTTAAACTAAGGATTTAATTGATGACACAGGTGCTAAATCTGTACTACCATTGACTACAGATGTAATGCATGGTTTAAAAATTTCTTCATAACTTTCCCCCGTACATGCTTACAGCCTTTATTAGCCCTGCCATTACCTGAGCATCCTACAGCCAAGGGATATGTACTATTTAACTTTCCCAGAACACACTGTTATTTTTAAATAACTATTTCTTGGGCGACTACTATGTAACAGGCATAGTCTCTGTTTATACTGTAGTCCTTGCCCTCAAGTCTAGTGAGGCAAGGCAATATTAAATAAACAAATATGCAAATAAATATTTAAATCAAAGTGTGACTTTTTATACAAGGAACGCATTAATACATTCTCTTTGTAAAGACGATCAAACAATATACAAATACATAGAGTGAAAGGGAAACAGCCTAGATTGACCAAGACTTTCAGTTGCAAGTGACATTGTGCAAGAGATGTGTACTGTAATTGGCATCCCCTAAGAACCTTAGAGAATGAGGGAAGAATGATCCCCTCAAGGAAACTGCAGGAAATGCTAATTGCTAATCAAGTAGTTCTATCGATGCCCTTCCCTCCAACCCCACTTCTTCTAAGAAACTCACCAGCATAAAAATTCATGTCTTTCCAAGCCTTTATCCACACATTTATAATACATGTACATGTATACATGTATAGTTACATCTGTACATATGTATTCAGATATGTGTGTCTACACATATGAGACTGTATGCATATGCATATCTATACATGTATGTGTATGGCTTCCGTTTTAAAAATCATAAGTTGGATTACATTATATGTATTGCTAGTTTCCTTTACTTAACAACACTATATGTTACTTTTCTATGTCACTAGATATGGATCTATTTCATTCTTTTGATGGCTGAATCATTTGTCATAGTAAAAATGTATGACACTCTACCTAATTCTCTCCCTATTTATAGATATTTAGCTTGTCTCTAATTTTAGGTTACAGTTCTTCACTGACCATCCTTACAGATGCTTCTGTATGCACATATGCAAGTATTTCCCTGGTGTTGTTATCTACACATGTTATCTAGCCTGTGTTGCTTATGAAGTGTCTTTCAACCTCAATATTATAAAATATATTACCTTATTTATTTTTCTTTTATATATGCAACTCTTTCCTTCATCTGGGTTTTGGTGAGTGGTTAGAGGCAAGAATCTATTATCTGCACCACCAAATTGCCAGTCAACACCATTTATTGAAGAGTTGTCTTTTCCTGGCTGAATTGAGGCCTACCTCCCTCACACACTAAATCTCTGATATACATGCACCTGTTTATAGCCTTTCTATTCTGTTCTGTTCATCTATTTGTACATTCCTGAATCAGTCATACTGTTTTTTACGTTTTTGTTTCTGTCATCGGTATTTTTGTTACTGATTATACTGGTAGTGTCTTTTTGCACATGGTTGAAAGGGAGCAGAAATACCAGAGGAAACATGAAAAACCCTTTCTTTCTCTCATTACTTCCCCTGCCTTTCTCCCAGCTGTCAACAGTTGGGAGATATTATTCTGGTGTCCTTTTTATCTGTTTCCATATGTACATGAAGATTTATAGACATGTCAGGTTTTAGTCTTTTTATTAATATACGTAGAGTTATGCTATACATGTGATTTTCAACTTGCTTTTTGTCACTTAACACTCTTGGAGATCTTTTCATATCAAAGCGTACAGTTAGATCTCATTTTTGAAAAAAAAAAAAAAAACAACTGCGTGAGATTCCATAGTATGTACTGTGAGATATTTACTCCTCTTTTTCTGAAAAATACTGTTTTAATTCATGGAGCTTTATAATCTTCAAATGTGTAGGGCAATAGTAGGATGACTTCTGATTTGAGAATCAGGAGAGAAAGCCTGAGACCTGAGGAAGGGAGGAGTTAGCTAGAGAAGGAGTGGGAGGAAGAGCATCTGTGGCAGAGGAACCAATGTGCAAAGACACTGAGTGTGAATGAGCAGGGCCTGGAAGAAATTCTCAAAGATGCCTTTGTGACTAGAGTGTAGTAAAGGAAGAGAGGGAGACAGTGAGATAAGGACTGAGAAATAGACAAGGGTCACATTCTTAGGGTCCTGTTGAATGTTTAAAGGAATTCATATTTTACCCTAAAACAGTAGAGAGTAGAGAGTAATAGAAGACTTAAGCATGGAAGTGATATTCTGTAGTGGGTTGAACTGTGGGTCCCAAGAAGATATGTCCAAATCCTAATCCCTTCTGCATGGGAATATGAGCTTATTTGGGGGGAAAAAAAGGTCTTCACAGGAAAAATCAAGTGAAGAATCCCAAAATGAGATAATCCAGGATTACCCAGGTGGGCCCTAAATCCAATGAGAAGTGTCCTTATAAATAGAGGAGACACCCAGAGAAGAAGGCCGTTCAGAGACACAGGCAGAGACTGGAGTGACGCTGCCACAGCCAAGGAACACTTAGAGCTGCCAGAAGCTGGAAGGGAGAAGGACAAAGACTCCTCTCTGGAGTCTTTGGAGGGGTCACCGCCCTGCCAACACCTTGATGTCAGATTTCTGGTTTCCACAACTCTGAGAGAATAAATTTCTGTTGTTTTAGGCCACCAGGTTTGTGGTGCTCAGTTACAGCAGCCCAAATAAACTAATAGACATTTTTTCCTTTTCTTTTTTATTCACTCACTGAGATATTTGACGAATGTCTATGAAAGTACTCACTATGTGTCAAAACTATTCAAAGTCGTGGGGATGGATACAGCAGTGACACCAGCACACATGAAAAGTCCCTATGCATTTGTCAGCTGTGTCCCTCCACAATGCATCTCCTCTCAGGTGAGACCCTGGGGGTTGCATTCCCACAGTGCCTCACTTTCCTTTACTCATACCAATTGCATGTCAAGTTTGATTTTACTTGCACGTGTTTTTGTTTTTTTTTTTTTTTTTGAGACGGAGTCTTGCTCTCTTGCCCAGGCTGGAATGCAGTGGCACGATCTCGGCTCGCTGCAACCTCCACCTCCCAGGTTCAAGCGATTCTCCTGCCTCAGCCTCCTGAGTAGCTAGGATTGCAGGTGCCTGTCACCACTCCCAGCTGATCTTTGTATTTTTAGTAGAGATAGGGTTTCATCATGTTGGCCAGGCTGGTCTCGAACTCCTGACCTGAAGTGATCTTCCCGCCTGGGCCTCCCAAAGTGCTGGGATTACAGGTGTGAGCCACCACTTTCAGCTGCACAGTTTTTCATTATGGTTTCTTTTATCACTTAGCCTTGGCATATGTTAATAACCTTTCTTGCAATTGTTAAGTAGTAGCTTAGATATTGCATCTGCTTTTGTGAAGGTTTTCCAGTTGTGCTCAGTACATTTTTTGCTGTCTCTATCATAGTAGATATCATACTATTTTATAATCACTTACCTGTTTGTTATTCTCCTTAGACTTTCAGTTCCTTGGGAGAAAAGACTATTTTGTTTTCATTTTTGCATCTCCAGGACCTGGCATAACCCATACACATAGTGAGTGCTCAGTATGTATTTAACTTATTTGATTTATAAAATTATAACATAAAAGAAATTTTGATAAGCTAGACTTTATTAAGTTAAAAACTTTTATTCCCTAAAAAACACTTTGAAGAAATTACATCCAGGCATGGTGGCTCACACCTGTAATCCCAGCACTTTGGGAGGCCGAGGCAGGCGGATCACAAGGTCAGGAGTTCAAGACCAGCCTGGCCAATATGGTGATACCCTGTCTCTACTAAAAAATATAAAAATTAGCCCAGCATGGTGGCATGCGCCTGTAGTTCCAGCTACTTGAGAGACTGAGGCAGGAGAATCGCTGGAACCCAGTAGGTAGAGGTTGCAGTGAGCCTAGATTGCGCCACTGCGCTCCAGCCTGGGCGACAGAGTGAGACTCCATCTCAAATAATAATAATAATAATACAAATCTACAAACTAGTGCAGCAATATTTGTAAACATACAGCTGACAAAGGATTAGTTTTCAGAATTTATAAAATATTCCACCAAGCAAATAAGGAACACACAAATGCTACAAATAAAAAATGAATGAGAAAACTCCATAGGCATTTTAGAAAACAGTAAATATATTTGATTGATACATATATGAAAATATGCTCCATCTAATTAATAATCAGAGAAATGCAAATCTGAAATACAATTTTACTTCCTTTCAATTGGGAGAAAAATGTGCGACACTCAACAGAGTAAGTGTTGGAGAAGATGTGGTTCAGTGAGTGTTCATTGAAATTGCTAGTGGGAATGTAAACTGAAGCAATCACTTTGGAAAGAATTTGGGATTATCTCATGAAGTTGAACATTCACATACCCTATGATCTAAAAATTACACATATACACGTACGTACATATAAGTAGAAACAGTGATATACCATGCAGACATCTATACCTTAATTCTTCAGCAGTAAAATAAAAAAAGTTTTCTACTTTTCCTGCTCTTTGCCCACCCACCTCAAATAACCATACAACTAGAAACAACCAAGATGATAAGACACTTTGACAAGAGACTGAATAAATAACTTGTGATATATTATCACAGTGGAATATTATACAGCAATGACAACACATAAACTAGTATTACAGACAATGCAGATGACTCTTAGTAACATAATGTGCAATGAGAAAAACAAGTGTCAGAGGACTACATAGTTTGATACTGTCATCACAAAGTTCAAAAATAGGCAAAAATAAGCAGTACATTGTTTATGCAAATATATGTGGCTTCAAAACAATATTCTTTAAAAAGTAAGGAAACTATAAATGTAAAATTAGAGATATTGCTTACTTCTTAGGGGATGGTAAGGAATGGCAAGGTGCTCATTAATAGATGTAAGTGAATGGTAGTATTTTAGTTCTTGGATTGGTAGTGGGTTTGTATTATATTTTTAAATGGAAATAAGGTAAAAGAGAGCTATGCATATACCAATAATATCATACAAAGGAAGACTAAGATTGATCTAATTAAGTCAACTAACTTGAGAATATAAATATTTCAAAATGAGCTTGGTTAGTAGTTTTGCCAAAGAAATCTCATTCTATGTAATTCATCTTCTCTTTGGTCAGTGCTCTAATTGTTCCTCATGGTTTGTGCCTGTCTAGAGCAGAAGGAAGATAAAAAAAAGTAAACCCCAGTGGTTGAATTAATTAATAAACTCACAAATTTGGCTTCTACTCCTTTCTATTATAGCTAGTTATTAGCTTTGTAAAATGGTGGGTCTTAATCATGAATGCTGGGTATGAGGCTTCAGAGTTTTAGATCCTGCTGTGAAATTCAAGATGTAGAAATTCAAGAAGATGGTAACTTCCCAATTAGTGGTTATGATAGAAATAAAGGCAGATTATCTTAATGTAAGAAAACACAGGAGAAACCTAGGTCATAGAAGTGTAAGAGTTCCCTAATTACAAATGTTCAGTTCAAATGCTGCGACATGAAGTTAAACAAAGTGAAAGATAAAAGTCCAAATTAGACTGAAAAGCAGATAAATCTAAATTAGATTGAAATTAAAAAAGAACAGAGATGTTTTCCATACTGCAGAGTCATATTATGGAAATATAGAATTGTCTCTACAATTCCTGGCAAAGGGAGCAAAACTGAAAATGCTATTAATACTTTAAAAGTTCTCTCTCACTCCCAGTCCGCAAGGGAAGGAAGTACACATTTCTGAGGCAAATGTACAAATTGCTTGTCCCAGCTCTTTGAACATTTGATCTTTAGCCAGGACCTTAAAATGTGTATATTTATTACACAGCACTGCCTGTATTTTTATACCTTTCCAAACAATATATAAAGGTGTTTTGAAAAACTGCTTGAGAACCTGAATATGGCTTTGTTTCTTTTAAGCATTTAGAACACTCTGGAAATACCTCAAGTGAATTCTTAAAAGTGTACTTATGATGATATTTGGAATGCCATATTCTGTATCTACATATGTTTTTATAGGTAGCTAACAATGTCTGGGTACTAGGGGTTTTATGGTAGAAGCATTGGCATAACTATAACCACTGCCTCTTAAATGGAAACAGCACAGTATTACAATAACCTTACAATGAACGTTAGGAGAAAGAGTCAACATTTTGCATATATTTTTGATAGTTGTCTCAGTCCCAACTTTGACTTAAATATTGTTAAGTAAGACTCTTCTGAAGAGTCTTTGGGGTATTAAATTCTTCCATATCTGTTACCAAGGTCCTCTGATCAGGACAGCAGGAGAAACAAGAAAAGAAACTAAGAGCTTACTCCTGCATCCAACCCTACATGCTAAGCTGGAATGAAAGACACAGATTTCAAATCAAAAAGCTTGTCTGCAGAACAGGAATTGAGCCATTAGAGTAAGAACTGACCACAACAATTAAATTCTCCAAATGTCCACTAAAGGTCCCCATAGGAGGGTCTCATCCCTCATGCTTGACATACTGTAACAGGGATGGTGGGCACATCAGCAATAGGCACAGGTGAACAACAGCCCATTCCTGGAGTTTGATATTCACATGGGGAAAACTGTGGCCCTTGGAAACACACCTCTGTGGAGAAATACACTATGTGAAATTTTGTTAGCAACTCTCACCTCTCAGTCTTTCCATTTTGTGGTCTTTTTGTTGGCAAGTAAAAGCATCATCAGGGTCAATGTGGAGGCTTCTCTTTAGAATTGAAAACTTGCTCTATCACGATATCTTAGCTAGAAAGGCACTTTACAATATATCTGAAGCAGTTACCAATGCTGGGCATTGGAAGAAGATTAGCCACAACCCAGCATTCACAGACACCCTTGACGGAGAATCAGTCATTACACTGAACGGTAATTTACATAAAAGTCATACATATGTATGTGAGCTGACAATTACACCACCTAGCAGTTTTGAGTGTTTTCTATTTGTCAAGAACTCTGTTACCTGCTTCATGTGTATTGTTTCACTTATTCATTATATTTTTGGGAGGTAAAATTACTACAATCTCTCGTATAAAGGTGAGAAAACTGAAGCTAAGAGAAACAAAGTAATTTATCCAAGACTGATCCCAGGTCAGCCTCACTCCATAATTCATACTCTCGATCATTTTGCTATTCTGCCTATCCTAGGCTTTCTGTTGGAAAGTGCACTGGAGTTCTTTGTAAAATTCATGGCCAAACTGTTGGAAATGGAAGGTAATTTGCAAAACAACTTGAATAAAATCTGCAATGGACAATTCAAGTCCTAAATGTATGCAATATGAAAACTTCAACAAGGCAAAGAAAGTCAGCCAGAATGATATTATGCATATGTGTCACATATTCTTCAAAGTCGGTTCCATTCCAAAAAGCAAAGAAGCTTCCCACTTGGAAGTGTATTGAGTATCCAAGTGCTTGCTGGTTCACGCCTGTCTACAGTCAACAGTGTGTACTACCAGTTATTACTGTGGCCTAAACATCATCTTGGTGTCACCCTCTCTATTATTCACAAATGTCCATCAACAGTAAATACTGGGAATTACTATAAACAGCAACGGTGCTGTTTTGATGACTGTCGCTTTCTATATTCTAGAAACGTCATCTTATGCACTACCCTAAAATTGGATATAGCATATGAACTCTTTCAATCATGCAGAAAGTGAAAATGTGTGTTACACAGATCACTGCTGTCTGTAAAATAGCTGATGAAGAATCACAAAAGGAGTTCTAGATGTCCTAAAGAAATTTCTTAAGCAGCATTAAAATCTCAAGTAGAGAACATTCCAAAGGTTTTTCTCTACTGAAATTCAGGCTTTAAAAGTTTTCCCATTAAGTTTTATGCATCTTGAACATAATTTGTTAATACATAATTTTGGGAATTTTGAATATATATGACCAGTGAATAGTTATTATAATGTATTTAGCATGATGAACAGTTGCTGAAGGATTTGGCAGCATATTTTATTATAATTCAAAATACTTAAATTCTTTTCTCTTATTTTTCTTCTAACCTCTAAAGTACATTTAAAAATCTGGAGAGCGGGATATGTATGTATATATCTCCAGATACACACACACACACACACACGCTAATTCATGAATCATTCTGCACATGATTGCAAGCCATTGTTTTGATTGCTAGCATTTATATTTGCATTTAATCACAAACACAGTCAGTTGTTGGAAGAGAAATGCAGTTTTTTGTGGAGGATGCATTTGGCTTTGGGGTTTTATAATGTTTAACTATTCCCACGCTTTGATTACCATACCAGTATCTCAAGGGAAGAAAATACAATGGACAGTCAATAAAAATACTGAATATTTAAAAGGTCAGCTCCATGAGGGACTAAGTTTCTGATGCCTCACCATTTTCTTGTTAAAAATCTGTTTTGAATAGGAAAAGAAAAAACTGGAAGTCATTCTTATGGTTGTGCATGATTAAAGAAACTCTATAAATAATTTGTGCAACTGTGTATTCAGGGAAAGAATGTAGCTTTCCTTTACTATAATTTTTTTTTTAGAAAAGAAAGAAAACTTCTCTGATTTTCCATTTGTTAATAAGTTCTATTCTCCCTTAAAGCTTGTGTTATGCGTTATTGTAAATCGAGACTCATGGAGCTGATTCAACTTTGTACTGATGCCAAAGAACTTACTTTTTAAACTGAGGTTGTGGAGTAGCAGGGGTTAGCTATTGCATGTAGTTCAGAGGTAAATTTCCTTCCTTTCCCCTAATAGATCCATTACTATTTATGTTAAAACTCTTGTTATTAGGTCTTGTTTATGAATCCATGAATCGCAAATGTAGAATTTGGGAAACATTAAAAAAGAGAAGGAACATTCTAAAACTTCTAGTCCGAATGTGTGTTTATGTGTGGGGTACTACTTTCAACTTTCCTTTATTCTACGGAACTGTCTTCTAGCCTGGTTTGGCATATCATTCTCTTCATAAATATTTTCACAAATAAAACAAATATTAAGTTATTTTTAATTCTGAGTAACTGAAAAACAAAAGTACAGAAATAATTACATATTTTAAAATTTTGAATTCTAAATTTAGTCTTATAAGTACCCAATTCTCATAAATTTCCAGAGTATTTAAAAGGTGCCCTTCATTGAACATACAAGTATTTTTCAGCTTTGTAGAGTTTAAAGATCTTCCTAACACTCTTAAAAGGTTAATCACATTTAATGAGGTTGTTAAACTAATCAATATTTCTTTTATAGACACACTTTTCACCTGGTCTCTGAAAGGAAATTCTCTAAGGGAGACAGAAACAATATTCACTAGAAATAGAGTATAACAAAACGCTAGGGACTCACCTTCATTTTTTCCATTAAACTTCTTTTTTAGGTTTCTGATTACTGATGCTAATATATACTAATGGAACACTGGAGCTAATTTATATACTTTCAGATCCAATATTTTCTCTAGCTGGTCAAAGACTAAGTAGTGCAGTGATTTTCCATGACTTCCATTATTAGACCTGAACCATATTTTGTTGTCTCTGAAAGTGCTGGTGCTCTTTAAGCAGGGGCCATTCAACCACTGATTCACAGAATGGAGGACGTATTTTCTGAAGGTATTTACCCTTGGTGTGTTCATAACATCTTCTGCATTATCTCATTCAAGATCCATCAACACTTTCCCGTGTCCTCAGTGACTTCAGAACCTAACTCTTAGTTACCCACTCTACTGTAAGCTCACCCTCCTCCCTAAATTTAATACATACTCCTGAATACATACTCCTGTTTTCAGCTCCACAAGCTTATGTTTTCATTCTACCTCCGACACCAGTGACTCAGTCACCTTTGATCTCATCATCATTAAAATGGCCCTAATTCACCTCTGATAACCACGTCACCTAAATCTGATGTTGAAAAGTGTTGAGAAAATCTCAACATTTTCTCTAGTACTTGACTGCTCATTTTCCTGGTTTGTTATCTTTTCCCATGTTTTTTTCTAATTTCTTATTTGCCTGGATTCTCTTTTAAGAATTTGCAATATTCTAGTGATGATGATTCAAGGATGTCTCACCTACTTGACCTTCACTCCTCTCATCTAGCTGATCTCCAGTTCCAACAATTTTTGGATGCATTGACGTCTGAGCCACCAAAAACCACTTGGGAAAGCCTTCAAAAATGAACACTACTTCGCATTAGGAGATATACCTAATGCTAAATGATGAGTTAATGGGTGCAGCACACCAGCATGGCACATGTATACATATGTAACTAACCTGCACATTGTGCACATGTACCCTAAAACTTAAAGTATAATAATAATAAAATAAAATAAAATAAAAATGAACACTACTTTTTGCTGCCTCTCCTCGCTTGGACCAGCGCAGTTGCACTGCAGTCCTTCAGTGCACCACTAGTTTGTGCCAGCCAAAATCTCAACAATGATTTTAAATACTCCATTGTCTCACAATACCAGTCTGGGACCTTTCTTCACTCTCTCAATAGTTGCGCTCATGTCTGCCACAATCCTATAATTTTCTGTCTTCTGTCTTGTGAGGTATCATTCTTTTGTCATCTCTTCCTTTCTGCCTGTGAGAAAGAAAAATTCCTCTTTGTTGCCAGAATTTATTCTTTTTTCTCTGTGTTTGATTCTATTTCTTGCTGCTTCTGCCAGCCTCTTCCTCCATAAACCACTCTTACTTTGGCATTTTCCATATAATTTTTAGACTGTTGTCCTCCACACCAAACAAAAAGGAAAAACAACAAGTTTTTTTTTTCCTCAAGCTTTTCTCTTCCCCAAGCTGATGCTTTATTTCTTCGTTCCTTCCCTTCAGTGAGAAACAAAATCTATACCCTTTTTTCCCCTTCAGTCATCTTTTCTATTAAGTAATCATTTGCTTTGACTTCATCACATTAACACTGCTATTTAGTTTCTTTTGAAATTCCTACTTTCCTAGTTCTCTTCTTTGACTGCCTCTCCTCCCATAGATATGTATTCTCTCCCTCAGCAGATTAATCAATTCTGTTGATGGCAAACATCTCCCTAGTAGATTCTTAAAAATATTTGTATGCCTCAGTCTCCTTACACAGCTCCAGATTTCCTTCCCAATGCACCTTGGCCAACTCTGTAACAGCCTTCCTGGCACCTTGACCAACATCTGTAAAATCCCCAAATCCACCTTCTGTTATAACTGGTATCTTCTAGTTCTGTAAACTGCAGTACCATACTATCATTCACCACCACTGAAGGCTTGGAATCTTTCTACTGTTTCATCTCCCTTTCTCTTGTTTCCCTCTTTGGCCTTCTTTGGCTTCTAGTCAGTTTCCAGTAGGTTCTACTTCTGCAGAGTTACCTTCATCTGTCTAATGCAAACACTACATCAGGACCTCAGCGTTTCCCATAGGAACCATTGCACAATAAACTTCTTCCCTTATTTTCTATCTCTTTGTATACTGTGGTCAGACTATTCTCTTAAAGCATGGTTCTAATACCACGAAAACACATTGATTCCCTGCTGCTTTTAAAACTAAGTCCACACTCTAAAATGTGACAATCATTGTTTTCAGACTTTGATCCATTCTGTTTTAACAAAGCTACGGCCTACAACACCACTTTAAGATCATGCATTTCTATAACAATAAAATGAGTGGCCTGATTATAACCTGGATTTCCACAATGTGGTTATCATTTTAGGTTTTCACTTAGCAATGGGGACAGTAGAACTTGTACCTTATTCCTCCTTCCTATTCTAAGGATTGAGAGTTATGAACCAGCTTGAAGCAAAACTGCAAAATAGAGAAATTTGGTTTTGGTACCTCTTATCCCCTTTCTTGCATCTCTCACCAATCTTGATAAATACATCAAATTATCAAATTCTTGTCTCAAGGCTACTAGGGGAGATATATTTGAATGGGAAAGAGAGGTGCTTTCTCGAATCTTGTTTAGAATGAGGAATTTCAGGAGTCCGTGTCCTTCCGGTTTATATATATGTGTATTATTTAGGAGATAATATTGTGAATTAATGCCAAGAAAAGTACCTGCCTCTGTTTTCATAAATTATGCAAATGCATATATTTTCACCAAATTTGAAGGATACGTTTATCAAGGACTGATTCAAAATATATGTTATAAATTTTGTGAAAGATTTACCTTGGAGGGGCGCTGAGAACATCTCAAAGGGATTGATGTTTTTCTCCTAAAAAGCTACCTGAGGCACAAGAGGCCCTCATGACTGCAGATCAGGAGAATCATGAGAAAGACAGAAATGACAGTGGGCTCAAATATGAGCTACAAATTAACAGTCTCAGGGTAGATATTCCAGGTAGATTTCTAGTAGCCCTGCTCCTGACATTGTCAACTATTTATACCATGTTCTGTAGTATGTAACAGCAGACTTTATTTACTGAATGATGGTTGTTCTCTTAAGTAACTCAGTGGAGACCAGCAATTAATAACTGTATAAAGTATTGTTGTTGCCACTTTTTGTGCGCTTGCTGTACACCTTGCTGATCACTCTCTATGCATCATTTTAATTTAGCCCTTAAATGATTTCATGAGATTTTATGTATTGGTACTTTCAGAGGAGGAGACTGAAGGTCATGAATTCTACGAAACTTGTTAAAGGTTGCACATCTAGTGAATGGTGGGATGGAGAACGAGACTGAGGTCTAAGACCAAAGATCTTTTCTCCTCTCTAGTCCTCTAATCCGTCCTCAGAAATAGTCTTTCTATCCTGGCTTCTACGCCCTTCCCAGGCTCATTTAACCAACCTCCCTCTTGCCCTCTCCCTCATTCTCTGCATAACTGCCATGGCTTACCTGCAAAGCCAGATGAGACCAGCCCCAAGATTTATGTTAAACATTTATGTTATTTGTATCAAAAATTAATTATGGATCTATTAATTCATAACTTCATAAAATTATAACTCATGGCAAACGTTTGAATAGGATTACTAATGTCATGGTATTTTGTATTTAAATATCTTGCTTCATAAAGTATGATGACTAGGTCATGCTTTCAGAACCGTCTTAAGGTAATTCTAATACTTTCAGTTGTGTGATTTTAAGTCACATGTTATTTCTCAGAGTTATATTCCTTATGAAACTTGGGGTTCAACTTTACCTATTGCTTATAGTTTCTTAGATGGAAACAAAAGGTTCTTTAAATGAAAGATAAAGCTATATCTGGAGGGCTTGAAATTGCAATTCTAAAGCTTTTGCAGGTAAATCTTGGGTTGATAGCCTGTTATTTCTCCCCCATAGAGCACCAGGCTCACAGATGGTGGTGTGACTGATTGTCTCAGTGGGTCAAGCTTTTTTTGTTTTAATCTTCAGTGCTTAAAGGCAATACCAGTACTCCTACCCATGGAGGTTCTTGACATTATCATGGCCACTTGAAGGATAGTTGCTAACACTCTGGCTCTTAATCCCTCAATGATAAGCTCAAACACTCCCACCTCTGCAGCAAAAATCTCTTTTTGACACTGCAATACTACTAGACTTTCTAGTTTCTTGAGAAGGCATTTTCATAGCCAGTTCATAGCCAGTCAGCTGGGACACTAGTAGAATGACCCTCCTGATGAAATATAAGACTTTTACTGGTTAGAAGCCGCTTTGCCCTTGAGAAATCTCTCTTTGTTTAACAAACACTTGCTGGGTCACACAGACATAATTACACTCTCATGGTGCACTTTCATTCTTTCTGTAGCTATTCAACAAATGCCACCAAATGTAAATGAAGCTAAATTATAAATGGGAAAAAAATATAAAGATACCAACATCTGCTGACAATTTCTAAATTTTATGTGTCTATGGCCAATAATTGTGACTTTATTACATATATTTATATAATTTAAAATAATTAAGACCATAATATAATCAATGCATATGAATTTATTCCATACTTTTATCAAATGATGATTGAAGTCATTTTATATAAACTTAATAAAAACAGACATCATACAAATTTTCTTCTCCACTGTCTTTAAAATACCCTACTCGCCAGGATTATATTTTACTCATTTAGCAGTTATTAGAATTGCTTGAAAAATTTTGTTAGAGGCCAGCCCAGGTCCCTCTTACAGTTTCTGACATCAGCAGTGTGATGTGGGACCCAGGTAGTTGTAGATCCATACTTTGATAATTTGTCACTTCTGCTCTTCTAAATCTATTTCAAAGGCTTCCCTTTAACAACTAATAGATAAAAAAAAAATAGTTTGCCTGATCTCTTTGTTTAACAGTCAATTGGTTCAGATTTACATTCAGAAAGGTACATTTGCCTATGCTTACGTATAGATATTCTATAGAGGAGAGAGTGTCTTAGAGCGTTGTTAAACTTTCCTTTTGACTTTACTTTGCAAAAGCCAACACATATGCCTCAGTTTCTTCACCTGTGAAACAGGTATGCTATTTTGTATAAATAATTCTGGTTATCTCAGTTGTATAATTGCTTCCAAGCAGTAGAGGGAAGTATTGTTCTGGGTATTTCTAGAAAAGGCAACAGAAAGAAGTGAAGGTAATTCTGGCCCCTGGGCAAATGGGGAATCCCAGAAAAAAAATATTTTCTTCTCATCGGTTCAAAAAATTTTTTGAGTGCCTTCATTTGCATTAGAAATGTAGCTTTCATGGTTCCACTCCTGAGATTAAATAGGGACCTTTCTAAGTGCTAGAGAGACATATCACTGTCTGGAGTTATTTTCAGAGGTGGAATTTTCCCTTCCCATCAAGTTTATTGCTAGCTTCTCACTTCCCTTCCTCGTCTAATGGGTTATTTCTTTCTGTGCTTCTTTAGCAAAGGAAATGAAACAAATTATACATAGGAAAATACATGAGGACACATCAGGGGTAGGCCATGTAGCAAAAACCTGCAATGGACTTGGGGGAAAGGTCCTCCATGGGACCAAAATAGATTTTCTCCAGTACCTTGTAAATGGGACATCATTCTGTCTTCTTACTTTACAAGTTAAGATTTAAGTTTTAGACATAAGGTCTAGTTCAGAAACTAGGTCTATATCTGCCCTTGCTTAATATGTGGGATCAAGTTCCCCACTTCCTCTCATTTAGGAAGATGAAGATGTCAGCAGAGGGTTTCTGGAAACTGTTAGCAACAGTAACAAGTGAGCTGGTCATCCATGGCCAAGGAGCTGAATATGAGTTCTTTAATAAACCATTATTTGATGCAGCAAAAGAAATTAAATTACATCAGTTAAATTAATTGACAAAGCAATTAGCAAGCTGTCCATAAAGCCCAAAATAGCCAAACATTATAAATTTTGGTACCACCTACTGGCTGGAGGAGATTTTTGGTTTTGTTTTGTTTTCTTTTACTATAAGCTTCATTTACATCATTATTTCTCCAGCAACAATCAAACCTCTGGCCTGTAGATCTTTCCATCATTGCATTGCCTCCTTGGTTATCAATTATTCAGGTTCAGAGACCAGAAGTTAATTTTGGCTTCAACTAGCTGAACTCAAGAGTAGTATAAGGAAAATATCTCCCCATGTTTCCTCAGTATTTAGCATCCACGCTAACAACAATTTCAGTATTTATCCAGAGACAGATGAAATTATGAGCCTAGCAAATCTGTACCATACACATATTTCAGCAGTGACCATAAAACAACATCACACTTATCGTATTCGGCTCTGTTCCCAAAATACATTTTTTGACAGAAGACAAATTGGATCGTTGCACTGCATGGTGATGGGACCCATCTCTCTACAAGGGTTTGATTAAATGCCTTTGACCCGTGTCATTGACCAAGAAAGGAGAGAGAGAACATAAATAAATTCTTTGACTTAAAAGTACACTACAGAAAGTGGGCTCCTCTGGGAATCTGGCACATTCAGCTGCATGGTCTCGGTTGTTTTGTTTTGGTCCTGCCCCCTAAATGAAAGGGCTTCCTGGGTTCAGGCCACCACATGGAAAGAAAGAAAGATGCTATGCTCCCACCTCCGGCCTGAAGTGCAAATGGAAAAAACATTGATATGGCATGAAAACACTAAAGGCTATACAGTAATTGGTAAACTCTGTGACCCAAGCCATGTGAAAATGACAAGGGCATGTCATATCATCTTTGAAAGATGGCTCCCTTCTATTCCAATGAATGGAATGTCTTTTGTAGCAAATTTTCAAACTCATTTAGATCATAAAAATGTCCACTGGGACATGAAATGTCTCTTGACTCTACCTCCATGTATTAATACTCTTCCTGCCTTCAACCATTCCTGAGTCCTATGACCCAAGCTATTAGGTTGAAGAAAAAGCATTTGATATTCTCATCAAACGTGTTCTCACTGTGATTTCTCCATAAAAGACAAGCCAAATAAGAATGGAAAACAGGGTAGACTGTGATCTTCCCTCTCCTACGACCAATCTCATTTTTGTTTAAAGCCTGGTCTCATTTTGTATTTTCATTTTGACACTTGATATGAAATATCAGTAAATGTAAGTGACAATATTTTTTGCCTTGAGTGGTGTCCACTTTATTGACTATACACTATCTTATACTTGCTTTGTTCAAGTAATACAATACAAAAATCTCTGTCAACCAAATATTTGAAACTCAAATTGTATGTTAGATATCCTAGGGAAACTTGACCTTTAGTGATATATTGTGATGAATTCTGAGATAAAATTCCAATATCCAATATTTTCCTGCTGATATATCTATTTAAGAAAAAAAATAGCTTTCTGTATGATGATTCTCTTTGAAGTAATATACACCTGAGTCACCATTCATCATATTGAATCTTCATTCCAAGTGTAAACTCTTCTTTTGTCAGAAAGAAAAACAAAGTGAGAACACACCAAATCCTGGTAAACCTGTTGTTCATAGAATTTGTGAGGTTATCTGTGTGGTGAAGTCAGAAGAAAGACTGGTGTATTCCGACTGATTTGTCCTTAACCAGCTAGATGACTATGGGCAAGTCGCAGTTCCCATAGCTGTAAAATGGGACTAGTAAGTAATACAGAGTGTGAAGAAATTTTGTGAGTTCTTTCATTTCCATTTCCATTAGTAATGTAGCTTTCATGGTTCCACCATGTAGATATGGCATAAACATTAATGTCACTTTTGGGGGAAACATCAGTATCTTTGCTTGTGTCTGTGCACATGCAGGTGTGCTCCTCTCTCTCCCTATCTCACACACACACACACACACACACACACACACACACACACACACACATATATTCACACAGATCTCTGTATGTGACAGCTCAAGGCCTAGGCTGCGCCACCTCTGCTTTTGGATAAGTCTTCTTTTCCTTCCGTTTCTTCCCACACTCGGAAGTGAACCAAACATCATTTGGGATAATTTAAAGTCTTAGTGATGTAACCAAAAGGCCAAGAGACTCTAATCCTTGTGTTTACTGCCGCTTAACCTTTGTCACATCCCCCTCCCCTGACTGACAACAGGCCATTTTTCTAGAAAGGACAGCTCCAGTCACCTCCTGGTAAAGGAGCCAGAGAACCTGGTAGGAACCCCGAGGCTCAGTTTCCATGGCAAACACATCAGCATTGGCAGCTGGACATGAAGCCCTCTGCTCCTCCCTCTGCAGGCTGGTGGCCTCTTCTTGGAAGTCCAGAGATGGTACATTGCCAGGCAGCATGAGCCGGGTTTGCCTTTTCACCAAAGGGTTTGAAATAGGGGCTTCCCCCTCCATTTTTATCCTCTCTGCAACTGCTTAGCAGAACCCGGCCTCTCCTCCCACCTTCTGAATTCTTCCTGGAGTCTCTGGGCAGACCAGCCAGGCAGGACTCATCTGAAGCTGGCTGGCTGCCTTTGTCCTCACCACCCCCACCTTGACTGAGCAGCCCTGAGTTGTCCCTGTTGTCCCACAGCCTAGGCAACCCTCTCTCTTCTTCAGGAGAGAGGAGTTCAGTGCAAGCATAGTGCTCATCCAACCCGGTGGTGAGGGACAGCGAGGGACGTAGGAAGCCTGCATTGCTCTATCATGGTTAATGCTCTGATAGAAAAGCAGGAGATCCAGGGAGCCAATAAAGAAGACCCCCTTGCCCTCCTGAGCTAGGAAACAACAGGGAATTACAGTCATCAGACAGATAAACATCAAAATAGCAGCTTTACTTTTGATAAAGCTAATTAGAGAATGTCATATGTCTTTGATGTGCCACGAAACGGGTGCCTTAATATGCCCTCTAAGTGGAACTCATCCCTTCTCACTGCACCCACCACACACACAAACACACACAGGCAATCATGTGAGCATGCAAGTGTGTCTTCTCAGACAGGCAGCCTGGAACAAAAGAGGAAGAGGCTAATTTGGACACTCAGATTCTTCGTCTGGTTTTACCAGTCACTTCCCCGGGGAGTGTCTGTGGGAATCATCTCCATAGTGTTTCTCTTTGTGGAGGAGAGTGGAAATTCCCTTCCTTCCTTCTGTGGGAAAAAAGAGGCATGGAGAGTAAAGGCTTGTCCCTATCAGGAAAATTTGCCTCATTCCTGTCATCTGACCCTGTCGGGCCACCCAACAAACTCACAGAAAACAGAATTACAGTGGCTCGGTGTGGCTGTTTGCAGAAGTGGAGGGGAGCAAGGTCAGTAAGAGAGGAGATCAGGCCTTCCAGCAGTTAGATCTGTGGTTGTGGGGCCCCTAAGATGAAGGGAAGAGAAAGGACCATAAATATGCTCTTCTGCCTCACCTCTTCTAGTTGGTCCCAGACAGGATGTCAGGAGAAATGGGCTCCCTCCTTGCAGCTCTGCCAGCAGTAAGCTGTATGGCCTTCATCAGGTCTCCCAGCACTTTGGTTCTTCATTGTTAAGCAGGACTGAGAACTTAAGCCTTAACCACATACAGGGATGTTTGGGACCATTAATGAAGGACCAAAAGTGACAACACTGAAAGTTTAAAGCAATAGGCACATTCTGCAAAACAACTGGCTTAGACCTTCCGTAAACAGCAATGTCCTACATGAAAGACTGATAAAGGACATTTGGGGACAATATGAACATGGGCTACAGAGTGGCTATGAGTACAGTATTAATGTGATGTTTCCTAAGTGTTGTGATTGTCATTGAGGTTATCTAGCTGACATCCTTGTTCTTAGGACATGCATGCAAAGATACTTAGGAGGAGAGAGTCAGAATGTCTAATTGACTCTAAAAAAGTTCAGCAAGAATAATGAAAATATTACATATACCATATGTGTACATTTATACACACATCTACAGAAAGAGAAAAGGAAAAATAAAGTTAATATGGCAAGATGCTAATAACTGGTGACTCAAGGCGAAGGTTATAACTGGATCATCCTTTATCATATTATTCTTGGAGCTCTTCTGTAGATTTGAAATTCTTAAAAATAACACGCTGTGGAGAGCCAGGGAGAAGCACTAGAGAGGTTGAGGGGCCAATCAGGAGGAAAGGCTGATGTGTGGGACGTGATTGCAGAGAAACTCCAGTCTGAAGGTGTGGAGAAGTCAGGGGGTGGAGGTGGTAATGCATTGGAGGATTTTGATCTGCTAGAAACTCTACCCAAGAAACAAAGTCGGGGCAGGAGAGCAGTGGGAATCCAAAGGGGAGTGGGAGAGCATGAGAAATGTATCTCACCCCTCTTCTCATTGTTTCCCCAGGGCCAGGCCTCTCAGAGAGTATAACCCTTCACTGCTACAATGTGTACTCTGACCTCCAGGGAGAAAATTTCCTGTGTCAAAATTTAAACATTACACAAGGCCAATTTTATCCCTGTGCTTCAAAAATGCTTAGCATCCCAGGCCATCTGATCTTAAAGAGGCACCTTTAGGTTTGTTTTGCCTTTTCCTAAATCCATCAAGTAACGTGTCTTCATGTTAGACTTTAGTATCGTTTTGTGTCTGTGGTGGCATCGGAGAAACCTTTGCTAAATTTAGCCTTGTTGCTAATTAGGAACAGAGGACATGTTAAGCTTGAGGCTTAAATACAGAACTTGGCAGGATACCAAAATATGGAATCAAGTCGTCATTTCAGGCTGGGGGAAAATCCAAGCCTGAATTACCTTGGCGACTCACCCAGTGTATTGTTATTTTAGTCTTCAAGGCCTCCTAACTACATGGGCATTTACACACACACAAACAAACACACACACACACACACACACACACATACACACAGCATTATCAACTGCCTTGCTCATCCCCCAGTCCCTCATTTTGTAAGTAAAAGGCAGTGCAGTGGAGGGATAGAAGCAGGGTTTAAGAGAGTGTCTATGTTGACTTTACATTAGAAGCTATTATTGTATGGAGTGCCATACCCATTGAGAAGAGGTATTGACCACATTCTTAGTAACATTACTGCCAGAGTTACATTATTCCTGTTGCCATATTTACATCACTTTAGATCCAGACAGCGACTGCAACAACAATAGCTACACTCATCCTCTAATCCAAGCATAAAGTAAGTCTTTCAAGTCAGGCTTTAGGCATCTACACAGCTGTATCTAATGCTACAGTGCTGCTAGTATTTAAAGAAAAAAGGGAGCACTGCCTGAGCTATTTGTCACTCTAGGGTCTCTATCATTTAACCAAAATAACTTGAAAAGGGTGTTGTTCTCATCTCTTGGAGCCATGTGCATTTCCCCAGGGCATTACAGGGCTTATGGAGCTGTCAGCCTCTACCCTGTCTTCCTCCTTTCCACTGAGTCCACCGTATTTGGCCCAATGATGAGAAAACTAAACAGGGAAATAAAGCAAAATGGAGACTAAATGAGAAGGTAGAAAAATAGAACACAGAGGAGAAAGAAGATTTCCAGTTGTTATTGCCTTGATATGCCTTTTCCTTCCAAGGCAACAGCTTTTCTGGGCTCTCAAGTGGGACACCCCCCCACCCCCCCCGGGCCAGATGCTGCCTGAGTCGGAGACTGGCTTCTGGCCCCCACTGCAGAATTGCCATTCCAACTGGGTTTCTAAGTGCCAGAGCCAGAGCAAGAAAAAGGCAGTGCATTGAAACCAGGCCTGCCACTCCAATGTTGTTCTCAGGCATGCCTACGGAGGAGTATTTATCATAAAGGAAGAAAACAGTAATAGCCCAGAACTGTCTGTTTGTTCAACTCCAACTTGAATGATACCAAAGATTAAATCTTGATTTCCAATTGTTTCATGCCAAGGCTGTTATATTTAAGGTCCAAATATGTGCACCATATGTCATACTGTAGCTTGACAATTACCTCAACAGGCAGTGTCAGACAGATGGTAAACATTACTACCAGGCATACGTACATTTAGAATTAGACATTTAAATAAATTCAGGCCTATCTTAAGCTTATTAAAAGGATTTGGGTCTATAAAGCCATTTCGGGCCTCTGCATATGCTAAAGTGTCTTTTGCATCCTGAACAGATTCGGTTTGGTTCAAGTACCTTCGGGCTACAGATGGCAAGTGACATGCTTTCTCTTTGAGCCCTGTACCTGCAATTAGGCCAATAATGGCAATTAAGGAAAATGTAAAGAGATTTAAACTTCAGTTGTTAATATCATAACCATGCAATACTGCCTATGAAATGACAGAAAATCCTCTGCAGGGAACATCACCAACCTCCCTTAAAAGCCCGTGAACTTCAGAGAGAGAGATTAGAAAGCTACAAAGGTACCCGCCTCAGGACCAAGCCAGATTCTCTCTAGTTTAAACCTCAGGCTACGGCAAGCTTTTGACAGGAATCTCACAAACTGCAAATAAAGGTTAGCATTCCATGGGAGAATTGAAAGAAGAATTCAGATGAATGTGTTTTTAAGATATTTTTCCCCCGAAAAACGATATAAAAGCCCTCTGTACACTATCTTCTTCCAGGGGGTTTGGATCCTGTTTGGCATTGCAAAATGTTCAGTATGGTTTGTGATAAGAAACTAAATGAGCCTGGAGATAAGGTCCTGGAATTTTATTAAGTTGCAAGTGTAGCCAGAGCTGCACTCCAAGAGGATGGCCCCATGGAGCGGCTAATTTTTTTGAAAACCCTGTGTCCTGTCCACATATGTAATTCACTACTAGAATTATTTCCCTGCTTAGAATAGTTTATTGGCTTAACTTTTTAAAAGCAATTTCAATCTGTGCACAGTGCTTGTCACATCATAGATGCTCAATAATTTGAAAGGAAAGAAGTAAGGAAGGAAGGAAGAAAGGACAGACGAGAAGAAGGCATAAGACAAATCAGGACTTTATTTTTCAAATGCAAGTGTAACCTCAGAATTGTTACCCCGCAGGGAGTACACTCCTAGTGTAGTGGCTAACTGCATAAATGCTGATTCTTGGCCTTTCTGAGTTCAAATACTGGCCCCATTTCTTACGAGCTTTGTGATCTTGTCATCTTTCTTGACTTATCTATGTCTTGGATTTCTCATCTATAAAACAGAGATAATAAGCATTCCTGTTGTGAGAATTAAATAATATATTTATAATGCATAGAACAGTGCCTGGCACTGTATGTCTGCTGTTTTTTTTTTTTTTTTTTTTTTTTTGGGAGACAGAACTGAAACTCAGTATTTTTTTTTCAAACAGAGCCCCATTAGCAGGTTTGATGCCATTTTCCTCCTCTTCAGTTCCATTTGGTATGTCCAGTTTTATTCTGGACACCTCTTGAGCTGAGAGAATCACCTCATCATTGGAATCTGATAATGCTTCCACACCCATACAGCTAGCACCAGGCTAAACCTTAACTTCAGGGCTACAGCCTCCTTCAAACAGATGAGTGAGGAAGCATTTGCTAAATTCTGGTGTACCTGTGTGTTTGTGTGTGTGTGTGATAATAAAAGCAGAATTTCAAAACCCTGCACTGTGACCAAACTGGGGCCTTTGTCCTGCTCACTCAGATAAACTCCAGAAGCATATGGAGTGGCTTTTGGAAGAACACATGTCTCAATTCTATTTTGGTTTCCCCTTAATAAAGACAGCTTGGTCTAGTGGCTTAATTATCAAACCCTCTAGTCCATTCTGCCATTGCCTCCTGTTGTCAGCCCCTTCTTGGAATCTATGTTCACCACTCCCCATATTCTCTATAACCTAATAAATAATCCAGGCTCCCTGCCATGACATTGAAGGCCTCCAAAATATTGCCCCCAAATTCTGGTAGCCTTGTATCTCCATACAGCTACTTTCTATCCCAAAACATTGTGGCTGCTTTCATATCTCTACACCTTCACTCATCCTGTTTACTTGGCAGTGTCCTCTTCCACTCATTTAAAATAAAAAGATGAAAAAAGCTGCTGAAATGCTGTTTGTTATTTCAGGCCTATCTGTCCCTAGTCCATTGGTTCTCAAAGTATTGCCCCTGAACTAGGAACATCAATATCACCTAGGAACTAGTGAGGAATGCAAATGTTCAGGCCGCATCCAAACTGAGTAACACTTTGGAGGTGGAGCTCTGCCATACGTACTCTCCAGGTGATTCCAATGCATGCCAACATTTGACAACCACTGCCTTAGCCCATCATTTAAAATGTATTGCTCTCCTCTTTGGATGCAAAATATTTCATTCTTTTATTTGTCATGGCCCTTCCACCTTAGTGATTATTATAAACATCTCTCTCTTTCCTTCTCCTTCATAAATGCTTTTAAGACTGAGATTCTGTAGTCCAAGAGTCTCCAATCCCTGGGCCATGGACCCATACCAGTCCGTGGCCTATTAGGAACCAGGCCACACAGCAGGAGGTGAGTGGCGGGCAAGCAGGCAATACCACCTGAGCTCCGGCTTCTGTCAGTCAGCTGTGTCATTAGATTCTCATAGGAGCAAGAATCCTACTGTGAACTCTGCATGCAAGGGAGATAGGTTGCACCCTCCTTATGAGAATCTAATGCCTGATGATCTGAGGTGGAATAGTTTCATCCTGAAACTGTCTCCCCCTGCCCCCCGGTTTATGGAAAAATTGTCTTCTATGAAACTAGTACCTGGTGCTAAAAACACTGGGGACCACTGCTGTAATCTATTGTTGTCTCTCCCAACTTGGCCCATAGTAGACTCTCAAAAGTCTGTGAAATTAATCTTGTTCAATATATATTTGTGGAGCACCAAATATGTGCCAGCCCCCAGTCCTTGCAGAGATAAAGGAGAAATGTATCATGGGATCTTGGTCTGAAGAAGTTTTCAATTCAGTTGGAATGTCAAGACTTGCATATGTAAGATAATTACCAAACAACATAAGACGGCCAGAATGCAAAGGTGCAGTGTGAGGTGCAGCAGTAAGTGCCACAGGAAATCAGGAAGAGAAGAGATTGTGGGTGAGCTTCCTGGGGCTCCTTGTGGAGAAATGGGGCTTGAGCTAAGCATGGAGGGCAGAGAGTTTCAGTGGGCCTGGAAGAATGATGATGCTTTTCCTTGAACAGGAGCAGGGAGACTCATCTATGGACCTCACATCTCCTTCAACACCACCTTCCATATGGCACTTGGTTCTTAAAGGGATGAATAAGATCCATAAATACTTTATTTTTATGACTTAGATTAATGTGATATTAATACCTTGCTAGAATTAACCAAGTACATTATAATCTAATTTATGAGATGAAAATCTGGGTGTATAATAGGTATTCACAAGTGCCACCTTCTGAATGAATGCCAACATGTAAAGCTTCAAATTTCCTTCAGTTTTCAGTGGTGCCCATGAAACCACCTTTTCAATTACACATGCTGTTGTTGGAGCTCCTGCTTTGCAATTAAGTGTTCATCTTCTTTCAGAGCAGCCTTGGGGAGAATTGTGAAGGAGGTGGAGTTGGTTTGGGGCAATTCCTCATACTTGTTGGGAATTCCTTCAGCATCAGTTTAATCTGTGTCCTTGTTCTGTTTGAAGATCACCACCTTGGCACTTCATGCAGAAAAAGCTTCAACTTCCCAGATTTATAGTTTGCAATTTTAACAGTGGCAAGTGCTCACAAATCATTTAACCTAATTCGTTCATCTTTACAGTTGAAAGGGCAGACACCTAGAGATGTAGCATGACTTGACCAGGATTGGACAGTTTGCCAGCAGTATAACCTCTATTGGATCCCACATCTCCTGCTTCTCAGATCAGTTTTCACTACCCACCTCCTGCCACATGTATTAGGTTGCTCCTACATCTTGACACTATTGTCTCTCCCTTCCCTCCTCCATAGAGTTGGCCGGTAATATATCCCTTCAGAAACTTACATGTGACTCATTAAGACAATAATGATGATTTGTGTTAAAATGAATACCTAATAGGTTTCCAAGATAACAGTTTTTTGGAGGGGTAGAGAGGAAATCAAGGGAGCTGAGTAGGATTCCAGTTAATCCTAAAATTTGACTTTAATGGTGAGGAGTCTAGGATCTCTGGCAGATGGGAGGAGGAGATCATTGAAAGCAAGAAGGGCTTTTGGCACCCCTCAGGCCACACATGTCCTGTGTGAGCCATTGCAGTCTGAAATGTGCACTGCATCATTTAGGATTTTGCCACCTCTCCTGGGAAAGCAGCTTGCCTGACCTTGGTGAGAAAAAGTTTTAGTCTTAATGACTGTTACATTATTTAAATACCAAGTGTTTGAGGTTAGGCATATTGCCTCACTTTTTTCCTTTGAATCTGACCCTGATTTTAGGTTGTAATTAAAGTTTATTGAACTTTTAGTCAACATCTGCACACGTAAATGCTAAAGCAATACATATGCTGACAACCACTTCATTAGCTACAAGCGCAGTGCTTTAGATGTGCTGTTAGATTATCAAGCAGTGGTTAGCATCAGGTTTGCTGCACAGCACAACTCTAGAGGGTGCTATTTATGTTGTGATTTGCTGCACCTTTCCCACATTGCATATGGCACCCTCTTCAATTGAGCAGTTGTGATCTACAGAGCAGTAAGCAGTGGCTTAGACTAATATTCTTTATTTCTCCTGCATGGGTGCTCATGATAGAGAAAATGACCATGCATCACGCACAATATCCACAGTTAAACCATCAACAACAGGAGGTTCCAAGAGGCAATGAGTGTAAAGGGTCAGATGCCCAATATCTGTGTAGTCCTGACAGGTGGGCAGAGCACAGAAATGTAAGATCATCATGCAGACAGACATGTAGACAGGCAGCATCAGGAGACACTGGCAATTCAGGGTTTGTGGAAAGGATTCCCATTTTGCAGGCAGATGCTTTAGGTGTGAGGAAGAATGGCTGAGACTATTCTTAAAAGGCCTAGAATCCTGGACAGGTTACCAAATTGGGGACTTGGATACAAAGGATCAAGACAAAGACTGTGAAGCCACCACTGGGGCACAAGGTGGGAAGCTGATCTCAGAAACAAGACAGAAGCTCATTTGTAGAATTGGGTCATACAGTCTGACAGAATTGGTGACTATGGTGATTTGCCTCTGAGTCAACTAAGTGTTGAAGCACATATCGTTAAGTCCTTGTGATTAAAGACAGGATTGGTCCTAGATCCTGGGGCAGGGATTAGTCTATAGATGGGAGAAATGTGTTCCATGCAGTGGGGAAAGGTGGCCATGAGAGCACAAAGCAAGGCAGGCCTCGACAGATACCTTTTGCACTGTCACTTCCCAGTGATGCATAAAACACTGTCATTACCCCCAGGAGGTGGCATGTTCTCAAATTTCAATAGCTTCTGAAAAGGTATAGGTAAATTCATGGATGAAAGACCCAGAGTGAACTATTAATGGAAATGGGGAAATTATGGGGGCACACATTTAACCTCTGGGTGGATATTGGGGAATAACAGTCTTCTCCCTTGAAAAAAAAGTGGCCCCCATCATCTGAGATGGAACACAGGCAGAATGGATTTGTATCTGTGATACATATGTATCATGTATCTATAAATTACATTATAATATTAATATTTATGCTACTAGTAACCCACTTCTATGTATACATCAAAATGTATATTCACATATAGATACTCTGGCTGATTTGTCATGCAATCTTACAATACTAATCTCTATTCCACTACAATTTCCTTGAGGAGAGTACCTAACCAGCTCTAGTCCTAAATAAGCAGGGAGCCTACAGCTTTGCCCTTCCTTGGTCTCGGGAACTGCAGCTGGCCTTAGATATGGGTAGAATGGAGCCATGTATTCCAGGAAAACAGACCAATCGAAAGCAATCTAAACTCCTATTAACAGGGTAGCAGTTACAGAAAAGAAGGGTACCAAAGGGATAAATCTGCAACAGAAGCTTGGCCAGATGGAATGAGCAGGTTTGAGAAGTTGATCCAAGATAGATTCCCAAGGGTAATAGATGATGATGATGGTGTGTGTGTGTGTAGTTTGTTTTTCTTGAAGCATATCAAGCTAAGCTCAGCAGTTCAGGATACCGAACCAGTAATATGGGTAAGATTCATAGGTGATTCTTCTCTGTAACTTCTAAATTGTTTAGGCAAGTACTTACACATTGTAATGCACATTGTTGAATGCATTAATAAATGTTTGTGCTGCCGCCTCAAATGGATGTTTGCCCTGGACCTGTTTCAACAAATCATATAGGGACTCCAAATTGTTGACCGTTCACAGGATAATCCTTGAAGAGGGATGCAGCTCCACCATAGAAACTGAGATTCTAGAGGGTGGAAAACTGTACCTTTACACCCACTCTGCATTTGTTCCCAAGTCATTGCTAAACGGACAGTGTGGTCTCATTACTTGCATGAGTGAGATGTGGTATGGGAGACTTGGAAGAGAATCCAAACACTCAATCCAGAGGAACTGCTTCCAGCAAAATTTGAGAAAGAATTCCCTTTCAAGTCTTCCTCTATGTTTTTTCCTGGGAGCAAGAGACTCTCTTAGAACAACACCAGGAAATGAGCCAGTTGGAGTGCCACAGGGCCACGATTGGTCTATTCTTTTCTATGTGCATTCACTCCCTGGGTGATCTTATCCGGTTTCATGGTTTCAAATATCTTATGTCAACCACTCCCACAGTCATATCTCCAGTTCAGCTCTTTCTTCCAAGTTCCAAATTTTGCCTCCTTAACATCACCAGAGGTATTATGGACAAATGAAAACTCCTAACCTACCTCCCAAACCATGTCTCACTTGCAGCGTTCCCCATTTCAGTTGATTACCACTCCTTTTTTCAGCTGCTTTAGTCAAATACTTTAGCATAATTTTGATTCTTCTCCTTCTATGACACACAATTTCTGACTCATCAGAAAACTATGAAAGCTATATCTTCAAAACATGTCCATAGTCTAACTGCTTCCACTAATACTTTCTTGACCCAAGTCCTCCTGCTTTCTTGCCTTTATTACAGTAGTCTCCTCACTGGTCTCCCAATTTCTCTTCCCTGGCCACAGTCTATTCTCAACACCTGAAAAAGCTTTCAGTGGATCCTCACTGCGTTCAGAGTAAAAGTCCTTTACAATGGTCAGAAATCCTCCTGCTCAAAATATGTTCCATGGAGCAGCAGCACCAGAGGCACTAGATTAGAGATACAGAAGCTCAGCCTCAGACCAAGTGGATATGACTCTTCCTTTTCACATGATCTCAGTTAATTTATATACACTTGAAAATTGAAGGTCATTGTTCTGTAAGCCCCACATGATCTGTGTACCTATTATTATTTGATCTCATTTCCTACCCCCATTCTTTCCCTTGCATTCGCCTGGCAGTGTTCACATTGGCCTCCCAAACTTTCTCAAATATGATTGGCATGCTCTTGACTTACGGCTTTTTCATTGGCTGTTCCCTCTGCCTAAATGACCGTCCTCCAACCATCAATATCACTAACTCCCTCACCTCCTTCAAGCCTTTGTTCAAATATCACCTTCTCAAAGAGGCCTATTAATAAGCCAGAGTACCTGATTCCGCTTGTTAACTACCTCTTGCTCCACGTACCTAATCTCCATATCTGTCTTCTGTTACTTTTTTCCTTAGCTTTTATCACCTACTGATATATTATATATTTTAGTTATTATGCCTGTTTTTATCATCTGTTTCCCACTGCCCCCTTCCATGAAAGTCAACTCCACCAAGACATTCAGTGATACATGTGAAGTGCCTAAAATCACCTTTGACACATAGTAGGCTCTCAATAAACACTTGAATAAATTGATGAATGCAATAGAGATATTCTGTCACCTGATGCCTTGAGAAGAGTGGATATAAACTTTTGTAGCAACCCTTCCAAAACAGTAGGAATTTTTTTCCCTCCCAGAGGAAGTACAAAGGTCTGAAAGAAGTAGGAAAGACCCTCTCCTGGAGGCAGCCTTCAGCAAAGGCAGAGTTTGTGGAGAGCATTTCCTTTCCCCTTGGAGAATATTTGAGGAACAATGTTAGCATCTTCCTAAAATATGATCTGGCATTTGAAGCATATGTCTCCAGCTAGTAAAAGGCATGAGCCCTGCATGGTTCAACTTTTCAATGAGGCTGCCTTACGACATTTTAATATATTTTGACTCTGTGGGCCAGATGTGGAGCCGAACCAACAAATAGGGCAATTACCTTTCAAAAAATACCGTTTTCTCACTATGCAGTCATTCTCCCAACGCTTTTTCACAGCCAAAGCTATAATTTGGGTGGGTCTGAAAAGGATGACAGAGGTAGTTACTTTTGGAAACCAGAGAGACACACTTCGAATTATGGTTGGCTGCAGAACTAAGCCTTAGACTTATAATCTCTTATAGGATTCTACTTGCACAGTCGTCCCCATTGAGCCATGTGGAATGGATGGCTTTTGTTATGGGAGCAACATTGTTGTTTATAATGACTCTGCACATCCTGGTTTCTGGAGTGCCAGATTAATTTTTTAGCCATGGTGACTTATTTTGGCACCTAGTTACCTCAGTGTAAACTTATCTCATTAGTATGCTGAACCACCAGGTACTTTTGTACAGTTTCACCAAATAAGTAGCCAGGCCTTAAAGTAACTTAAATGCAATTACAAAAGAATCTTTTGGAATGAAATGGTGACTTCTGTCCATTTGCTCCCAAAAGATCATGGCAGCCCATGGCACATCAAAGTGACTAGTCAACTTACTTTTCAATGCTATTGATGATCTAGTTTTGAATTTAACCATTACTGTCAAACTGAGTGGAATTAACAAAAGCCTAATTTACTGTCTGATCAATTTGTTGTACCTTTCCAGGATATAGGAGGAAGCCTTGAATACTAGTTGCTCAGAGCTCCAGAGCTCCTCCCCATTGTTGCCCTATGGACAGGCAACTAAGGGACAGAAAAGCCCCTTCAGTGTCCTTGATGGGGACACTGAATTAATATGTATCATAGTAGTGTGCCCTCAGCTGCAGCTGAGTGAGGTGCCTCACTTCTTATAAGAAATTACTTGGAAGAGGACATCATCAAAGTGATGCGTATTGATGAGTCATAAGATTTGCTCTTAATTACCAAGTGCCAAAATATTCTCCTAGAGCTAATCCAGAGCCTGGTGTCCCCAGGATTTCAAGGAGTCCACACTCAAAAGTAGCTGTTTTGAATAATTCATTTTTTTGTAAAAAGAAGAATTAATTTAAAAATGTAAACTTTAAATGCCCAATAAGAGTTAACACTTATTGACAGATGTGCTGAACTGAAACAATTTCCTTGAGTGCAGAGAGCTGCTTTCTAGAGAAACATGATTTTCAGGAGTCACTACTACTCTCTCGTTTTGTAGCTTCTAGCTGCACTTCTAGAAAAAGTAATACCTCGGACAGTAGGGTTTTTAGTTCTTTAGCTGTACAATGAATGGGAAATGAACTGTCATCTATTACCCTTAGGTCTTCAGGGGAAATACTTCCCTGGGGAGGCAGTTGTATGGCTGCCCCTGAATCCCTGGCTGCCTGATTTTTCCATTGTGATCAGTTACTGCTTTGAAAACCAGGAGTTTTCAAGATGGGTATGTTAGAAATTAGATCATATATTCTCAGACTAGAAGGCAGATGTCTTTGAGGTCTCTCTGAAATCCTCCTAGTTGAAGGACTCTGGCATGAGAGCTGAGTGTGTGTGAGTGCGTGTGTGTGTGTGTGTGTGTGTGTTTATATGGGGAAAACCTATTTGCTCCTCTCTATGCATTCATTACACATCTATATTGTAGTCTAAAAAGTGTAGTGAATTCTATTTCAAGCTTCCTTTTTCATTTTTAGATATATCTCAGGAAACAGACTGGCAACAAAATATAACCTGAAAAAACAAAGATGTCATTTTTGTTTTTGTTGGTTGTGTTGTTGCTTATTTGTTTCCTCTTTCTTCCTTCCCACTCAGGAAATCTTTACCTGGGAGGGAACTTTTCTTCTGACCTTGGAATATTCTTAGCTGCTGTATTTCCTTCATGCCACTTTTTGTTTGTTTGTTTGTTTAAGCAAAGTGGCCTCCACCCAATGTTTCTGGGTCCTCACTCTGAACTTTTTATAACCCTCAATAGACTGACTTCTACCCTTAACAAGTAATGAAACTGCTTTAACCAGCATTAACAAATTGGGGAGCTGTCTTTTCTCAGTCTTCTGGAAATGTCTCCTCTGTTGGCTTCATGCTTTTCTCCCCACAATGAGTCATTTGGCCCACGCTGACCCACTATTTTGTTCCTTTTTTCCAAGCTGGGCCACACCAACTTATTTCAAAAAGCAGATTGACCTGAGTGCATGGCTTGCTTCAGCTTTCTTTGACAAGTACCGTGTCCTGAACTTCTTAGAACTCATTAAATGTTGATAATGGTAGAGAGATTAGGACAACTGCAGCTTCCAGGGATAAGGCTATTTATTTACATTTTAAACTGGAATTACATGTGCATTTGTGGGGCTATGATTTAGAGCACAGAATAGGAATTTAATTTTTAATAATGAGGAAAAAACAGGAAATACAAGGACAGAAGGGAGTGAGAGAAAGAGCAGAGAAGGAGATATTTAAGCTAGAGAAACACTGGAAGAAATCTAAGTGGTGAAATACAGGATAAGGCTTTGTATTATCTATTTGCTAAAGGATCATGAGGATGGAAAGCTCTTTGGTTCCCTTTCTTTTAGACAAAAAATTGAACAGTGATGCATCATTTAAGAGCAGGGATACATTGTAAGAAATGTGGTATTAGGTGATTTTTGTCTTTGTGCAAACATCATAGAATGTACTTATACCAATCTAAATGGTATAGCCCATTGCTACTCAGCTACAAACCTGTATAGCAAGTCACTGTACCGAATATTGCAGGCAATTTTAGAACAATGGTAAGTATTTATGTATCTAAATATATCTAAACATGGAAAAGGTATAGCAAAAATATGATCTAATGGATAAAAAATGATATACCTACATAGGACATTTACCATGAATGAAGGTAGCTGGACTGAACATTGCTCTGAGTGAGTCAGTGAGTGAGTGGTGAATGATTATCAGTATCATTGTCTTCCACCTCCACATCTTGTCCCACTGGAAAGCCTTCAGGGGCAATAACAGACATGAAGCTGCCTTCTCCTAGGATAACAATGCTTTCTTCCGGAACACCACCTGAAGGACCTGCCTGAGGTTGTTTTGCAGTTAATTTTTTTTTATAGGTAGAAGGAGTACACTCTATAATAATGATAAAGGCCGGGCACAGTGGCTCACGCCTGTAATCCTAGCACTTTGGGAGGCCGAGACAGGTGGATCACTTGAGGTCAGGAATTTGAAACCAGCCTGGCCAACATGGTGAAACCCTGTCTCTACTAAAAATACAAAAAAATTAGCCAGGCATGGTGGTCAAAAGCAAAACAAAACAATAAATAAATAAACGTTAAAAAATTAAATAAAAATAAAATGTATAGTGTAATAAATACATAAACCAGAATGTAGTTATTTATTACCATTATCAAGTATTATGTATTACACATAATTGTGTGCATTAGACTTTGTACAAAGGCAGCACAGTAGGCTTATTTACACTGGCATCACCACAAACATGTGAGTAATGCATTGCAGTATGACATTTTGATAGCCAGGGCATCACTAGGTAACAGAAATTCTTCAGCTCCGTTATAATCTCATGCAACCACTGACGTATATACAGTCCATCATTGACCAAAATATTATGAAGAGCATTACTGTAGTTGTTTATACAGATGACAATCAGAAGCTTAAGGGGAAATCTAGTAATCACTAGTTTGTGGAAACCAGGTTTTATTCCGTAAACAACATCAGGACAGCAAAATATGACTTGAAAATATGAGACTAGACAGGCCATAATCAGTAATAAATCATTGTCCAAAGTGCCATTTACAAAACTCAGGTACACCTACTTGCCCAGGGATGTAGCTTCTGGCCTGAGACCGGGTCACATCCCCTCCCTAACTTTCACTGTAGTTGCTGTTTGGTTACAAGTGACAATGAACAATGTATAAGGCTCTCATTCGATGTGATGGTTCACTCTGCTGCTGCCATTTATATCGTATTAGTACCTGCCTTTTCCTTCCTCTTGGGGAAGTGGCAAGGATGATTGATGTGAGGCCTACGAAGTTCTTTGAGCTTCTTGGGAGAAATACATGGTGTTGTCATTATCATCATCATCACAAGATGCTTGAAAATGTTTTCATGCCTTGCTTGGTACTAGGATAGACCCTCTTTTCAGCATTGGATTCTCAGCCTATGCTAATCTTTCCTCATGCAGCCGATCATCCAAGTTCTTTCCTAAAGGGGATTAGGAAAGAGAGATGAAAGAGTCCTCATGAAGCAAGACCTTGAGAAAAATGATCGACAGAATCCTCAGGTCTCTGTGTGTCTGCGCATGTGCAGTTCTATGTCTCCTTGATACCTGGGCTATTCTCACAAGTCCAGATAAGGAAGAAACCACTGGCTAATACAAAATCAATTTTCCTTTGGTTTTAAAATACTTTAAGACTTAACTCTAAAGAATTATGTCCTGGGAATTTATTTCACATGTATCAAATCATAATTGTAAAGGAGTGCTATGGGGAAATTGAGATCCAAAACTGCTGAGTCCCTAGGCCCTGGGCCAGGGGCAGAGTGAGGAGTAGGAATCAGGTCCCCTGTGACACAAAGTAGTGGTCTTTTTTTTTTCCTCACCACATCGCAGTTTCTCAACATGAGAGAACATAAGATGGACAGAGATGCTTTAACACCTTTTTGCTCACATCTTGGACAAGACCTACAGTAATGTCACGGAGCTACCAAAAGTTTGAAATTAAATTTTAACCTCCAATGTCACCTGTCAGAATACATTGCAAAAAAATAAGATTAGAGATATTGCACTGTGCATTGGTCTTCAGAAACTTCTGGAAGCTGGTTGTTTCTGAGAAGTATTCCATGAACACCTGTATTCTCAGCCACAAATGTCAGAGCCATGAGCGAATGGTGTGAGACAGAAGAGTGGAGGTTGAGAGGTTCAAAGATCAAATAATGGGGGATTACAATGGAGAATCTAACATCAAATACCAGGCATGTATGTTGGGGAACCCCAGCAAAGAGGAAGGGAGGGTGCCACAGGGAGGCTAGAGTCTGGCAAAAGCGGATGTGCCTGTTTGTGGTGTCCTGGTGCCGGCCATGTTTTTGAGGCAGAAGAGAGTCTCCAAGAATTGAAGAGAAATCTTGGATTTTGTATTTCTTGAGCTTTAGTTACCCAGCTTCAGACAGGCTAGATGTGTCTGAAGATGGGTTGGGTGAGTAGAAAGTTGCCTTTTTTGTGTTGTTGGAACCAAAGTAGAACCACCTCCTCTCATAGGTGTTGGCTTGGAGGGCCTCGCTGACAAGATGGCGGTTGTGCCCTTCACAGCTCCATCTTGAGGAGACGTGGGTCAACATGGACTCATTCAGTTATGCATTCATTCACATGACCTGGCTGAACACAGGTTGCAATGCTCTCTAATGGCACCTGGAAGGGAAGAGGTGTCATAAGTGAGTTACTGGAGGGGCAGCGGTGGAAGCAGGGACCTGCATTCTGTGGAAGCATCAGGCTCCACGGAACCTTGTAGAGAAGGCATTTTTTCCACCTAATATTGCTCAAGGTTCAGGACACTTGCATTTCTGAGGGTTGCTTCTTCCCCTTCCCCAAATTCTGGACAATATCTTCAACTAAAATGTAAACTCCTCTCAGACCTGCCTGCCTTGTGTCCACTTCTACTTGCTGTGTGCCTATGCCAGAGCTGGCACATGGCAGGTATTGAACAAACGTTCCTTGAGTAAATGGATGACTCCTACCATGGTCATTTCATCATGCCGTTTTAGAAGGAATTTCGTTCTTTTTGACTACACCACCATTTGCGATTACTATCTCCTTAGAACAGTGGGCAATAATACATTGTTGTGGATTTCTAAAATCCTTCCTTTAAACTAGGAAACAAACATATCATAAAGATTCATGGCCGGGCGTGGTGGCTCATGCCTGTAATCCCAGCACTTTGGAAGGCCAAGGCGGGTGGGTCACGAGGTCAGGAGATTGAGACCATCCTGGCTAACACTGTGAAACCCCGTCTCTACTAAAAATACAAAAAATTAGCTGGGCATGGTGGTGGGTGCCTGTAGTCCCAGCTACTCGGGAGGCTGAGGCAGGAGAATGGCGTGAACCCGGGAGGTGGAGCTTGCAGTGAGCCGAGATGGTGCCACTGCACTCCAGCCTGGGCAACAGAGCGAGACTCCGTCTCAAAAAAAAAAAAAAAAAAAAAAGATTCATTAGCAGTAATGCCCTTTAAGGGAACTATATCACTTTATCTACCAGCAATCTGATTGTACTTGACCAACCCAGCTCCAAAGCGCAGGTAGATAGCCCAGCTCTGTGGGCACCAGATCAACTATACACATGTCCAGCGGAGCTGACACAAAACCAGGACATTCCATGCACTTGGAGTTTAGAGGGAGTCTCAGAATGTCCTATGCTTTTCAATAACAATGCAAAGCATTTGTAATCACATTTCAAACTCATGTCTATTCAATGTTTTAAGTACATAAATCTATACAAGAAATATTTTTATGTATGAACTACAGGATATTCTCGGAAATATCCTGGCACCATGCATTTCTCCCTTGTGCTATTTCCCACAATTATAAATCATATGTCTTATTTGTGGTCTGATTTCCCTATCAGTCTATAAACTCCATGAGGTAATGTACCTGGCCTGTCTCACTTACACTCTATCTGGAAGGGCAAATGCAGGGTCTCAATAAGCATTCATTGAATGAGAAATAAATTAAAAGGCAGGTAAGTAAGCTTCGTTGCAAGGGTTTTTAATGTTTTATTTCCTCTAAAAGAGGAAGCCAAAGGGGGTCTTTAGAAGGCATGAGTGGTGGTCCCAACAAGTGTTTATGGAGTCCGCCCACTATACTGAGAGGATATGGTGTTAGCGACACTGCCTTTGTGGCCTTTGTGTGGTCTGTTTTGTTCACCATGGTCCCTTCTTCATGATGGCAGATGGTAGAATCAGGGAAGGAAAGCACGTCAGTTGGTGTCCCAGCAGAAAACAGATGACAACTCTCAAACCGAGTAATTAGGGAGAATTTAATGAGTGGAGCTTTATCAAGATATTTACAGGTTAAGGGAAATCTATAAGGGATGATGAAGCCGCCTGTACCCAATCATGGAAGGGAGTCATTACTACCTTTAGGCTTCCATGGAAGCAGAGCCTCTGTGTTAGCACAAAGCTATAGAACATTGTCAAAAGGACCACAGCTTTTTAATAGAAATACAGAGCCAACCCACCAGGGAGGCAGTGGGGATGGGGCTGGTGGTAAATATCTGCATCCCATTCTCCTCCCGTCTTCCATCTGCTAACAGTGCCCTTCATTGGCTGAATCCAACTGAAAGCCAGAGAGCAAAGTGCTTGGGATCCCACTTGGGAGGTCAGCCTCCCAGGGCACAGAACAGGGTACCAATGAGTACAAGAGGATATCCCAAAAGGCAAATAGAACATCCAGCAAAGATAGCCATACCCAAAAACTTACGTCTGCTGGAGAGTGCTTGTAGACATCTTTGTGGTCTTAAAAAAGAAATCCCCAAATAACACATTTCAACAACAAAGTAAATCCCCATAATTTGGATTTCTCCTTTCAATATGCATTCAGTAAATATTGATTGAGCCTCTCCTCTGTGCCAGGCATTCGGAAGGCTCCTAGAGATAGAAGAGTGAATGAATAAAGCACAGTGCTTACCTTCAGAGAGCTCCCAGTCAAGTAGAGAGGGCTGTGCTCTAAGAGGAGACAGGTGAGGAACCTGCTGAGAAAGCACAAGGAGAGGATTTCCCCAAATTCTGGCTTCTTCACCAGGAGGCTTCCCAATGGAGGCCAAGTTTCAGCTGTGAATCAAAGGCTGGGAAGGAGACAGAGTGGGGCAGGGGAAGACAGGAAGAACAGTTGGGAAGAAACACCAGTGTTCCAAGCAGAGGAAAAGGGCAGGTGCAAGGACAGGAAGTGAAAGAGCTCATCGTCCTCTCATGGAACTCTTGAAATGATGCCCAGACTTAAACAGGAAGGTTTGGTGATTCTCAGGGTTGGCTATTGACTCAACAAAGCCTGCTCCCAATTTTCTCCTAGAAGGTAGATAAAGAAGACTTGATGGGTCCACCATCTATTTTTTTAAAGCCTGGTATTTGTGAGCATTCCCTTCTGTGGATCAACCAGAACTCTCCTAGACACCCCTTCTGTGATGACTGTCATCTCCTCTAAGTGTAAAAGGAGCCAGAATTTCTGCCTATTATTTTCAGATTGCTTCCTCTACAGGAAATTGTGTCAATTCATTTGGACATTTGTGGTTTCACTGTACTCCCGGGCCATTACATCATTATGTGGTAACTCAGAACTCCAGTGGCACATTATCAGAGCTGACTATTTCTGGAAGCCAGGAGATAACAAACAAAGCGGTGTCATTTGGCCTATAAGCATGTTAAACACCCTCGGCAGAGGACAGCAGAATACAAATATGCCTTCCTCCTGACTTTTATCAAGGAGAGGCGAGGAACGTGGGATAGATATAAATTATGTGCCCTGCTTCAGTGAGATATCTGTCATAAAATCTATTGCCACTGATACAAACTGGCTTCAGTGTATAATTTAGTGACAGTTTTGTGCATTATGTCTCCTCGCTGACAAGATTGCTGCATGGTGAATGTTGCCATATCTAGGTATGGATGGAACTGCCTAAAGATTTAAGCCATTTTATTCCATCCTGAATTAACATGCTCAACCTAATCCTCATCTCCCCGGGAGACTGGGAATTGTGCGGGAGAATGAGCAGAAGCCTTTCCATGCAGGTGGCTGGGGCCTGTGTTTCCACTTGCCTGCATACCGTTCCCCCTTGTGAGGCTGCTGATTGAAACTTACTCTAAGATTACCTTGCTAATAATTTGAGCCTTATCAGGGAAAAGAAAAAACACAACAAATTAATGAGATTTCTGCCAATAAAGAAATATAAAGGGCTTACTTTCCTAAAGATGCCTGATACCATGGATAAATCATAGACAAATAGAAAGCTTGCTGTAGTTTATGCCTAATTATAAATGACTTAATACCAAGTCAGACCCAAAAGATTTGGGGGTGTGATCTCGTTAGAGGGAGACAGAACTACAGTATCAAGATTTTCATTAATGCAAGGAAGTCTCTTCTTCACTGCTCATGTTTAGCATTATCCTTGGGGCAAATAAGGAAATTTACCTTCCCACATAGATGAGTTGGGTTCAGGCCACTGAAATTACGTTGCTTAATAATTGCTTTTTGGACTAGGCCAGGACACTGGATGTTAGGGCCCTTCCTGAGACCAGCAATCATAGGAGGTATTTATGTCTTGCTACTCAGTGAACCAGGTAGGGCATGAGCATATTAACGAGATTTAAAAAGGGTTCCTTCATGAAAGTGCTCACGGACACCTGAGCATCTCTACAGACCGCTCCCTTCCTAAAGAGGGACTGGCTGGGTAGGAAATGGGCTTTGTTTCTGCCTTTGTTCCTCTCTTTTCATATTCACAGAGTGTCTCTTTCTCTGCCCACTTCGGGGTCTTCATCTGTCATACTTCCATGTGACTTTGCCCCCTGCCTACCAGTAGTCTCTCTCTCTGTCCTTCTCCTCTTGTATCACAGGTGATCTGGATCAATGAGTCTAGATATTCAAAGAGATAGAGAAGACGAAAAATGATCACCTCAAGGGTAGCAAGAATAAGATATTTATAATTGTCTGAAGATGGCTTAAAATCACCATGGGCCTTTTATGGAAACATAGCTATGCTTCTCACCTTTTTGCAAACAACTGCTTCATCATGAGACACTTTAGAAGGTGCCCCAAAGCTTTCAGGTCAAGCCACAGTGAAACCTCTGCTGCATAGTTGGTCACGTGGAGGACATCTTCAGGGCTTCCTCTTGGACTCTTCAAATTCTTCTACCACCTGGGTAAGAAGTCCTCCTTTTCCCTCTCTTTCTCATTGTCTTTATGCTTTCTATTTCTCTTTTAATGAATCCTGCTTTTCAGGTTAGGTTTTAAAAACTCATCCACAAATAGGAATGGGAAGTTGAAAATAAGTATAATCATTTTCCTAGGGAGCCTCACTTCTAATATAATTGCCATCGACTACTCATCTGCTAGAGAGGTTTTAAAAAGGCCCCTGAATTGGCTGGACCCTGATTCAAAATGCTCTCAGAGGTCCGACCCCACTGTAAAGTCCTGTAGTTCTAATTGTGCAATTTCAGCCTCCAGTGAGGGTAGAAGAGGCACGGGAGCCTTGCAGGGGTCTCTGAAATCAGATAGGCAGTTTTTTATGTCATTTACTTAGACAGCAATTTAAAAGAGTAACAAAAAACAAAACAAAACAAAAAAATAAAAAAACAAAGGCGAAACAAGTCCAGTAGGGCAGCAGAAGGAAGGGAGAAGGCCACCCACTATAGAAGCTCTCAGCACCTATTGGAGAACAGGGGGAGCCTCTCCCACCTCCTCTTTGGTAAGTGGTGGGATTTTAGGAAGTGTAAAAAAGAGAAATCCTGGCTTTTAAACTAGTTTCTTCACCAAGGTAAGCCTTTGTGTCTAACTTCAATATGTGTATTTTAATTCTTCATTTTCATTCTTGTTGCTTCCTTCCCTGCTACCAGCTGTACCCCATTCCTGCAGGACTTTGCTCTCAACCAGCTGTCCCATATCTTTTCTTCATTCTGAATGGCTAAGGCCTATTGACCATTTTTCTTAGGGCTATTTGCCTTTTATTAAGGAATGTGAATCTTTCAAAGCTCTCATGTACTACAATTGAGAGAAGGAAAACTGGAAAGGGGGGTTCTTTTTGGAGGCTGAATACCGAACAGCATCTCTAAAAATATTTCCCATGAGCAAATATGTATTGGTAAAAGGCTAGTTTTAAGGTAGGCCATGACTTGAGGGGCACTACTGGGAACCTGAATATTATTAATAATCCTCCCAAAAGACCAGACTTATTCAGACCAAAGCAGCTAGCCAGTATTGGCCATGGCCAATATTCAGCAATGCCTTCTAGAATGTGCATATTTAATTTGGAATCTGTAATCAGTAGATAAGTACCATCATATGGGGGTGGGCAGCCAGCTTTTCTCCCCTGCCAGAAATGGTTTATGTTTGCTTGCTTTGGTTTTGGCTTTTGTTGGTGGTGGTGATGGTGGTTGGCACCAATATGGAACCAATAATTATTATTATTTTTTTTTTCTGAGACAGAGTCTCACACTGTCACCTAGGCTGGAGTGTAGTGGCGTGATCTTGGCTAAGTGCAACCTCCGCCTCCCGGGTTCAAGTGATTCTCCTGCCTCAGCCTCCCGAGTAGCTGAGATTACAGGCATCTGCCACCATGCCTGGCTAATTTTTTTGTATTTTTAGTAGAGATGGGGTTTCACTATGTTGGTCAGGCTGATCTCGAACTTCTGAGCTCGTGATCCACCCGCCTAAGCCTCCCAAAGTGCCGGGGTTACAGGCGTGAGCCACTGCACCCGGCCTGAACCAGTAATTCTTAATTGGGTGGTCCTTTGTGTACTCATTGTCTCGGGACTTTGCTCAACAACAAGAATTCTCTCCATGAGGAGTGTTTGCCAAACACTTTAAAGTCCTGTGGGTTAACTGCACTTTTCTAATAAAAAGACAAAAACAGACAAAATGATCCCCTCAAAAGAAAAAGAAGCAGCAGCTCTAATTTTGAAAGTGGCAGTGACACACTAAATATATACATTTATTAAGAAAAAATTTGGAAAAAAAAATCAATGTTTAACTTATACAAGTGTTTTAAAAATGTATGAGTATCTTGGATGCATATTTTTGCAAAAGAGTGTTTTGACCAAAAGTTATATGGAAATGCCAAAAAAAATTCCATGATAGCACATATAGATTGTTCTGGAACTTGCTGGAGATCTAGTTCCAAAAGAAAACCAGCCTCTCAAAGATTTTCTATGAAATTAATTGATGAAGGTGTTCATGTATATATGTGTGTTTCTGTGTTTGAGATTCTTTTCTTACAGAAAATAAAGTGTTTTACTGAGTTCATAGCATAAAATAAGGAAGGTAATTTTGTATGCCAATCTTATAAAACTCATAGCCTCTTTATTTCCTCACCATGTGTGTTTTCTTTAGGGCATTTTGAGCAGTGGAGAAAAAGGAAACTAAATTTATATTCCTCCTTAGACGCTTCCTGAAGAAAAGGAAAAATAAATAAATACTGGAAAATGCTTGTGAATTTTTTTCGTGAAAATTTCTGTAAAATAATCCACTGTTGAAACTGCTAACAGCTGTTTTTTCACACTCTATAACCCCCAGCAGGTCTGAAAATCCCCTGCAGATTTCAAGATATTGCATGTCAGTAGAGTAAAGCACAGTTCTTTGTTACTATTATTTTAAGGCCAGGTTTCCCGTATTACTTCAACATGAAAAGCTCCTGTGCTATGTAAGTAAATGTTTTCTAGCTGGCAAAAGGTAGTATCATTTTATTTCCATCCAGACATGGGGTGGGAGGATGGCCACTTCAGCTCCTCATGCTTGACTACACCCAGAACAAAACCAAGGAAAGTGTAAGGCACCTGGTTGATGTAATCCTGAGTCTCTGTTTTAAACTTTAATGTGGACACTGCATTCATTTTTAACTGAATAAGGACAATGCTTCAGCTCCTCCACACTTATTCACCATATCAGTGTTCAGAGGAATAACCAAATTCTTATGCATTTTTAGTTTTCTCTTTACTTAAGCTGTAACTAAGACGAAAATTCCCAAGAAGAAAGCCCCACATCTAGATCTTGCTCATCACTTCATGGCTCCTAAGGGCTGATTGTCCAATTTTTTTTTAAGGTAACCAAGAGTACAGTCCTCAAACTTTAGTCAAAGGTGTGCAATTTGAAGTAGTGTTGGAAAACAGGCAAGTTGGTCTGCGGGGCCATTTAACTTGTATCTTACTTTTATCATTTCGTTCCTCTCCATCCTTCTCAGTTGGCCAACATTTAGAAGACTGGATTTTCAGCCTCATACGTAATTGTGGAATGAAGGGATATTTTTCTCTTTAGCATGTAGCCCTGATATGCATGGTTCAATAAGGCCCACCACCAGGTAGCAGGATAGATAAAAGGAAAGGCCCTCCTTTAAGGTTGCTACAGGGAAGTTTGACACATTATTTCCTCTCATATTGCATTAGCCAAAACTAGGCCACATCCAGCTGCCAGGGAGGCTGGAAAATGTAGTCTTTATCCTGGCTGTCCCTTTGAAAATACATACAGTTAACCGTTGACCCATGAACAATTCAGGGGTAAGGGGCACCAACCCCTAACACAGTTGAAAGTTCACATATAACTGACTCTCCAAAAACTTAATGAATAATAGCCTACTGTTGTCTGAAGTCTTATCAATAACATAAATAGTTGCTTAACACATATATACCATATTCTTACATCAAGTAAGCTAGGGAAAAATGTTATTAAAAAATAATAAGGATGAGAAAATATAGTCTTATCGTTAACATAAATAGTTGATTAACACACGTTTATGTTATATATATTATATACCTTATTCTTACAATCAAGTAAGCTAGAGTGAAGAAAATGTTATTAAGAAAAGCATTAAAAATAAAATATATTTACTATTCATTAAGTGGAGGTGTATCATCATAAAGGTCTTCATCTTCCTCGTCTTCATGTTGAGTAGACTGAGGAGGAGAAGTAAGAGGAGAGGTTGGTCTTGCCATCTCATGGGTGGCAAAGGTGTAAGAAAGTTGAGAAAGTGGGAGGAGAGGCAGGTGAGGCAGGTACACTGGCATAACTTTTATTGACAAAAATCTGCATATAAGCATATAAGTGGACTGGCACAATTCAAACCCATGTTGTTCAAGGGTCAACTGTATTGGGCAACAAGGCTTTAGCTGGAAGGGGAGGCTCAAAGTAGGGATGATAAGAAAAGGGAGGCTTCCACACAGGCTGTCATCTACTTTCCTAAGCCTAACCTAGTCACACTCACGAAAGAGATTCAAATTCTTCTGGATGTTTCTCCATTTTAGCTCTAAGTATCTGTAGCACTAAAAAAAAAGTCATCTTCACTTTGAGGCACACTTTTTTACTTTTCTTAATTTATTTTCTCAATATTTAATTAGTGATGGCTCCACTAGCCCTATTTGGAAAGAGCTTTGTTCCACAAATGAGAGTCATTGATGTAAACCTTGTGGAGATGTTACGGTTTTGGGGAAGGCTATCATATTTATTTGTCAAAACCTACATTTTTCTTATTTTGTAAGTGATTTTATATGAAGGGGTGATCGTTCCAGCCATTTGCTGCTAGTTTGAAAGAGCATGTTCCAGGAAGATATTTAAAGCCTTCCATATTTCATGTTCATGTTCATGTTCATTCTTTGGGTAATAGTCACAGTCTGAAATGCAGCTCCTACCAAAAGTCATGATTCAGCCTGAGCTTACCAAGTTCTCACTGCCATAGGGAGGAGGAAGCAGTCACCATAGCTCCACTCAGCAGTCAGGACGGAAGCAAAGGTATCACATCTCTTGTTTCCTGTCATGCTTTGGGCTGAGAAGATGCTCTTTTGATGATCCTCTCAGGCCCTGACTCACATGGCAGAACAGGAGAAGCTATTTGCTTTGATAGATACGTACCACAGGTGTAGAGGACCCAATTTAGTTGAATCTCCTTTAGAAATGGTGGACTTCATGGTTTTAAAATCTTCCCTGTATTTCTCTTTGTCATGACAAACACATTCAGACAGAAAATCTAACTTGTGAGTAATCCAAAATAATTTGAGCAAGTGCATTAATAGATTTCATTCTGAATACCACATACTGGAATTTAAAACAACAAAATTAGGAACTTCGTAATTAGCCAATAGTTCCCTAAATTGGGGCATTTATATAAAAGACCATTGTTATATAAAATATATACCTAAACTCAAACCTTCCTTCTCTTTTAACAAATCCTCTATGATTATTTCTTTGACATACTTTTTTTGCTAGTTTACCTAATAAAGATCACAAGATTTTTAAAGAGACCTCAGACAGATTTTGAATATACTGTGAGGAATAAAGGGCATTTCCAGAAGTCAGAAATCTGAAGAGATAATTTTAAGATCAAAGCTTTCCCAAATACAAATCCTAGCTTAAATCACCTGAGTTTGTAGGAGATGTATACAGGAAAAGTGTGGGTCCGAAGCCATGATGAAGGGTGGAGACAGACAAATGTGGGTTGAGTCCTGCTGCTGCTACTTGTTAACTAGATGATCTTGGAGGAGTTATTAAAACCTCTCATAGCCTCAGTTTCCTTGTCTATAAAATGGGGCTAAGAATGGTGCCTGTCCCATAGGGTCATGGATATAATTAAATGAAATAATTCAAGTTAGTAACTCAGCACACTATCTGGCCATAATAGGTATTCAATAATTGTTCATTATTATTGTCATAATTACTTCACTATATATGTATTTATATATGTATTTATGAATAACGACATATTTATACAAGAAATTAAAAATAAGGAATAATGAATCATAACAGTCTATCCAATTTGCCTTTAATGTAACCAAAACAAAATCTAAGTGAAAATGAAAATGGGTCAAAGACATATACTCTTTATATGTATATGAAAAGTTTCCTACCAAGTTAGACTCCAGGGAAGAAACCATGTATTGTCAATTTGCTATAAATACACATATAGCAAATAGGCACTTTAAAATTATATGTGCAGAATATCAGCTTGGCATTAAGATTGTGGTTTAAAGTGCAAAGAAACTAGGATTCAAACAGGAAATCCTCATCATAACCTCACTCTGCCCTTTTGCCTCCATATGCATAAACAAATTATATTTGGTCTTTCATTACGTGGCCACACATACTGGATTCTGTAACATAGTTTGTACCAAAATTATCAGATATTAGAAAATAGCTGCCCATTTGGCAGATGCTATTTTAAAAAAGCACTTTATATCATTGAACATATTTTCAGGTAAAGGCACTATATATATGTGGATATGCATTTGTGATGATCTCCTTTTTGACAAATGAATTCAATGATTTAGTTGGCACTTACTCTGTGATTGTTCATTAGAACAGAGATTGGTTGAGAATTGTGGGAACATTACTAGTCTCCCCCCAGACTCATCCCCTCCAAGGGGTCAGTGTCAGGACACAATACTTTATTGGGAATCAGTGGGAGAGAAAGCTCTGGCTGGTTCCAGCCTGCCTTCTCTTCCTGCAGTCTCCCCCACGCCTATAATTATTTATTCACTTTCCTAATGAACTACCAATTAGAGGTCATGTTGTTATGGACTGTTCTTTGTATGTGTTGGAGGGGAGGGGATTCTTGTTCTAAAGCACCCAGTGGACTAACAGAATGTTCCTTGTGGTATTAGGTTGGTGCAAAAGTAATGGCAAAACCACAATTACTTTTGCACCAGTCTAATACAATGGCACCTCTGCTCTTCTCTTCACCCTATACACTCCAGCCCCACTCCCAGCAGTTAATTCCTCTGCCTCTCTTTTTGGTATCCAAAGACCTTGACCATGGCAAGATCCTGGAGAACATTCTCAAGCCTCAATGTAAAATCAAATTACAGTCCAGGAAGTTTTCCTTTAATGGTCATAAATATATTTGAATTCTCTGAAAATTAGCCTGTCTTGGTTGACTGATGTCTTTTTCAGGGATAATTTATTTGTAAAGAACTTCCTTCCATCACCATCAAAACAAAAACAAAACCAAAAAGCTCTCAATGAATGAAGACATTTATTGAAAGAATACAGTAAAATCTCCTAAAATCTAATTGCATGAAGTGCATCTGATTTTCTTGGAACCTCTGACAGTCTCTCTCCCTCCTCCTCTGGGTTTGCACCGTTATTCATCTCTGCTGTACATTTGACATATTCCTCTCACCGCGCATTGACTTTTCCTCAGGGTTCTTGGTTCCAGCTCCCTATCGCTTTGGCTTACATTAAGCTTTGAGTTGCTATGGCACTGATTCTGGCCCCAAACCTTTATTAGATGTCAAAGTCAAATCCCAACCTTTTCATTCTGGGTCTCTCAGTACAAGTTCTTAGGATGGAGTATTCAGTTGGTTGCTGGTTGGTGAGAGGATTGATTCTCATGGGGCCTCTTGTGCACTGCTTGGCCAATCCACAGTGGCTGGTAGAGATCCTGTGGAGATACATCCTTCAAGGCTGCTATTGATGGCAGATATTGACTAAGTATCTCAGTTTCATTGAAATCTTTCATTTAGCTGAATATTCCATATCTCAGTACAGCTGGATACCAGGAAATTCACTATATATAAATTTCAGGGTGACCTCATTGCCTACTTTTGTTGGCATGTGTATAAAGAGAAGTGTATACCACCCAGCATAGTGAAGTTTCAATTTAAGCTTTAAATAAAAATTGTTTGATGATATTGATGATGATCATCATGATGAGGCTACCAAGCCTGAGGAAGAAACAGCCCATCTTCCATGGCACATTCACAAGTAAAACAGAAAAAAAAAGTCCTCAGATGTTATTAATACTTTAAGTGCCACCACTGATAACCCGTAGGATGGCTGTAATAAAATAGAGAAGTCTTTGGTGCCTAAAGTTTTTATCCCTGAGATAATGTGTTTATTTTTCCTACCTGCCTAATGCATCTGTAGATGGTAAGAAATTATAATGATTGCTTGGGTGAAAATTTTCAAAAAGAAAGCATGAATCTAGTTCAGGCAGTATAGGTGTAAACCAATAAACTCAACAAAAAATAACATTGCAGCCTCTACTCTCTTCTGGAAATCGTTAATAAAGAGACGAAAACTTTGAGCATAGACATGGTGATAATGAATTTAGCACAGCATTTATCTGTAAAACATATTGTGGAGATTATTCAATAGCTGTTTATGGCTATTTTATCTTTTGGAATATTGTAGAGAGTACAATAGTCAGCAGAAGTGTTTTCATTTGGTCATTTTCTTTAAAGTTCAAAATGAAGTCTGTAGATTCACTTTCTCTAGGGTGTGTGGGAAGCGCGGGAAGTGAAGACAGTGGAGTGACAGTTGACTGAGCCGAGATGAGCTGTCAGGGTGGACGTGTGACTGAGGGGATGAATGATGGCTATTAGTATTGCCAAAGCTGCACCCCTTGACTGTGCCCCCACCAGACCATTATATTCTACTTGTGAGAGGACAGGGGGCCATTGGAAGAAGAATGTGCAGAGACAAAGTTTTTGGCTTCTTAGATGGATGGAGGATGGATGGAACTTGTTTACTGAGTTTAACATAGAAGCTAAAACTGGGATACCACATAGGCTTGTGCGACTCACACTGAATGCGCTATGGTTCCTCTGATTGGATGAAAGAATCAAAATTCAAAATGGCAGAATTGTGTCAGATTTATGAGTAATGTAAGTGCTTTTTAAAAGTTTCATTGTAAAATGTTACTGATACATTAACTTTAACCGAGGTGCAAAGACAGAGACATGTATTTAATATGAAGTCATCACATATGAAATCAACCCAGAGTTATATAATGCTTTGTGGCACAGATTGCCAGGGTGCCCATCACCTGGAAGGAAAGAAGGACACTGAGAATGTGCAAATGTACTATGTGTGTCTGTCTGTGGAACACTACTAGCAAGAAGGTATCTAAGCCAAAAATGCCTTTTTTTTTTTTAAATGGAGACAAGTTATCACCTTGTCACCCAGGCTGGAGTACAGTGGCTCGATCTCGGCTCACTGCAAACTCTGCCTCCCGAGTTCAAGTGATTCTTGTGCCTCAGCCTCCCTAGTAGCTGGGATTACAGGTGTGCTCGGCTAATTTTTCATATTTTTAGTAGAGATGAGATTTCACCATATTGGCCAGGCTGGTCTCCAACTCCTGGCCTCAAGTGATCCACCCACCTCGGCCTCCCAGAGTGCTGGGATGACAGGCATGAGCCACCACACCTGGCCAACAATGACTATTTATTCCCTAAAGGTAAACGCTAATGCAGCCTAATGAAATAATTTTCATTTAAAATAAATAGAATAGTTACTAACATTAATACATTTATATTAAGTATATGCCATTCTTGACTTTTATAAACAAATGCTCATGTAAATAAGTAGCTTGGTCTGGCAGTATCCCACTGTTGAAGAGATCACGTAATACTTTCGGGGATTTGAGATTCTTGAAGAAGTTTCCTACGTAGAAGAATTAGTTTTTCTCCCCATATAAATTTTTGCTCTAGCTCATGCTCCCTTACCTGCATGCACACACACAAATTCCTTGTATAATACTGTTTCTAACACAGCACTGCCTGTCCCTGCCACACTGATGAAAAACCCATTCATCATTTACATATTACATATCTGCCACTTTGTTCTTTATGTAAACACTAGTCTATGCGTAGCAAATGTAAATGTAGGTATTTGTAATATTAAGCTCAGGAAAACTAGAAATAGACATAATGTAGAACAGCTTTGGTGGCAAAATTATTCGATACCAGAGAATTTCAGAATCAGTCAAGCAGGAGGGATGAGAGGATCAAGAATGTGACCAAAAAAAAAAAAAAATGAGATGACAGGAAAAGACCTTTCAGAAAATTAGCAATAGAGTCTGAGAAAGCTGCTCTGAGGGATTGAGCTAATGCTTATGTGATGCTTACTGTATACCCGGTGCTGCTCTAAGTGTTTACATGTGTTACATGTGTTACTTGTTAAATTCCAAACCCTGTGGGGTAGATACAGGTGTTCACCTATCCCACAGATAAGAACATAAAGTAAACAGAAGTCAAGTAACTTGCCCAAGGTCACTGAGTAGGAAGAGGAAAAGAGATGTGGGATATGGGGTATGGACTCAGTTTGCTTCAAAGTCCCTGATGTTAACCACCACATGAAACAGCCCCTAGGCCTTGTCCCTAAAATGGGGCAGTGGATCTAGATATTTCTTGATTCTGAAAATCCATTCTATTAGCAATTCAACAAGTACTCTTTAAGCACCTACTGTACATAAGAGCTAGTTACCTTAGGGGGGTAAACAACAAATCAGGTAAGTTGATACCCTAAAGGGAGTTAAGACAGATACAAAACCACTATAATACTAGATAGAAAGTGACAAAAATACAAAAAAAAAAAATTAAGACACAGATAAATGGTATGGGAGTTTTCAAAAGATAGTATTTCATTTCCAGGTAGCACAGGATGAGAGATGTGGGCAGGGAAAGAGAGAGGATATGAGGGAAAGCCTCATGTCGTGCACATTTCAAAGATATGCTGAATTTGTAAATGTGAAGATTGAATGAATCTTCAGGTAAGTGAAAGCAGCACAGTGGAAGATGTTAAGATAATTGGGGCAGATACAGAAAGTAGCTTGTTAGCTTGTCTTGGCTTCATGGGGAGGAGTGGGCAAGAAGGCAGGAAACGTGAGTTAAATTCAGGCCATCAAGAGCCTCAAATGCTGTGCTGTAGGATTTGAATTTTATTTGGTTGGGAACTATGAACAGTTTTTGAACTGCTTTGGAAAGATTGATCTGTGATTTAGAATGGTGTGATTCCTTGAAATGCTAATGTTCCAGATAGATAAAGCTTTCATTTTTGTTCAATTCAATGTAACAACCATTTATGTAGAACGCTTCTACATAACCATAAACTCTCTACACCAATGTACCATTACATTACCTCTACAAAGGAGGAGTTCCACCATAAATGGTGGTTACTTTGGTTTTGTGGTGGGTTTGAGGAGTATAGAAATAAATAAGGTATTGTCTTCAACTTCAAAGAGCTTCACATAGGAATTCCAAGTGCTATTAAGAGGTGCAAAGTTCTATGAAGGCCAAGAGGAAGGGGTATCCATTCTTACCGGGGCCACAATGAAGGCTTGGGAGGAGCCCCTTGGCTCTCTTAGCTATTGCAAGTTCAGTCTCAGTCGTCAGATTGTACCATTGGCTTCCAGACTCAGACTGAGTTAGTCTTAGAAAGGTCTAGGTGTTCATCACTGAGGGTCTAGGTGTGTACAAATCGGTAATGATATCCATGTCTTCACCTGAAAAATATATCTTATTATTGGTCCCATGTTGTCTTTTCCAGGGTAAATATTGATTATGAATATTGAGAAAATAAAATGTAGTTAAGAACAAAACATACAATCAGCTATTCCATATCCATTACAGCTAAGCCAATCATAATGTATTTAGGTCACTAAAATCCATAATTCCCAAAGATGGTATTATTGTACAAGGCAGAAGTCATAGAGAAACCTAAGAAGATGGAAAAAAATAACTTTAAAAGTTACCCAACTCACACAAGCCATCACTGAATATTTAGGGAGTAATTTCTCCATGTAAAAATACTTCATGCTCTTTGCCTTAATGAGTCTTTATTATACACTTAGATAACAATGCATGAAAATATTTAATTAAGAAAACATCAGTGTGATGCATCTATAAGCAGTTAGATACAGAAGTCAGATAACACCAAGGTAGTATAAGAAGCATCTTAGAAGAGTAGAGCCAGTGATTCTCTTAGAAGAGTAAAACCAGGAAATACTGGTTATGACAATCTCTTCCAGCATAATTTGGAAAAATCACAATAAATAAGAATTAATTTTATAGTCAGAAAGTGAGAAAAACAAACATTCCTCTTTTCACACTACAAGTAATAGAGAGTAAAGCTTGATAAATGTATCATGGTAGGAGGGATGGGTTTGAACAGATTATAAAACAACAAAGCAGACCCTCCTTAAAGAACGAATACAACTTGTATGGATTAAGAGGATAGGGCAAGATGCTGTTTGGTCAGGAAACATGGTAAATAAATGTTCAAGGTAGAAGGTACAGGTTAGCCCAGGCTAAGTGGGAAGCAGTGCCTCCCTCTGCTTAGCTGAGGTGGCACTTAGGTTGAAGCATTATGAGATATTGGAAAGTTAGACAGAGTTTAGATTAGGTGCTATAAGGCATTGGGAAGGCACTATAAGTCTTAAAAAGGAGAAAGACTTTAAAATTTTGTTTATGTATATAGAATGAATTAGAAGGAATAATACTGGTTCAAATGCTCTGCCGTGAGTTAGGCTTGAGCTACATGGGTCTGGGCAAGGATGTTGGCAGTTGGAATTAGGAGATGGAACAAATTTAAGAGTTGCCTCAAAGGACCAATCATGAAGCTTGGTGATAGACTGGCTATGGAGGTGCAAGGAAGGAAGTAATCAAGGATAAATGAAGTGTGTCTCAAGAGTTGCTACCTTTGTGTCTGGGATAATACATGGCTGTCAGTGGGAATGGGAATGCTGGGCTAGAGATTCTGGAGAGAAGGGAGAATGTGTAGTTTGGTTTCGAATGTGTGGAGAGATGACAAGAGATTATCCAGATATCAATCATAGGCAGCGATGTAGGAGAACAGTTAGCATTGGAGGAGCAGACGTGGAAGTGAGTAACATGGCTGTGGGCACAGAACATGAGACTGGATGTGCTCTTCAAGGAGATGATTCAGAAAGAAGCAAGGCAGAAGATCAAAGCTTGAGAGCATTACACAGAATTAGGGACCGGGTAGAGAGACTAAGATGTGATCAGAGAAGAAAAGGACAGTGTGATGAGATATTTTCTCAAAAACTATAGTAATTTGATAGAAGCTACACATTTTCTGATTGCTCAGGATCCAGGACATTCCTGATTACGGTCAGTTGTTCAAATTTCCACTTCCTCATATTATATTCTTCACATCTAATAGTGTCTGGTCCAGGATAGGTATCAATAAATATTTACTCAAGAAAGTTTGAAGAAGTTGGGTGTTGATACAATGGGGTTAAAGGCTTTTGCAGTATGTCCTGCCCTCCACTCCAGTTCCCACAGGACCCAGCAGCATGTCAGACAAGTTGAGGTCTGGAAGAGCCCCATATGTCTTGTATCTCTTTGGGTTAAAAATTCAAACCAAGTCCCAGTAGTAATGTTAGAATATATCAACTTCAGAAAAACCAGCATCTTAGCAAAGATATCTTATAGAGTCAAATGAATTATCTGTACCAGAATCCACTGGTCTGTTGATTGGTGTGTGGGATAACCACAGTGGCTATTGATACATATTATAGTACATGACAGAGTGTGGTTGTTTGAAACAGCAACAAATAGGTTTATTTCAGGCAAACTTTAATGTTCTAAAAAAATAAGTCTTTTTTATTGAGTTTAGTAACAAATAACCTTTCCAGAATTTTCCAACTGTCAAAAAATCTACATAAAATTATAATTTCATGTCAGAACTTTGATGTATGTATAGGGGAAAAATTAACTTTAGAAAATTTGGTTATTTAAAGAGGATAGAAAGAACAGGCACACCTTTAACAACCATGCAGAAGATGAAAACCCAAAGGAAAAAAGGAAATAATTTGCCTGGTATGAAGAAGATCTACTTAGAGCTCATGGGATAAGATTAGGAAAAGGCACATTAAGCTAAGGATCCTGAAAAACCCTCTTCTTATTGAGAATGTTCACACTGTGACTTAAGCTTCAGAGAAATTGATAACCACGCCTTTCCCGGACAATGTGTTAGAAAGCATATTGCAAGAAACATTCTGCTTTGCTGAATTTTATTGTCTAGCCAAATAATGTAAAACATAACAATTTTATTTCAAAGTATTTCCTATATTGTGATGTGCTTGTCATCACCTGGTACTGCCACTGAAATTTCTACTAACGTGTTTACAACTGTGTTGCTAGCTAACATATCCTGGTGACAATTAAAACACTGTAAATTTATTCCCAGAAGAAATAGGCTCACATAATTAAAAGATTTATAATGTTATAATAATGCAATTTTAAATGCCTCTGAGACAAAGGTCATTTGCCATATAGTCCCTGGCTCAGTTTTTTTTTGTTTGTTTGTTTGTTTGTTTTGTTTTGTTTTTGAGACAGTCTTGCTCTGTCTCCAGGCTGGAGTGCAGTGGCGTGATCTCAGCTTACTGCAACCTCTGCCTCCTGGGTTAAAGCGATTCTCCTGCCTCAGTCTCCTGAGTAGCTGGGACTACAGGCAAGCACCACCACACTTGGCTAATTTTTGTGTTTTTAGTAGAGATGAGGTTTCACCATGTTGGCCAGGATGGTCTCAATCTCTTGACCTCGTGATCCACCTGCCTTGGCCTCCCAACTGGCTCAGTCTTATACCAGGGAAATAAATATACAAACAGGAGCAAAGAAAGGAACTACAGCTCTTGATTATTTGTGCTTAGCACTGTGGGAAGCACAGATACAACTGCAAAGAAATATAGCCAAAAATACAAGTCCGATCCAGGAGTTGGTGGATCTGGGCCCTTCTCTATCATGATGGAGTTGCATTTCACTGGGGAAATCATTGATCCTGTTGGTGTCTGTTTTCTCATCTGTGTAAGGGGATGATACAAGCCTCTCTGGTCTCACAAAATGCATTAGACTGCACTTTGAAGAGTCTGGAAAACTACTCATGCAAGAGATGCTCAGGAGCATGATTTGAAAGACTTTTATATTTAGCTGTGTGTGTGTGTGTGTATGTGTGTGTTTGTGTGTGTGTTGCACTTACATTTGAATATGGATGTGTCTAGTGCTCTGGGATTTCAAAACACTTCAAACCATGTAATGAAGCCACACTGTGAACACTTAATTAATTTAGAGTAGGTGCTAATTCTTAATAAGAACTTTAAAACGTGGTTTATTGTGAGTAAGCCATAATTCAGGGAATCCACTCACATATAAAGGAGATTTGCCTGTAGCTTAGAAAGACCTACTTTAAACAGGATCTGAATAAAATGTCAAGAAACTTTATTTCCAGGTTTCTATGGTGGGTGACCTGTGAATGTGAGATAGCATTTCAAAATTAGCAAGGCATCCTTTGCCACTAAGAAACAAATGAAGTTACTTCATGAACTTGTACTGAAAAAAAAAAGCATGCATTTACTCATTTATTCATTCATCAATTGACTCTCTCCATTTGTCCAGTAAACAGTGAATGAATATATTGTAGTTCCTGGCAACGCAGGCAGGCTGCGCTTAGCCAGTATGCACCAGACGGAGGAACTGGATGTGTGTGTGGCTGGTGTCCTAATTGGTCAACAGCTACATAGCACTTCCGAATACAAGAATGAAGAGATAAGACTCTGGCCTCAGGGAGTGCGCCATCTCATTGACAAGCAATATGATGAATCTTAAAATGAAATAATTCATACCATCCTTGGGGAAAACTGGGGAAGGGACAGGTAGAACTGCCCTAGGGAAGTTGAGGAATTCTTCAAAAGGAAGGTCAGAGTGAACTGAAAGGAAAAATAGAGTGTCCCAGGCAGCCAAGAGTCAGAGTAGGGAGCACATTTCAGACAGAGAGTACAATTTTTCTAAAAGCTGAGAACTGTAAGCAAATTTGGAGTGTCCCAAGAGCAAGAAACTCATTAGTAATGGAAAAGAAAGCTGATGGAGTAGAGTATAGGACAGAAGACCGAACCAGACGTAAGAATTAGGTGTAAATTACAAGATAAAGGGGAACCATGGAAGAATTTTAATGACGTGATCAAATTTATGATGGGCACAATACAGAGAGGCTGTGTTTGAGAAAAGATGTAGACCCTCCCTTCAGGGAGCTTTCTGACATTCTTGGACGTGACAAAACATTCATGTGCGACATAGTAAAGAACATTGCAAATAAGAAATACTCAAGTGTTTGGTTGAAAATGCTATTAGGAAGGCTGGAGTTGGGTTGAAAGTTTTCCAGAAAGATATTTTAGCTCCACTACACTAAAAAATCAACAATGTAATTTGACTCTTACAGTATCTAAGTGTTTCTACAAAGACGATATCAGCATAAACAATAATCCCCCAAAAAAATTCAAGATGAAAGAATCCCTATAGTAAATAAAAAACTTTCATGCCCAGAATCATCCAGATTCTCTGTTATTGTGAGCCTCCAAAACATTGCTTGATCTCTACTTGGTTTTGCATGGACTCAGCCAAAACTGATGTTTCTAACAGCATTTTCTATGTAGTAAGATGGTGCTGGAGACACAGGAGAGAAATGGTAGAGGGAGGAAAAAAAGAACTGTGAATGAATCCTCTCTGAAATTCTGGCATTTCTTCAGAGATGTCCGTGGTCTTTCCCCTTTGCAAAATACCATTCAAAAACAGAATCCTGTATCTACAGATGATCGGGGGAATAGCCCAGCTGTGCTTTTCATATATGCACCTAACTTATTTCAAGGGTGTTGCTGTTTTATTTTTACAGCTGCAAAGTGTTAGCAATCCAAAAAGAGCTGCCAAGATTACAATCAGATGAATTAACTTAGGGCTGTGTTCTTGGTAGATTCAGAGCTGTTCTAAATCAGTTCTCTGTGCTGTTGCTGAATGCTCTGAGTGATCAGAGCTGTTTCCCAAACAGAGTCGGAATGGTTATTTCCCCATTTGCAGCTGCTTATTTGATTTTTAAAAAGAACCTTTGAAACATTTTCACATTTCCTTAAAAAAACTTTTATATATGCATATATACAGAGCAAGATTGCTGTTATAACAAGAAAAATGAAGACATTGACAGTCAGTGAAATCCTGAAGACCGATCACAGAACTGAACTGCAGGTGCACCTAAGATTCTGGATATGTTACAATAATCAGCCAATAACAAATTTCTCTAATATTAGATCCTATTTTCCTCTGACTTCCACTATAATGTTCAAGAAATATTTTTTTCCAAAGCAAAATAACCCAACAGTCTGACAAGAATATTTTTTGATGAGAAACTAATTAGACTAAAAGCTAAGCCTGTGATATTCTGGAATATATAAACCTTGGAGAACTTATGTGCCTTTCTAAATTGGCAACAAGTCACCATCCTTAGGATCTCTGTTATGTTATAGGTGCTACTCCTTTGAGCAGACCATAGAAATGTGTTTTATTCTCAATTCTACACATGCAGTTCTGGACTCTGGCCCTATGAAGCTACTTGTTTGGCCTGGTGATTTACAATGGTTGGCCAAGCTTATGTACAACTCACAAGCAATACACTATTGAGCAAGAGACCTGTTTTGGCTTAACAACTTATAGGTTTCAGTATTCCTACTTTGCTTCCCTATCCATTCCTAATGTTTGGAATACTATTTTGCTTCAAGCAGTACTCTTTTTTTTCTGAGATGTGCATTTTCTTTTTAGTCAATAACTTGTTTCTGCTAGTTATAGCCAATACTGTATAGAATATGCCAGTGGAATGTCATAAAAGCACTCGTGTGGCTTTGGGGGAAACATGCCCGAGTAAGTCAGATGCTCTTCCCAGCAATGACTGTGTGTCTGTTCAAGTTAGCTATGAGGCTCAGGACAGAAGCCAGCTGAGGTGTCCAGATGCTCTTCTAGCAATGACTGTGCATCTGTTCAAGTTAGATATGAGGCTCAGGACAGAAGCCAGCTCAAGTGTCCACCTTGACCTCAGGTCAAGTTAGGTGCCCTGCTGGATGTTCCCACAATGTCCTGTACATTTACCGTTGATAGGTAACTGTTTAGACCTTTATCATGCACATTAGACTGTAAGTATCCTGAGGGCAGGGGTAGGACACTGGGATGTCATCAGTTTTATATCACTACATCAGCAATGATTTAACAATGTTGACACAGTATAGATGTTCAACAAAAATGGTTTTCGAATAAAGTAAAGACTTCATGGCTCATGATGAAGCATAGTGCTACAGAGGAATCCTGGAATAGGAGTGATATAGTTTGGCTGTGTGCTCACCCAAAGCTCACCTTGAATTGTAATAATCCCCATGTGTCAAGGGCAGGGCCTGGTGAAGATAATTGAATCATGGGGGTGGTTTTCCCATACTGTTCTCATGATAATGAATAAGTATCAAAAGATCTGATGATTTTATAAAGGGCAGTTCCCCTGCACACACTCTCTTGCCTGCCGCCATGTAAGATGTGACTTTGCTCCTCATTCGCCTTCAGCCATGATTGTGAGGCCTCCCCAGCCATGTGGAGCTGTGAGTCTATGAAACCTCTTTCCTTTATAAATTCCCAGTCTCAGGTATGTCTTTATTAGCAGCATGACAACAAACTAATACAAGGAGTTAAAGGGCCTAAATTTTAGTCTACACCTACTGTGTCACCTGTGGGCTAGTTATTTTAAGACAAATGTTTTTCCACCTTTTTGAATTATTTTTTTCCACTGAAGGGTTTGAACTAGGTGATCTGCAGTGTTTCCTTCAAGCTCTGGAATACTATAACTGTTGGAGTGTTATTTCAGTCCCATGACTTTGTGACAAGAAAATGGTAACCTGCTAAATTGATTCTGGGTACTTTCACTGTGCCCAATTGGAGAAAGAAAACCCATTATTCTAAACAAGTAAGAGTAAAGTTTATAAAGATGGATAGAAGAGATCAGAAAATGAATAATTTGCTAGACCAGAGTGAACTTCCAGAGTGAAACCATGTTGGTAGACTTGCCTTGGAGTATTTGAAAGTCTCTGCCATTCATCAGAAACTTTTCTGTTCATCTCCAATAAAATAATTAAAGAAGTTTGGTTAATTTTGACCACGAAAATAAACTAAAAAAGTAGGCTTAAGGCTAAATATTTTAAATTTTATTAGAACGTTTTGATTCTTACTAAGTGGATGCAACCAGGTATTATATAAAACTCTGTTTTTGTAAAATTAATTTTATTAGATTTTCCTATGGTGGATCAAACAGTCAATAACTTGCAACATTCAGCATACTTTCTGGAGTTCCCCAATCCCAAAATACCCAAAATAAAGTGTGCTCTGAGTTTTGATGACAACATCAGCATGGAAACCTTTGGGTTAACACTAATACTCTTGTTAGAATGTGAATAAGTGTCGTTATCATCTATTCAACAAATAGCTATTGAATACATGTTTATTGGCTCGAAATGGAATATCTACTATTTGTCAAGCACTGTGCTGGAAATTTAGGACTCAAAAGTAAGTTAAAAATACTGTGGTCAATTATATTTTAAAATATGGAATTGTATTTTAAAATATGGAAGTATTAGTGCATCAGACCACTGTAACCCATTAACCTCTAAGGTCAAACAATTCAGATTAGTACATGTCATCCAAGAAGTCCCGGGGAAATGGAACTCAGGATAGATAAGCTATGATGGAGAAAGGAACCAGGAAACCTTCTGGAATATGAAGGACTTCAGAAATAGAGAGAAAGAGAAGAATGGGATGCTCCCATATGTGGCTCTGGGAACACAGATAACAACTTTAGGGGAATCAGAAAGATTAAACAGAGAGGGAAACGTAGGGGTGGGGGGACTTGTAGTTTTTGGGGGTAGCCTTCAATGCAATTATAGCCTAAAGCAAGTATTTTTTATCTTGAGAGCTTAGATCAGCAATCTGTTAAACGATATGAATGGCTGTGTTGATCAATAAGTGGAAATAACTTTTAGAGATAACTATATGAAAATTTCTAAACCTGGAGAAGGGCAAGTTGTCATTAAAATTACAGACTTATCTAAAACTACTATAGTGGGAATTGCTATGTATGAAATGGTTTCTTTGCAAGATGGCATGGGATGAGGGAAGAAGAGGTAGTCAGCCAACAAATCTACACCTTAGAACTTGCTTAGAAAATGTAGACATATACCAAAGAGATGAGTTTTTATTTTCAAGATAAATAATACTTTAGGATTCTGAAGGGACCCAGGGTGACACATCAATCTACTTTGATTGAAAATTAACACTTTGGGGGAAAAAAAGTATAACCAATTGAATTGCAAATTAAGGTAAATTAAAGTAGGCTGCTAAATTATCCATCACTGGGTGACTACAATGGGCACTCATCAATTTCCACTGTAACTACCAAAACCTATTCTGGATCAGATGATCAGTTACTAAGGTTGTTGGTTGTCTGTCCTGAAAGATACATCCTTTAGGCTGTGATACCAAACCACGTTATAATTTGTGTCATGATACAACAACCTTACCACAGAGCCAGAGTAAGACATCACATTATCTTGACATTAATAACTAATAGCTCAGAATAGCAACATGTGTTCCCAGACTGTCAGTTTCTGAATTGAATTCTGTAGTCTTCTTTTACTTTGCATGTCCACTATTGGATTAATCTAAATCTAACTTCTAAGATTTAAGTAAATATAATCGGTTTTTAATATAGACTCAAATTAAACTCAAATATATGCGTTTCCCTCATATATTTCATGAAAGAGCTAGGTGGAAAATAATGTCTTCTGTTACTCAGAGGACAGAATGAAGGAAAGAAGCCCTGGAATGAACATCTGAGGACATTCTATTTTGTTCCAGTTTAGATTTTGTCTTCCATCTTTAGCTTGTGACATCATCTCTTCCTAATCCATCTGCCCTCTTTATCATTTTTCCTCTCCCAGTGTGGCAACATTCTAGGCTACATGAAAGGCCCTTTCTAGATAGGAAGCAGAAAGATGCACAAAACTCAAGGTGGAAAAGCTTAGGGACATGAGATTAAGTACTGCCTGAAGCTCTAACCACAAGAGCTACTCACATGGACACACACTTGCTAGAGTGCATTTATGCATAAGCGAGCAATAGGGAAGGATGGAGCTAGCCCTACTGGAAGGGGTAGGGAAACTTTCAGCATTGTTATTTGCTGGCATAGAAAGTTTTCTTTTAAGGAAACTTAAAACTCCAAAACCACAGAAGTAAAAAGAGGTGAAAAGTAGTGTGAGGCAAGACAAGGAAGAGTTCAGAGTATCACCAAAACCAAATGAGAAAAACACGTATATCAGACATACCCCATTTTATCCTTTGAGAATCCAAGACTCAGTAAATTATCAAAGTTTCCCAAGGTTACACAAGTATAAAGTAGTATAGCACTGGGACTGTAACTTAAATTTACCTGATTCGAAAATTGAGTTTCTTTTCACTGCTTTATCTTGTCTGCCTAATTAATAAAATCTAGCCAATTAACCCACACTGGATATATGTAGGTATATATGTATCTGTAAGTGCATTATATCTCCAAGTATTTTGAAATAGAATTCTCTCTCAATGCAAAAAAAAATGATTGCAGACTAAAAATCAAATCTTAACTTAAAAGTCTCAATGTAGATGACCTAGAAAATAAAGCCATGGAACACAGAGAAGTTTCCTCCCCCAGCCCCCTAACCTTTTGCATTTAGGACCCATGACCAGCACCTTGTGACCATGAAGGAGAAACCCACCATGGTGGGGCATGTACATTTGGTGTGTATCTCAGTGGACATGACTGATCCTACTGGACCATTCACATTCAGGCTTCCCTGGAGATCAACCATAGCAACCTTCCAGTCAGATGAACAGGGGCATCTGTGCCCCTAAGACACAGTTGTATCCCCATTGCAAAGCTAATTGGAATCCAGCTTGCAACCTTGGCCCTGTCACACCATATTCCAACCCAATTCTGTCTAGTGCTTGTGCATTAAGAGCTAGACATCCTAGCTGACAGAAATAGTCTGTTTCCAGCTTGGCCTGCATGAGGAAGAGTCAGTGGTGGATCACAGCTTACAAAAATACACACAAACACGCAGATACTTCTGATGTTTATGTGAACCTATGAAATGACACAATTTTTTTTACATTAAATCAACGTATACATACATAAATACTTCTTGGGAAGATTATTATTTCTTATACATCTTTAGCTATGTGACTGGAGAATCAAGCCAGTCTTAACATGTAGGGAAAAAGTGTTGAAAATTTAATTAAAATTTCCCCAAATTAAAACCCACCAGTTTATAAATCTTCATACCACATAAGCACCTGATATTTTCCCAGAAACGTTAACAACACCACCATCACCACCAATCACAGGAAAATTGTTGTGAGGCTTAATTTTAATACTCACTGATTAGCTTTATATAGCCTAAAGCTTGGGAAAGACCCTACTGCAGAATAAAATGTCTTGCTTTTCAACTTTACTAGTAATTTTTGTGAAATATCTCAACTTTGGTTTTGCTTTTGTTTTTGTTTTAAACATCAAATATTCTCGCAGAGCCCCTGTTTCTATGCTATATTGGTTCTTAACTTTTTTTTAACTTTCAGCATTTGGTAAGTCCCAATAAAATGAAAGAAAATGTATTCATCCATTTTTGTTCTCCTTTAATAGAGATTTGTTTCAATCATGTTGTTATCTGCATTTGAAAATAGCAGGCTCATAGAATCTTAGTTTGAAGCTCAAAAATGTGCATACAGCATAAAGGAAATCTTAGAAAACCAGCCAGTTGGCCTAAAGCCTCTTAAAACCTTATAAAAATGTATGTCTAAAGCATTATTAACATTCGTCTCCTACCTACATGAAAGTAATCAAAATGAAGTCAAGTTTCAGCTCACTGTGGCTCTCACCCACGCTAAGCAGATACAGAAGAAAAGACAACTCCATTTTCTCACCTACTTTCATCCTAAGTTTAGTCCAGGAAGAGAATATTCTAGAATTTCCCACCTCTAAAATGAAAACATGTTTTTTTCTCTCAAATGCATAACTGCTGACACATTATCTCCCTTGAGCCAATGGTATCCCTGTGTCTTTTCATTTGCCACAAGCTCTTTGAGAAAAATGAGGTGCTTAAGATAAGATGGTGTGCTCTACCTACCACAGTTGATGGCAACTGATGTGGAAATGAAGGGCTTTTCAAACTTTCCTAATTTGGTGGTTGGGAATCCCCAGCGATGGGCTAAGTGGTAAGAAGATCAAATGGTTGGAAACACAGAAGTGGGTCTGCTTAGTTTTTGATGCCAAGAACACTTCCAAAGTAGGCTTTAGTAGGCAGCGTGGAGAGGCAGCTGTGGCTCAGCTGAGGGGACTGCTGGTTGTTACATGTTTTTATTATCTTAAAATCCTTACACCTGCCAGAAACACCTCCCCCTGGAACAAGTTCAGCTCTTTCTTGGCCCTCTCCCTTCTGGAAGAAAACACAGAAATGGGGAAGTATACGAAGTGTAGGCAAGGGAATTTGCACATGTTCAAAAATATGGAACAAGCCATTGCTCTTCTAATGTAGCTTTCACAGAACTCTCCTGAGTCGTCCTGGTTGCCATTTGGACCTTCTTCAAAGCAAGCACGAACACTCTTAGGACAGAACATTGTGCTCCATAAAAAAAGGTTGCAAAATGAGAGAATCCCCTCCAGTATGCCCTGAAAAACTAGGGATTTGGTTTTTAGGATGTCAACTTTAGAAAAACACACACACATGTGCACATACACATATATATGCACATATACACGTATGTATATATACAAATGCACAAAGTATGTATTTGTGCACGTATGTGTATAATGTTCTGAATCTATAATAATGTGTTTGTGGTAAACATTTAGAAAAATGCAGGAAGTTATGATATCATATAATTCTAATGGACTTTCCTGGAAGATCTTCCTCTCTATTAGTATTATTACTAAATATAATATCAGTATTATCATCAATATTATTAATAGCAACAAGTGTAGATCATGAAGCAAGGCATCCAGGCTTTTTAAGCCACCTCATGAGTTATAAGGACACATTGCTGAAGACCATTACACTTTTACCTGAATCAATTCATGCAGACCTAGGAGCTGAAAATGACGTTTATCACTTTGCTATGTGTATTACAGGGGATTCTCCAGTCCTGATGGAGCCAACCAAGTGCTTTTCTCCCATAGCACCTGACAAAGAAAACAGATAGCAAGAAAGCCTGAAGTCAACTCTGGGAATGGGGATGGAGGCCCCAACCCCAGCCTTCTCTGCTTAGAGGAAACAGGAAACTCCGTACCAGCTGGGTGCATGAAGGGAAGCTTCTTCACCTTCTTGCAACAAAGTCAGAAGTGAAGATGTGACCCTGAGGGTCCCAGAAGCCCATCTGCTGTACAGAGTGGCTGTGGGAGGGCTGAAGTTCCTCACGGTAGCCTTGAGGGACCTTTTCTTTCCCCAGCACAGTCTGGTTATTTCCTGTGAAACTGCTCTCAGGGCACGAAGCCACTGTATAGTGAGCCTGTGGTGACTACAGTGCTATTCCATATCTTGGCGGTATTATTGGGAGAAATCCCTTAATATCATCTTATATTAAATGGAAGAAATGTTTTAAATAGGATTTTTAAAAATCTAGAATACAAACACATTTTCACCATGGGTTTTTCTTGGACTAGGAAATAAATTCATTTCTGTGCTACCAAATATCATAAACATCTAGGTCTACTAACCACTAATAACTAGAAAACTGGCTTTAAAGTTGTTGAAATGAAGTTGATTATAAACACTTAAGGTATTGATTTGTACAAACCTTCCTCTTTCTGAGTTCCTTTAAGAAAATTAAAAGGATTCTGGAAATGTGAAAAATGGATCTTTTTTCACTACAGCCCTAAGCAAGTATCCTTCATTCCTTGGATTAAAGTCCCAATACTTGCCTAAAGTTGCACAGGCAGTAGTGACAAAGGTCATTGGAAGTTGGATACCCCACCCAGTTTTCCCTTTCTTCACCCTAAAACTGCTCCATGGAAGATCTAAATTCTCATTAAAGAGAGAGTAGAAAGGTGTCTTTGCCCAAGTATTGGCCTTTTTGAGAGACTAGAGAACATGTTGCTATGGTGTGGTGCTTTATAACCTTTCAAGAGGTTTTACTTTTATTATATCATGGGAAGCTAAAGTTGAAACAGTGAGCAAAAGTGATTGAAAAAATGAATTTTAGAGTTAGGGTTTCCTTTACTTCCAAGTTTTGAAGTTTATTTGGTTTTGATGCAGGGCAAGAATAACCAAGCATCTTCTCTGGGTCCATTTTTTAATGTTAATGGTATAAAATAAAACAAAACTCAAATATTTCTCTAATACCACAGGAGAGGTGTAGAGACAGAATTAACAAGGAAGAGGGGAGAAAGAGGTACTTTATCTTGCCCTCATTTACTTCTTTCTATTAAATGACAAATGGCACTATGTTATTTGCTTCTGCTCTCAGTTAATTTTATGTATAGATATTGATAGAACAACACCTTTTTATAGGATACAATATGTATTCCCTAATGTGAGAACTAGACTACAGCCAAGGAATCTGAGTGTGTTGTCAGGAGAACCTCCATGATTTTATTCATCTCCATGGCTGATCCCTCCATGTTGTCTAAGCTTCTTTTCCCCACCTACCCATCCATCCATGCGGACTCAGTTCTATGCAGTGATGGACAAGTGAGCATCATACTCACCAACTGTCATAGCAGTTCCTTTTTCCAAGCTCAAGTAATCCTCAGAGCTCATTTGCAAGAATTTTTCAAGAGGTACATGCTGCCTGTATTATTGTCTCAATCATTCTCCCGTGGCTGAGAAACCAATGTCCTGTAAACCTCAACGAGCTCACAACTTGCGATTACTGTCCCAAGCAGAAACATCCCCAAATTGGGGCGAAATTCAATGTGGGAGAAAATGTAAAAGTAAATATGGCATTATCATTTTTCAAAAGTGCACATTTGCCATAAAATAGGCATAAATTTCCCATAACATCATAATAAAAATTAGACTAGAACTATCATATATGAAAGGTTAAAGCTGTGATTTTTAATGAGAGCTAGGACAACTCAGGATATCAATAAGCTTTGCACCTGACACCTCCAGTTATATGAAGGTTTTCACCTTTTGGTTGCATTGATTCAAACTTATTTCTGTCTTGGGCTCCTGAGTGACCTATATGAGATGAGTTGCTGGCTGTGATCCATTCTCTCATGATTAGATGACCACACCTCATGATCTGTATTGGTGGATACTCAGAGAGTTTGTGCATTGCTTGGCCAGCTGGGAGCACACTTATCTCCTGAGTTATTCCTCAGTTCAGAGGCCTACTCCATTTCGTTGGGGGCAGGTTGCAGAGTTGGGGGAAGGGATGGACTGAATGTACACCTTTTCACTGTGACCTTAGAGGCAATTAGACTATGACAAAAGGCCAGGCGGACCAATGGTAATACACACAGACTGGTGTTATGCCATGAATAAAAGAGAATACAACCTCTGCAGGACCTGGGGCCTAGGATGGAGGCAGTGAGCTGGTTAAAAGAAGAGGGGAGAATGAAGTGACGAAGAGGAGGCTGAACCTCACATACTACATTTCATTTTCCTTCATATCTCTGTGCTTCCAATACACAAGGGCAAATACTTGACTGATGTCCCTAGCCCTCACCTCCATCGATGTCTAACATCTGGGACTGTGTGTGTGTGTGTGTGTGTGTGTGTGTGTGTGTGTGTGTGTGTGTGTGTGTGTGTGTGTGTCTGTGTGTGTGTGTCTGTGTGTGTCTGTGTGTGTGTGTGTGTGTGTGTCCCCTTATGCACCTGCATTTGAATGCTGTGCTATTAACATCCATTAAAGCTACGTGACCAAAAAGACTTCAACCAGGGCCAGAGATTCAGAGCCATAGTAAATGCTTTAGAATTATGTATGATTTCACTGAAACCATACAAATAAACATGTTGCTATGAAATTGAAATACACAGAGGTATGGATGAACTTATATATTGCTAGAGGTCGTACAAATTGATAAAACACTTTGAAAAGGAATTTGACCTTAGGTATCAAGAGCTACCAAATTAAAAGTGCATGCATTTTGACCTAGTAATCTCACTTGTGGGCTTGTGGGACTCCAGCCCAAGGAAACAGACTAAAAAAAAAAAAAAAAAAAAAAAAAAAAACAAAAAAAAAAAAAGACGGTCCCAATAGTAGAAGAATAGTGCGATGAACTGTGGCGCAGACATTCCGAAGAATATTTTGCAGCTTGTTAAACTGGTGGCTCTGAAGTCTATGTAGCAATACTAAAAATGTGCAATATAAAATACTGAGGAAAACCACAAAATTATACATGCACCATGGTTGCAATTGTGTGAAATGTATATGTACATGGGCAGAGACAAAAAAATGACAATGAGTAACAATAAAATAGCTATGTAGAAGATATGGTAGTAGGTGATTTATTTCCTTTTCTGTGGTTTATGGCTCTCAATGTACTTTTTAGCAATAAAAAGGAAAGAAAGTATGAGCTTATTCTTATCAAGAAAATGGCAATGTGTGTGTGTATGTGTCTGTGTGTGTGTGTGTATATATATATACATATATATATACGTATATATATATACACATATATATACGTATATATATATACACACACACACACAGACACACACACACATATATGGCAAGGCACCAAGAAGTGTATGTATATGTGTCTGCCTGTGCACATGCACATATTTTAGGTTTCTCAGGGAGCAGTGACATTTTTAAATCTCAAATTTCAAAATGCAGTTGTTTAGAAAGTAAAGATTTTGAGCATGAGAACTATGACTGAGACATTTCATCAGCACAAAATTACAAGTAAAAGATAGGTTTGATATTGTTTCACAGTGACAACCTGTTTATATATATATATTTGAGATGGAGTCTCACTCTGTCACCCAGGCTGGAGTGTAGTAACCTCGATCTCGGCTAACTGCAACCTCCGCCTCATGGGTTCAAGCAATTCTCCTGCCTCAGCCTCCCGAGAAGCTGGGATTACCCAGCCCACCTCCACACCCGGCTAATTTTTGTATTTTTAGTAGAGACAGGGTTTCACTATGTTGGCCAGGCTGGTCTCAAACTCCCAACTTCAGGCAATCGGCCTGTCTTGACCTCCAAAAGTGCTGGGATTACAGGCATGAGCCACCGCGCCCAGCCAACCTGTTTCAATTTTATGTCCTTAGTCATAAAAATCTTTCAAAAGTTACAGGTGAAATTCCTTAAAAAATTGTCACACTTTAAATGACAGTTTTGGAGCTCTAAAGAGCATAAATGTTTTTACTTTATCACATAATTGCCTCTAACTAGCAGTTAATTTAACTATATGGCTGTAAAATTGTTTTCTAAAGTGACGGTGTCCCAGCAGGATTGCATAAAACACCTTTTGCCCACACCCACACTATCAGCCTATCACCTTTTTCCTTTTGGCTGGCATATTTTAGTCCTGCTAATAGTTCACATTTCCTGCCTGAAAGAGTACGTTTAAAGGCTACTGATGTATTATACCAGTGAATATTAGACTTGAAAGAGAGCACACCAAGGGGCTAAAAAGACTTTAAAATCATGATTAGAAATGAAGTTGAGGTTTTGTTTGAAGGTGCAAACCAGGCTGTATTCAGCTGTGTGTCAGTACAAAGGTTTTTTTCTCCTACACTTGTCCTGTCTTAAGCAGGGCATTTCAGTGTTGTTTGATAAGAAGGCAAAAAAAAAAAAATTTAAATGTCTGTGAATTAATGCATTACATATGAGGGACTTTCCCAAGCTCTGCTATAAAAAGTAGGTCCCATTTAAAGATTTGTATGTTTTTAGAGAAATATAAGATTTCAAGAATTAGGGGAAAAACTATCCCAAGAGCAATGCATTGCAGGTGCACTCTGCTCTTAGCAACTCATTTTAGAAGGATGACAGCCAGAGTGTGACCACAGAAAAAAGATGAGGATGAGACAAGGTATAGAAAGGCATGGGAAAGGAAACCAACTTTGTTGAAGCACATACTTTGCACCAGGGGATCTAGGCATTATCTCATTTCACCCTCTCTGAGCACTCCATGGTGAAAAAGCTATAAATGTCACCACACTCTCTGTTAAGAAAGTTGAGCAACAGGAAGATTGGATTACTTGCTCAAGGTCACACAGCTTTTGTGTGGTATGGGCAGGATTTGAACTCAGACACTCTAGTGTAGAGTCCTCTATTCGTAGCCTCTGTACATTCTGGAGTCCAGTTCGTAGCCATTATGTTCTCCAGCTGCCCTTCACAGTCACAAGACAAGAGTCAGAAGACTGTAGCTGCTTAGCCTGGAGAAGACAGGGAACAAGGAATGAACTCAAGTTCTAAGTGAATGAGTGCAGTTCACAAGTACAGTGCTACAGACCCAACGTGGGCACTTTGAAAGCGGAGACTCTCTTTGCAGGGATCAATGATGTAGTCATGGAAGAAAACAAACTTTGTCACAGCACAGATGATCCTGGCCTTCCATAGATGGGAAAATGTGTTAGCAAGTCACTTCAGCATTCAGTTTTCGTTTCCCAAGAGAGCACCTTTATGTTTTTCTCCATTTTGTCATCCCGCTGCTCATTTTTAAGCAAGACATGGAGCTGTGAAGCCAAGTCTACAGTGACACACAGATAATGAACAATGATGTTACATGGAGGGCACACAGACCCTTTAGTTCTTTGTCATGTGTCACTGCTGTAGGTAACATCTGTGATACATCTCAGGTAAGGTTCTGTTTTGGTCGTGTAGCTTCTCTATTTTCTCTAATAAGCCCTCTGTGAGGAAGTGCTAAAGCAAGGCGGTCTGTGTTCTCAGGGGGATTATGGTGATCCCAGGATGAAACTATGCTCAGCAGGGCTCAATCCAGGATAAATGATTTATAATTATACAGGAAGATAAGACTTGAGCTGCACATGATTTTCGCTCTGATTGAAAATATCTTTGCATGCTGTAAGTAGGCAGTGCTTTTTCTGGACAACAATTGAGGCTTCCAAGCAGGCCCGCTTTAAATGTAAATCCCTAATATATTCAGAGAATGGATATACCAATCGTATGCATGCAACAAGTAAAGGTAGACTTGAGCCACTTCCCCAGGAGGATGTTGAACCGATTCTAATGAACAGAATTCTGGCTCAGGTAGTCTAAGGGAGGTAAGATATTTTGCAGAGCCCAGTTGTACCCCTTTCAAGAATGTCCTAATGCTGCTCTCTCCCAATCCCAGAAACCTCTGTGGTGGCCTCTGCCTCCCCACAGTCATGGTTCTTCTTCTCATAACAGTTATCTGTTGTTAAATTCTCAGTTCCCAGGCCCTAAAGAGAACTCATTCATGCCATGAAAACTGACAAATTAATTCAATCTAATATATTAATGGCACATAATATCTTAAAACACTACCCCTTCCATACAACACATTTCATTTTAATAACTTCTTGTTTTAACCTGAAATAGTAAGCAAGTAATATGAACTAAGTGATTCTTCCTGAAAAAATAGGGTGGGAACATTATGTGGGTATGTGTAGTCCAAATTACTAAATTTATTGAACATCAAAATCACGTGGTGGTGGGGAGTCTCCTACAACATAGATTGCTGAGGCCAGCCACATAGTTTCTGATTCGGAAAGTCTAAGGAGCCAGAGTATGTGCATTTCTAATAAGCCCCCCAAAGTTTCTACTTAGGAGACCATATTTTGATAATGATTAATAGCACTGCAAGGTCTACTCTAAACTAATGGATTTCAAATGGCATGATGTAATAGGTGATGAGCACAAATTGGGTCAAATTCTCTTAGGAAAGCCAAAATATAGATACTTTCCTGATAGTCAGAATAAATTATTTAGAAATGACGCACAGAACCATACCTATCAGGCACGCATAAAACAGAAAATCATCCCATGGAATAGCTGGGGGTACCCCCAGGGCCACTCATCATCCCTGTGTTAAGATGACCCTCATCAGCGTTTCTCTCCTTTAACACAGTTGCTTGGGGATTGATTGTACTTTGTGACAGTGAGAATAAAGACCTCGTTAGAAGCCAGAATTCCAGCAGAAATAGAAATGCTACATTTATGTTTCCTGGTGGTTTTGGCACATACCTTTACATGTTTTCTTTTTAATTGGTATATACTGTTATACTTAAAAAGATTATTTATCACACAAACAACACCATAATAGCTTTAACAGGAATCAAAATGGAAGAAGAAAATTATCCTGCAATCCCACCACACCAACAAATTATTGCTTCCATTTTTGTACTCCTTTCCGATTCCCCATATACGCCCATAATTTTTCTAGTTGTAATCATAGCATGGATAAAATTTTGTTCTCTGCTTTTTCCGCTTAACATTATAACTGTGTTTGAGGAATAGACAAGGATTATCATATGAAATAGACCAAGAAATAAATTTTTCTGAGAACCCTTGCTTATCAAAATGTCGAATTTGTTTATGTTGATTACCTGTTATGTGTGAGGTACTATGATAGGCATTGTGCATGTAAGACTGTAGAAAAAATGTTTCTTGGCCTTCCTAGTATTTTTATCTATTTTTTTATTGTCCTATTATTTTTGTTATTGTCTATGGATCATGCTACAGAAGTGTGCGCCATCCCTAAAGATATTTTGGACACACAGAACTAAATGAGAAAAATTATGCAAAGTCCCTTTTCCCTCACTGCTTTTTCCTGCTGTGGAGCCTCCCTTCCCAACAGAATGAGCCCTAGGGAACCATAACATGGCTGGGGCTGTGTGCTGCTTTTCTCACAGAATTGGACAAAGTAACTGGGGATGGTGTCTTTGTGTGCCCAAAGTCAAAATCAAGTTTGAAAGTATTAAAGCAAGGTGTCAGTGCAAAGGTATCATGTGTCCAAAACTTGTCTTTCTCTCTTATTGCTGTGTGACTGAGCATGCCAGTTCATCTTTCTCAGTCTTGAGTACCTCATCACTAAAATGTACATAACAATGCCTACCTTAAACGACTTGTCATGATTAAAAGAGACAATGGAGAGCATCTGATAGAGAACCTGACTTGTCATACAGTGTCAAGAAGTAAAAGCAGTTATCATTACTTATAGTACCCTCGGAGACTACAGGAGGGGCCAGTGTGGTGCAGAGGAGCAGAATGTGGAAAGGGAAAGAAGACCTAGGGGAAACTCAACAGTCACTTCATGTAAAATGACAGGAGTAAAGTACATGTCTGTGGGGGTGCCTGTCACATAGCAGGCACTCTATCACTGCACTTTTGCAAAGTTCTCTCACCTGGTTAAAATGAAAACATAGACTTGACAGTTAGCTACCTACACTTGGAGAACCTACAGTTGTGATTTTACTATTTATTTAATTTGAGGTTAACATGCTCTTAGACATCAACACTTTCACAAACATAATGCTCAGTATGAACCAAATGCACAGATAAGCTTTTTTCTTGAAGTTGATGTCTTGGGTGCCACCTTCATTAAATACAGCTAGAATGGCCTGCATTAGCTCTCTAGTGCTCGGCCACCTGCCAAGTGCAGGGAAATCAGCCTGAATTCCAATCTTTATAATAGATGAACCAAGGACTTACTACTCCCCTCCTCAAGCAGAACTGATATTGTCATTAAGTTTAGTAGCTGTGCACTTCACAGAGAGTGTATTTGCTGTGTTTTGGTTAGGGAAATCACATCAGGTTTATATTTTCTTGTTAGTTTTGAATCTACTTCCTTGTTAAAGGCCAATCAATACATTAGAGTATATTAACATCTCTTCATCAAAGGGAAAGTGTTGGTTGTTGGGTCTGGTAACTCTGCTATTAGAACGGGCCTGTTAATTTGTTACCCTACAGTGAATGCAAGGTCCGCTGTACTGTTGGTGGCAAAAGGATTTGTATATAAATTCCTTGCCATGAAGAGAAGCACTAAATGAAACCTACAATTCTGATGAAGCCTGTAGTCTCTTGGAATGTGCAATGCCAGCTTTACTCTGCATCCTTGGGTTTGGAAGAATGATCAAAACCGTGCAAAGCAATCTCACCGGCCATCCATAGACCTCTGCTACTCATTACTGGACACATCATTTCACTTCACTGGACCTCAATGATCCCATATGAAAAGGTACAACCGTGCTGGATCATCTGTAATTTCTTTTACAGCACTGACCTCCTCTGACTTCATAGGACATACTGTCTATATTCTATCATTATATTCTACAAACTGAGTGAAATTGGTAGAACCAAGGTTGAGCTTTATTCATTCATTCATTTATTTACTATATAATAACTGTGTCAATTGTATACCAAGATATTCTGCCAATGAGATAAATTACAGAGATAAATGCTTGTCTGAAGCCAATGCTCATATTTAACAGCAAAAGTCATGTACATAAAGAGCAGTGATTCGGGACAGAAAGTGCCAAATAACCACAGGCAAAGTGTAGGATACACTGCAAGTTCAGGAAGGAGAGAATCATGAAGGGCGTCATGAAGGAGGTATTTTATCCAGAATTTGAAAAATAGGGTAAATTAGGCAAGCAGAGACTTGCACAGGGTGAAGAGGAATGTAAAACATCTTTTTATGATGCTAAGTGTCCTAAAAGTACAGGGCATGATTATCAATCAGGGAATCATTTACTCTATCATATTCAATTCAATGTATTAACTCTAAATTGTGCACTAGATATATCTAGGATTTCAGTAAAATCTATGAGACATGGAAAATAATAACAGCTTTGCTTCTGCCTTCAATAAATGTGATTTCCCTGGGGATATTAAAAATAATAGTGCATAAAAAGAATAGTTAGGAGAAGAGTATAAGATAGAATCAGTGTAATTTCCAAAAATAATGGCAAAAATTAAAGCCAGAATGTCACAGAGAAGGGAAGTGGAGTGAGTTGAAGTAATTAGGAACAACTTTATAAAGGAGGCTGATTTTGAGCAGAGTCTTGGAGCAGCGATGGGTTTGAAAGGGAAAAGATACAACATTCTAGAAAATGCTAATAGATGAGAAAACTCATGGAAGCGTAAGTAAGCTTATGATTTTGAATGGATAGATTAAGAGATTAGAAATGAAGATTCGATCCATTTTGTTTCTCTAGTGTATCTCCCAAGCTGCTAGAACCAAAGGGAAGATACCATTGTAAAGACACAGCAAAGAGTCCATGCTCAATGCTGAGGAAATCAAGGACATGACTATTGAAAAAAAGTCTTAAAGTGTTTCTCTTCAAGCATGACAGAATGGGGAGGCAAACAAATTCTCTCCCAAAAAAGCAACTATAAAACTGGACAAAATCATGAGAAACAATCATTTAATACTCTCAAAATTAACCGAAGACAGACAACAAATTAAGAAGCATTTATTCATGAAAAATACTGAGCTTCAGGTCAGAAGAATGTAAGTTTGTGGTTTTCATGCCAGTGGCTGCTCCCATCTCCCTCTCAGCTTTCTTAGCTCATGAAAACAAACAGCCCTGCTACCATGCTGGAGAATTATACATATTGGAGCATTGACAGTTAAAGCTTAGTAGAAGCTAATAGGGAGGTCTAGGGGCTCCAATGATGTTGCAGTTCTGTTTGAGGTAGTCAATGGAGTGGAGCCAGAGATTTAACAGAGAGTTCTGGGAGATGAGATAGGATTAAGGGGACTGATAAGCATTCCACATATTCGGAATTGACTGGAGGCTGTGTGGATGTGCAGGAAAGACTGGGGAAGGCTCAAGCCACCCAAAAATACCAGGTCAATGGAGCACGCACACATTCTCAGAGGCAGTAGAAGACAGTCTGGAAGGAAGAAAAAGATAGGACAAATGAGAATGGCCTAAAATTTGAATGTCATTCCCAGCTAACACCCAGAAAATGGAAGCCTTACTGGCTGAAGGTGTGTGAACACAACTTTTGACCAATCTTGGGCTGAAGTCAAAGTTATGCAGACACAGAGATGATCCCTAGGAAGTTAGACTAAAAATAAAACAAAATAAATGATAATACTGAGTAAGAGCATCAGCAGCTATAGTTTACAGTGGAGGGAGACTTCACAGATATAGTCTATGTAAATTACTAAACAAACAAATCAAATAAAAACAAAAATGATAATATTCAGAGGAGGAGAAATCAGAACCCAGAGTTGCTAAAATATATTATCTAAAGTGTATTCAACCAAAAGTTCCAAAGCATGCAAAGAAACAAGAAAGACCAGTATTCAGAGACAAAAAAAAAATGCAGTAAATAAAAACTGGATTTAGCAGAAAAGACTTCAAAGCAGCTTTTATTAATAAGTCCCATAAACTAAAGAAATCTGTTTAAAGAACAAAAGGAAAGCATAATAACAGTGACTCAACAAATAGAGAATTTCAATGAAGGGAAAGAAATTATTTTTAAAAAACAAAAGAGAATTCTACAGTTGAAAAGTATCTGAAGTGAAAAAAAATTAATAAAGGGCTCAAGAGCAGATTTGAGATGGAAAAGAAAAATAAAGTACAAAGTTGAGAATAGAGATTATCCAGTCTGAAGAACAGAGAAAAAAATGTTTAAAGAAAAATGAACAGAACTTCAAAAACCTGTGGAACAACATCAAGCATATCATCACATGCAACTGGAATTTTTAGAGGGGAAAAAAAGAGTGAAGGGGAATATTATGGGGTGAATTCTGTTCTCCAAAAAGATATTAAAGTCTTAATTCCCAGAACCTGTAAATGTGACCTAATATGAACATTGAGTCTTGGCAAATGATCAAGATGAGGTCATTATCTCTGTGGGCCCTCCTAGTCCAGTATTATTGGTGTCCTTATAAAAGGGGGAACTTTGGACAGAGAAGAACCTGTGTAGAAGAAAGATTATGTGATGATGCAGAGAAGGCAAAGATTGCCTCAGTCTAACAGCAGCCAGGGAAGAGGCATGGAGCGGATTCTTCCCACATCCCTCATAGTGAACCAAGCTTGCCAACACCTGCTTTCAGATTTCTGTCTTCCAGAACTGTAAGACAATAAATTTCTGCTTAAATCACCCAGTTCCTAGTATGTTATTAAGGGGGCTCAGGAAACTAATACAAAACAGAAAAAAAAAAAAAAAGAAAAAAACAAGTTTTGAGGAAATAATGGTTTAAAACTTCCCAAATTTAATTTAAAAATTATTAACCTACAGATCCAACATTAATGAATCTAATACAGAAATACTCAAGGAGATTCACATCTGGACACATTACAGGCTGTTTATGGCCAAAGAAAAGGAGAAAATCTTGAAAGCAGCAAAAGAAAAATGATTCATCACATACAGGGGAATGATTAACAGCTGATTTATTGTCATAAACAATGGAGTTTAGAAACCAGTGGAATGACAACTTCAGTTGAGAGCAAAAAAAATCTTGTCAACCAAATCTTCTATATCCAGCAAAACCATCCTTCAAAAATGAAGGTGAAATAAAGACATTTCTAGATAAACAAAGATCAAAAGAATTTGTTGCTATCAGATATGCCTTCTAATGAATATTAAAGGAAGTCATTCAAGCTGAAAGGAAATGACACCAAAGAGTAACAGCAAATCCTAAGAAAAAACTGAAGAATACAGGATATTTTAAATATAGGTAAATATATTTAAAATATATAGGATATTTTAAATATAGGTAAATATAAGCAATTCTATAAATGTGTTTTTCAATTTTTAAGGATATTTTAAATATAGAATATTTTAAATATAGGTAAATATAAACAATTCTATAAATATGTTTTTCAATTTTTTATTAATTTTAAAAAATTATGTAAGATTTTATTAAACAATAATTAAAACACTGTGTTGGGTTTTAAGATTCAATATATAATGACAAAATTGCGTGAGAGAGGAAGATATATCACAGCAAAGTTCCCATGTTTTACCAAATCCAAGTTAGTATTTTTCTAAAGTATATGGTGCTAAGTTAAGCTGCGTATTTCTATCATTATCCCAACAGGCTTTTTAAATAGAAATTGAATAACTTATTATAGAATTCAAAGGACCTACAGTAGCCAATACAACATTAAACAAAAGAACAAAATACCTGATTTGGAGGTATATTATTAATATAAAGCTACAGTAATCAAGAGAGTTGATATGGTCATAAAAACAGATAATTCAATCAATGAAGCAAAGTAGATAGTCAAGGAATATACCCACACATACATGGGCAACTGATTTTCAACAGCAGCACAAAAGTAATTCAACAGAGAAGGCATAGTCTTTTCAATAAGTAGTGCTTGATCAATTAGATGTCCACTTGCAAAAAAAATAAAATAAATTGTAGATCCTTACATTAACTATGCTAAAAAATTATTTCAAATGCATTATAGACCTAAAATGTAGGAACTTAGACTATAAAAATTCTAGGAGAAAACTTACGAGAAAATCTGCATAAGCTTGGTTAATCAATGAGTTTTATATTCAACATTAAAAGCCATAAAAAGCTTGACAAATAGGATTTATTAAAATTAAAAACTTTTGCATTTCAAACAATAGCTTTAAGAAACACAAGACAGAAACTGAGAAAAATATATTTGCAAATCATATATCTGGTAAGAGTTGAATAGACATCATACCTAAAAAGACATCCATATTGCCATAAGCACATGACAATGTGCTCAATATCATTAGTCATTAGGGAGATGCAAATTAAAATCACAAAGAGATACACGCTAGAATGACTATAGTAAAAAAGACAGATGATACCAAGAGTTGGAAACTAGAAACTTCATACCTTGCTGGTGGAAATGTAAAATGGTATAGCTACTTAAAAACAATTTTTTAGTTTCTTAGAAACTTAAATATAAAGTTTCCATAAAACCCAAAAATTTTTGTAAATTCAGTAATCTACCTAAGAGAAATATTTAAAACATATATCCAAACAACAATTTGTTTGAGAATATCCATAGTTTTATTCACAATAGCCAAAGATTGGAAACTACCCAAATGTCCATCAGTTGATAAATGCATAAACATGAGATGGTATATCCAGTCAATGGATTACATTCAACAGCAAAAACAGTGAACTGATGATACATGCTACAAACTGAGTGAACCTGAAAAATATATTCTAAGTGAAAGATGCTAGGTGTAAAATACTACATAATGTATAATTTCATGTATTTCATTTATTTTGTCTTTTCTGAAAAGGCAAATATACAGTCAATAGATTAGTGATTGCTTAGGGCTAAGAAATCGAAGCTGGGATTGATTACAAATGGGCTCAAGGAAATTTTATTGTGTGATGGGAATGTCCAAAATCTGGATTGTAATGACTGTCGTACAACTTTTTAATGATTTAAAAATCATTGAAGTGTAAACTTTAAAAAGTCTAAAAGTTCATTAAAATTCAAGAAAACAATTTGAAGAGTTAGGGATATAAATATATGCCACAAAAAGGCCACTCTTCTCATCAGGAATAATAATTTTTTAAAAGGCTGAATGCCAACTGTTCTTGATATGTTATGTCTCCTCTACAAGGAACACCTTTCTTCCTACCTCCTCCATCTCCAATCCTACGCTTTCTTCAGTAATCATCTCCACAGCCCTTCCTGAACTTTCTGATTAGATGATCATACCATTAGTTCCCAATAGCACTTTATTTATAGTTTTCTTCTTACATTACTCATTCTCTTCTCTGTATTATAATTAAGTCTTTGTGTGCTTTATCCCTTCTATTGTCTCTTTCTTTTTGAGAGCATTATGAGGACAGGAAATAAGTCTTTCTTATTTTTAAGTACCCAGTGTGTTCTAGGACCATAACTGTCATATAGAAAATGTTTAACCAATACTTACAAAATTAATAAAAGCATCACATTTACATAGGTTATGTATCATCATAAAGAGCCACACAGCTGGTACCTTTCCCAAAGATAACTCTTCGGCCAATGTCCTGTGGCAAAAGATAAGTAACTGCCCTCACATCTTCCTTCCTACTCCCAGACAAAGGCAAGTGCTGGCAGATGGAAGGCTCTACTTACTGCAAGTGTAAATCTGTGATCAGCATCTCCTTTGTCATACTTCCTTGGAAAGATTTCTGACCACCATTTAATTATGAGTTCAAAGAAATGTGACCCTACATCGATGACATCTCCAAACAATCTTCATGCTCATTTATAAATCATGGAATGTGTTTACTCATAGGTCTTGAGACTGTGTATAATGTATGTAATGCCCATGCAAGCTCCTCTGGAAGATATTAAAAATACAAAAGACAAAAGTCAGCCTGCCTATACAAGCTTACCCGCCATCTTCTTGAGAGAAGAAATCCCCTCCCTGGAGGCAGTAATGAGGAAAGTGGTGGTATTGAAAGTTGTAGTTTCCAGCCACATTTCTGGCATGATACTGTGGGTACTTAGGCAATTACTTAAACTCTAAGCCTCTGTTTCTTCATTTGTGATGTGATAAGAATACAGGATATTAATGTAGATCCCCAGTCCCTTATCTGCAATTGCAAATTCCAGAAATCTCTCAAAACAGAATTTTTTTTATAACTTGTTTGATGTTAAAACCTGACCGGATCTGAACTTACTTGAACTGATATGAGACTATTTATAGTCTTCATCTAATCCCACTTAATGAGAATATGCATACTTTTGGCTGAAGAAACACAAATATGTTTGATTACAGGATGCTAGCCTAGATACTGATAGGGACAGGAGGCAGAGAAATTCTAGGGAGAAAAGGGCGGGGGTCCCTGGTGAAACCCTCAAGCTGAAAAGCCTGAGACCACGGCCCAAAGTGAGAACTTATATCCCTGTTTTCTCACTAGAATGTTGCCTTTTCCTAAACCACCCATGACCCCACCCTACCCCATCCTGTGCCTATAAAGACCCCAGACTCAGCCAGCAGAGAGGAAGAAGAATCTAGACATCGGGACAACTATGGCTGGATGTTGGAGAGAAGCAGCTTGACTTCATAGGGACAGCTTGACAGTGTAACTTCAGAAAAGAATGCCGGACTTCAGGAGAAGATTACTTATATCCCCCATTCCTTTTTCAGTTCCCCTTCCCCCTTCCCACTGAGAGCAACTTTCACTGGCAATAAAATTCCCCACATTTACCATCCTTTAATTGGTTCATGTGACCTCATTTTTCCTGGATGCTGGACAAGAGCTTGGGAGCAAGTGCAGATACAAAAGGGCCCACTGAGCTGCTAACAGTTAACCTTTCTGAAGACGGCAGAGCTAAAAGAGCACTGTAACATGCCCACTGGGGCTGCAGGAGTCACAGGCACCCCATTAGAGACTGCTGCAGGGCCAGCACAGAGTTTGCTCCTGCTGGCGCCCAAAAACGCTCACCCCAGCTCCTGCACCCACTCACCTGCACACTCCCTCCCGTGAGGGGTGGAGCACAGCAGGTCTGAGTGAGTGGAGATCATCCCTGCCAGTGCTGAAGGGGCCAGCTGGTTCCAGCACTCATGTACTCCAGTTCCCACCTCATTGGCTCGCACACTCCCTCCCGTGAGGAGTTGAGAGCAATGGGCTGAGTAAATGGGGCACCCTTGTCACGAGTCCTGCAAAGGGGTCAGGGAAATATCCTTCTTCAGTACTATTGAGAATGTTTTGAAATGTATGATACATGCACTCTGTTGACTTTCTAAAATCTGTACAATTCTGAATCTGGGAGGCATCGAACCACAAAGGTTGTAGATAAGGGATTGGGAGGCAATTTCTACTTCTTAGGTTTCTAGGGTGGGGAGGAATTAAATGAGATACAAATGTGTAGTACATAATGTATTGTCCTCTCCCCTTCCCTTTTCTCCAACTCTATCATTGTAAAATTCCAGAAAAGTAGAATTGGAAATGCAAAATATGTTTTATTCAGTGCAAAGCAGGAAGTCGGCAAAATTTTTCTTCTTCATCACTGCATGTGAGTTTGAGACCCTCTCTCCCTTCACTTTTGGTGTTTCTGTCTTCATCCTGTCACTACTTAATTTTTTTCCTTAGTTTACAACTGAGTTGTAGAAGTTTAAATATTTTTTAAACATCGCAAAACCCCAAGGAAAGACTCTAATCATGTAATAAAAGAAGCACTTATTATACAGGGATATAGGCCTTCACAGTTACTTTCCTAGCATATAACCTTGAGTTGGTCACATAATCTCAGAGTACCAGTTACCTCATCAGCAAAATTGAGATAATGTCTGACAACTGACAGCGGCAGATGTCTGGATGAGGTCATTCCTTGAGGTCACTGCCGGCTCTGAAATGTGTGATTTTGGGATTCACAAGAGTCAGAGGATATTCCCAAAGCCTTTGGATCCCAGTGTTTGGGTCACCACCTGCTTTCACAGATTCATGCTAGGCCCACTTTGGCCTTGTTGAGTAAGAGGGAGATTCCTTCTTCCAGTAGTAATGAGTGGAAAGAGTAGGAGGCAGACAATGGGGAAGAGGAAGAGACAATGGCAAAGTAAGGCTGGAGTGTGTTCACTTGAACTGAGTGAGCTTTGGACCAACTGTATGTTATCAAACTGCAAAGTGTGCATGCATCAGATATTCAGAGCCCAAGGAGAGTTCCCACATCTGTAGGGACAAGAAGTGTGTCCCTGGGGCTTCCCACGGTGACAAAGAACATAGAGTCATTTTCAAGAGCTTCTTATATTATTTTGCTTTATGCTAAGTGGGAACTCCTTTGAAATTAGAAACACCTTAGAGATTAGAAAATCTGGACTGTACCACTTACAGACTGCATGACTGTGAGCAAGTCATTTAACCTTCCCCAACCAGAGTTCCACATACGGAAAGGGCAATGAATACCTCTCTCCTGAAATTGTTATGAGAATTCAGTGAGCTAATGGATGAAAAGTGTTGCTTCCAGTGCCTATCACGTGATAGTGTTTAACACAGGCTAGCTGTGTAGTCCTGACAAAAATATGAGGAGTTCTGAAGGAAGACGGAAGATGTTTTTGCTTTGTTTGTTTAAGAATAAAACAAGAGGGTGTTACAGAGAAAAGAAAATGAATGAGCCTAACCTTTTACTCCTTTGGACAAGGCATGAAAATATCAGCCTCTCTTTACTCTTCAAAAAGAGGTCATTGTTGGAAGCTGAAATTTGTTGTTTGGAATTATTCTGCCACCAGTATTTATAGTGGCTGTGGAATGGCATGAAAGAATAGACAGGTCTTAAAGTAGGCTCAAAAATTCATCAGAGAATTTCCCATTGAAGAGTTTTTGTGTAAACTTCTGCTTTTAATTATAATTTTCTGCATATTTGGTCTACATTCTCCATTGTTATTTGAGAGAGGTAACATGATAAAACAAACAGGATGTGAAATTTTACATTGGAAACCCTCGCTTCAAACCCTGGCTTTTATGTTAGGAGTAACAAATTAGAAAATTTAAGAAAAATTTAATAGTGAGGAAAAATATGTATGCATATTCAAATAAATAAACTTCAAACAAATTAGCAAATAATGTTAAAGGACATAGTACATGGTTGAAAAAATGATTATACTAGTTAATGTTCCTTACATCTCAAAATTGTTCTTTCTTCCTCATGATCTTTGCTCTCATTTCCTAACCATGAAATACTTTTCCTCTAAATCTTCCCAAAGTTATTTCCCTCTCTTCATTTCGGTTTCCATCAGAATGTGACCTCTTTGAAAACCCATTCCTGGACACTTTTTTCTATGTGAACACACACATTCTCACTATTCTCCGTTTTCCTTCAATTTGTATTTCCTTCTAGTTATTATCACTGTCTAATATTACAGTATATGCTTATTGCTTACTTTCTTGTGTTTGCCTTCCCGCACTAAAGTTTACCAGGTATGGGACTCAACAGGCTCCTAAAAGTAGACCTGGGATATGGTAGGCCCTCAACAAGAGATTATTGTACAGATAAATGAACAAATGAATTAGTGAAAGAATGAATGAATGAAATCACTAGGGAAAAGCCAACCAACTGAGAAATGTACAAAAAATTTAAATAGGTGATGCCAAGAATGAGAAATCCACATGGCCAATAAACATGAAATAAGGCTGAATGTCATTAGTAATAGAGAATTCCTATTTACAACAATGTGCTGTTATTTAACCCCAGTGAAATTTTTAAAACAATTTAAAACTAGTCAATTCAAATTTCAGAGGTAATGTAGTTGTATCAAAGCTTGTATACACTGCTGGTAGAGATGTAACTTGGAGACCAAAGTGGCAATACCTAGTAAAACTGATTATGCTCATCAAAAAAAAAAAACTGATTTTGCCATTTAAAAAAAAAAAAAATGACGAAAACTGCAATTACTTTTGCACCAATCTAATAACATTATTTCCTCTATAGAAACTATTTCAGTTATGGCTATGATCATCTTTGTAGCAATGTCTATAATAGTATACAGTCATAAACCACCCAAGTGTCCATTGGCAAGAGAAAGGATAAATTAATTATAATGTGATAGAATGATGCGGTACTATTATATATTAGTAAAAATGATTTAATGTTGAGTGACAATGTGAGTTTACAAGCAATTCTATATATCATTTTTAAATAAAACAAGTACCTGGCCCATTACATTATATTATATTACATTACATTAATTTTATTGGTTCCTCCGCAGAAAAGAAAAGGAAAGGAAAGACAGAGGAAAGCATAGCATTATTTATCTGTAATTTTTTACTTCTTTAATAATTACATCTCAGGTAATTTGATAAAATGTTAATAATCATTCATTTCTGGTGATGAGCATATAAGTATTTATTATGTGTCCTCAGTGAGTTTCATATTTTGTTTTATTTTCCCATATTAAAAATCAACAAAAGTAGGCACCAAACTTACTTGTACTGTGCCTAGGGCAAGTTGCTTCATCTTAAGAATTAGGATATCTACTTCCTCTATTTTAGGTTACTGCAGATACTAAGTGAGCTAACACACATAACAGTGTGTTATCTACTTCCTCTATTTTAGGTTACTGCAGATACTAAGTGAGCTAACACACATAACAGTGCTTTTTTAAACTATAGAGCAGTATATTATTATTATGAATAATATTATTAATATTATTATTATGGCCATCAGTAATTCTCCACTAATGGATGCTAAGTAGAACACAGTTTTCAAACTGTGCTCTATGGAATTCCACAGACCTTTATGGACCTCCAAGTCCTCTGTGAAGCTTCTTGGGTGCTGTTTGGGAAAATGAGGAAACAGGGCTTCAGGCTTTAGAACCCATTTCAGTTTGAAAGGCTTTAATTTTGATCTGTTTTCATGTTGGACCTGGAAATAAGGTTTCCATTAAAGAAAATGTGTATAGCTTCATGGTAATTACACCTTTTCACCTGTTACATGAAGCTGTTAAGAAATGTCGCATGACTTCATTTTTTTTCACAATTAAATTAAATGTGATTCTGATTCTACATCTGCATTCCACCTGGCTGCTGGGTAATTCAGTATCTGTTACTACTGGCTCTCCCTTTCTGCCCTGCCCTCTGTTCTCTAGAATCATGCAAGTTTCTAGGGGTCTTATAAAGCAAAACCTTTCAAGAGAAGACTGTGGCCTACGGTGCCCATGGTCATTATTGATATGCTTTTCATACAGGGTGATGTGAGCCCTTAGGTCATTCCGTGGATCCCGAACCACGTGGGGCAGAGGACATTTTCCGCAGTGAGAGAACAGGTACTTGGGTCCAGCCAACCAAGGAGACCACACAGCAATTCCCCTCAGCAGACCCGATAGCATTCTAGGGCACCCTGTAGGTCCCCAAACACATTCCCATTCTAGTGTTGGGAACTTCACTTGCCCAGGACTGACTACTTCCACCTTTAAAGGAATACAAAAGCTGGACACTTTCTTGGAATGGAGGAGGGAAATCCAGTGAGAGAAATATCATAAATTAATAATTTAGTAAATTATCTTGCTATGGATCCTTTTATAAAGATTTGAGGCCAGGCGCAGTGGCTCACACCTGTAATCCGAGTACTTTGGGAGACCAAGGCAGGTGGATCACCTGAGGCCAGGAGTTCAAGACCAGCCTGGCCAACATGGTGACACCCCATCTCTACTAAAAATACAAAAATTAGCCAGGCGTGGTGGCGGGTGCCTGTAATCCCAGCTACTCAAGAGGCTGAGGTGGGAGAATCGCTTGAACCTGGGAGACAGAGATTGCAGTGACCTGAGATCGCACCACTGCACTCCCAGCCTGGGCAACAGAGGGAGACTCCATCTCAAAAAAAAAAGATTTGAAATTTCTGACCTAGAGCTATATCTCCCTGAGTATCGTTTGGTTTTCTTTTTACTGTGAAGTCTTTTTATTAAAATCAAAAAATTTCAAAATCTGGCACTGCCCCACCTCATTCTGACATCCTCAATCCCTGCTCCGACTGCCCCAGCGATCTTTTGTGCCCTTTGATTGAGGAAATGCGGAGACCTGTGGACTCATAAAGGCTGGTTCCAGGCTGGATGCCCTGCACCGCATGTAGGTGGCCCACGGCCATTACTCACCTGGAACAAGCTTTTTGTTGTAAATCTTATAATCATCTTGTGAGTGGTACAATTACATGGGGTTTTTGTGTGTGTTCAATGTTTTAGTTTAGTTTAAAGGTTGATATTTAAATATGTCACAATTGGTGAAACTTCTTTTTGACGTTTTATTTTTTAATATATCTTTGACTGAAAAAGAAGTAAAGTATTTACCACTTGACACCTGAGATTTCCCTAAGTATGTCTTCATCAAAAGGGACTGGAACTCTAATTGGATTATTGCTTTTGTTCTCAGCCTGGGCTGGTCAGCCCCAGTGCTGCACCCCAGCAGGCCCGGCGCCAGCCTCGTCTGGTCAGTGAGATCTTCCCTCCACTACCCAAGGCACACACAGTTCAGTCCTGAGTCCAGGAGGCTGTTCCTCAATGCAAGACAAATCAGGGTACTTTACAGCTCTTCCCAGACTGTGCCATCCCAAGTGATTAACTTGTGGCCAAAAGACACAGCAAGGTCCAACCTAATGCATTAGTGGGTTGGAAGAGGCCAGGGGTGTCTCAGTGATGGAGTGGACTGATGCTGTGAGAAATGCTCCATATGTTTCAGATAATCTGAAAAGAGGTACAGACATTTTTGGGCTCTCCAAAATATGCATCTAGGGCTGGGGAGTTTTAGACTCTATGAATAGATCCAAAAGCTGACATGCATTTCAGACTGTGTAATACAAAATGCTACGAAACAGCAAACTTGATCTGAATTCCCTCCCCTCCCCACTCTTCTCCTGCCTGCCTGCAAGCTGTGGCTCAGTCTTTATCTTACACATTCACTGTGACTTTTTTTTTAATTGACAGGGTCATAAGTTCACTTCTGATGGAGAATTACTCTTTGGCCCACTTGCTTAAAATATATTTGAGGCCAATATTAAGAGCATAGCTGAACTCACTCTGTAACTGGAAAAGAAAAAAAAAATTCTGAAGCCCAATTTGGAAGAAAGCATTTGAAAATAAAACAAGGAATATTTTCAGAGGCTAATGCTCCTGGAATTTATTCAAGTGGCTGCCATGGCCATTGGCCTCAAGAATGCCAATTACAGATGCTCTGCTGTCTGATTAGACCATTCTTGAGTCCAGAGCAGTACATTAAGTCAAAGGGTAAGTCTTTGAATTCTGCAATGAATTTGATTAACCATTTACAATTATAGAGTGATTTTAAAACATCCCAGAATCATCATCAATCTTCAATCCAGGTTTAAGAAAGCAAAATATCTAATGCTGAGAACTATTTTGTGGCTGGGATGGTTTCCTGAAAAAGCACTGTAGAAAACATTCTGCTAAAACTTTTACTTAACAGCTGTGGTTTAGGCATATTTAGAGTTCTGTAGGCCTCATTGGATAATGATTATAGGAACCACAAATATTAAGGTTTTGCAAGATCATTTTTGGTACAAAATAGGAAATTGCCCAAATTTTGGTTAAATTATGAAAATGCGGGTCTCAAAATTTGGCTATACACCTGTGTGTCTGTGTGTGTGTGATGTTTGTGTGTACATGTACATCCTTTAGTTCATCATTACTTGAAACAAACAAAGAGATGATTTTTTCTTCTGGCAACAAGTCCTTGAAAAACAAAACCTATTATTTTCTGGTTGGAATTGAGTTTCCTATCCAGTAGTTAGTTTAAAGTATTATAGAAACAGAAGCCAAATCACACATTGTCATAGGTTCAGATCGACATCACTTCTGATCTAGATGAGGCTGAAAATTTCAGTCTAGGAAACACCTCCTTGATCACGAGGCAGTACAGGTTTCTGAAAGTAAAGGCCATTGGGTCAGTACAACCATCTCTGCATTAGATGTCATCCCTAGGGAATAACTAGTTCTAAAATCTTTCTTAAAATGTGTCTGTAATAGTGGCTAGTTTCCTCTGATCAAATGTATATCAAATGAGGTTCATAGGTTATTTTCAATTTTTGAAAGACTTTTTATATCAGCTATTTTTATATAATAAATTATTTGTGTATTAGTCTTTGTGATTTTTTTGAATTGGCTATTGTAATGGAACACACATACAGAAGAGTGCCTTAAATTATTTTATAATCATTTTCCTCCTATTGTTGGTGTTTTGAAACAAAATGTTTTATTTTAGATGGCAGCTTCTGTATTCAGCACAGAAACTGTGATAGACCCTGGCCCTTCCTTTATGGGTCTGCCTCTGCCACCATCTGTTCAGAAATTACCTACCACCCTCTCTTCTGCTTTCCTTGATAGCTGGGGTCAGCCTTCAGAAACAGGCATTTCTCTACTGACATATTAAGAATCAAATCACATGCATTCTCACACATATACACGCAAACACACAAACACATATATACAACACTTTCTTCCAATACAAGAGAAATACAAACACAGAATGTGTACTACTGCTTTTCCAGGAAATCTTAACCTATTCAGAGCTCTGGAATTATTATTTTTAAAAATAAAATATTTATTCAAGCAAATAAATCATTAATTTGTTCAATGAATGTGTTTTGAACTTTTGCCAGATACTATGTTAGGTTTTAAAGGTGAAACAACATCACATATGCAGGCTCTGTCCTCATGGAATTACATCCTAAAGGTAAATCAAAGCAGAGCATTTGAAAAAAATATTAAATATTAATATTTTTCAATGCTTGACACTTGAAAAAAAAAGTTTTATTTTTAAAAGCAAATTAATCACTATAACAATAAATGTTCTGTGTGCCTGGCAGTTTGGTAAGCATTGTGTGTGATACAAAGAAATGAAAGTGTAAGACTAAGGTATCTTAAACTCAGGAAGAAACAACCAGCACAAAATAGTGAAGGCAAAAGTGAATTTGTAAGTTAAATTAAAAAAAATCATTCAAATGTTTTGATTTAACAAAAAAATCAGCAGCTGAACTGAACAAAATACTTAATTAAAAACAAAATAATAATAACATTTGTTTTAAACAACTCACAAAGTGTTTATTCTCAAAAAAAATAAAAAAATAAGCTAAAACAAAATTAAACCTTATAAAACAGGCAAGATTTAGTCACAAAATGCATGCTAAAGAAGTTATTCAAAAGTTCTAGAACATAGAATTATTTTTACATGACAAACTTCCATTGAATTAAATACTGATCTTATATTCACTCTAAAGTGGCCCTTACGTCAATCAGTTAAGCTCTATCATTTCTCCCTTGGGAATATCTTAAGAAATCATCCCATTTTGTTCATTCCCTCTGCCACCCTCCTAGTCCAGATGCTCATCTTGAGTCTCATGGAGACAACTGTGGTGCATCTTTGCTGGTCTTTCTTTCTTTCATCTCTCATAGTTAACATGGCATTAATCTTCCTAAATTGCCACTATTAAAACATGTCCCATGCTGAACATCAATCAGCTGAACTCGTTATACCTAATAAGCCAAGTCTAAACTTAGCCTGGCTTGAAATTTCCACAGGAATCAGCCCTGCCTCTTCAACTTTATTTTTCATCTATCCCAGCTGTCAACACTTAATCTTATGATGTTGACATCTAAATGACATGGAAGTCACTTTATCCTACTCCATACATCTGATTTCAACATATCCCTCATTTCTGATGCCATCTCTACATCAATATGTCTCTTCAGTGCAAACCCATCAAATCTTCTATGACAAAGCCAGTCTACCCTGGGCTGTTCTTTCCACAAGACTTTGATTTCCCACAGAGTATGCCATTTTCATAAGATTGTTGTTATTTCATAGGATCCAGGCAAGAACTTCTTCTCTGGTGTGAAGCCAACTGGGTTTCAATTCTGGTTTTGCCAATGCTTATTGTGTACCTCTAGACAATTCACTTGACTTTTGTCATCTGTAAAGATGAAAAGAATATTAGGACCTGTAAAGTTGGTCTGCTGTGCATCAGTAAGCTCTGTAATTGTTAATTATCTTTGTTATTAGCAAGAATTTGTTGGATTTTGCAGGCTGATCTGAGACTTCAGGTTGATTGTCCTCATCCAGTTATGATTTGGCTCTTCTGGAATTGAAAGGGAGACCTCAACTGGCTGGTCTGATGCATCTACCCCATCAATACCCCAGGTCCTGAATTGTTTCTCCCATTTGGTTGAAACCAATGTGGAGCATTGATATAAAATTCTATATACACATCAATTGAAACAACTCTATTACTTTTTCACCCCAAAAGGGAAGCAAATTTTCCCTCTCAAGGCTAGAGAACCCTCAGCAAGAATTTAGCGGAATCTTGTATGCACAGGTAAAATGCTAAGAAATCCCATTCATGACAAAACAAGGCATTTCTAAAGAACAGTTATCTTTTGAGACCAAAACATTCCTATGCAGAGACATAAAATAATATTACCAATTTAACCTCTACTTATTTGTGCCATAATATATAATACTTTCCAGTATTGCTATATGATGTTCTTACATGTGGCACATTTAAATAAAACAATTATTGACTAAGATCTCAGTTCTTTTGGATAGAGCCTGATTTCATTCTCAGGTCTCTGCTATCTCCTCATTTCCCCACACTATTAAGAATAATCAGTACTCCTAAAGTAGTTTTTGTTTGGTCTTATTTGGGTCTAAATACACTAATCTACCTAGGAAATGACTGATCAATTTTAGTTTGGGCCAAATCCTGGCTCAAATTGTAAAAATCAAAGGATTGTCAGCTTTTTGACACAAAAATGCAATGCCACAGTGTGTACAAAATGAGACGACTTTCAAATGGTGTTTGTTAAGTTAGACCTATAAAGTGAAACCAGATCTAGGATCAGATCACTGAGCTGATGGAAACAAGGGCATCAGGGACACAATTGTCATTTCACTCATTGAAACAAATTAATTGTATCAATTATGTAGCAATCTATTCCACTCTGTCTCTTAATTCTTTTGAGGTTGCTGAAACAGGATCAGAGGATACATGGCTTTCTCCCAACACGTAGCCTTTCTGAAATAGAGGAAAATATTCTAAAGTGGTTAGGCAGGGAGGGGGTAGAAACAAGGTCAGTAAGAGACTCAACGGTGAGTCATAGCTGAAGCCACAGTAAAGCCCAGATATGGGGTAGGGTGAGGGCACAGTGCTTGGAAGGTGCAGGAAGGAGCAGCTTGAATGGGGGCTGGCTAGTATAAGAAGTCTGTTATGCCTGTAATCCCAGCACTTTGGGAGGGCGAGGTGGGCAGATCACGAGGTCAGGAGATCGAGACCATCCTGGCTAACACAGTGAAACCCCATCTCTATTGAAACTACAAAAAATTAGCCGGGCATGGTGGCATACGCCTGCAGTCCCATCTACCTGGGAGGCTGAGGCAGGAGAATCGCTTCAACCCGGAAGGCGGAGGTTGCAGTGAGCTGAGATTGCGCCACTGCATTCCAGCCTGGGTAAGACGGCAAGACTCCACCTCAAGAAAAAAAAAAAAAAAGAAGAAGTTGGTGCTTTCACAGTAAGGGCTTTGAGTGGCATCCAGGTGATCTCTTTAAAAAATCAATAAAACATTGTGGTATCTCTCCTTTTTAGGTATGGAAGTTGGATGAGGGCATGCAACTTTAAAAATTAACACAAATGCACATGTAGTAGGTGCTCTGTACATATTATTTAAAAATACAGACCATCCTTTCTGCTCCCTAGTTTTACTGGTTTGGCTGGATAAGGAGCCACGATAGAGAAAATTCTAGATTTACCCAAATGAGACATTTGCATTACAAAATATTTTTATATGACAAAACGACTCACAATGATATTCCTTTAAATTGAAAGTTCCTGACAGCCTTACTAATTGACCATGATTTTTCTTTTAAGTTTCAGGAATCAATGTATTGACTGCACTTAATTTTAACTGAAAGCTACCTTGTATAATGTTCAGAAACTATATTGGAATTTATCTTTACAATGCAGAGTGATGGAGATATAGAACTGAAATAAAGAGAAACCAAAATGATTTGTTAAGAAAGACCACAGTCCAAATGCAGCTGACCCCAGCACATCTTCCCATCACAGGTAAAGGAAGGAGGCCAAGGAACCTCCCAGTACTTGGGAGTGGGGGCTAGAGCAGGATCTGGTGCTAAGGCAAGCCCATACCCCAAGTGAAGTTGTTGATGATTGAGTGTGGTGGAAAGACAGGTGGGGTGGTCTGATCAGCACCCTACCTGTGATGAATTTATCTCAGAACTTGGCTTTGCTGACATCCTGCATGGCCCCAGGTAAGGAATGCCCTTGTCTGAGCCTAGCCCATTAGAGGCAGCTCAACTGCACTAAATCACTCTATTCCCAGACCAGCGGTCACTGAGGCATTCATTCTGCTGGCAAATCTAGGATTGAATTAGAGAACTATTAAGGCCTCTTACAGTCCTGTAATTCTAAGATTTCTTTTATTCAATATTTACTCCTTGGACCCAGGCTAGGCACTAGCAGAACCTTTCCAGGCCGGGTTTTCTCTGGCTTGGTAGACTAATCCTCTTTAATACTCTCTCTGTCCAGTCTATGTCTTCCAAGCCTTTTCTTCATTGCTTATCTATCCAGAACAAAATGAGCCTTATGTGGCTCTTGGATCTGAGCAGTTAGATGTTTCCTTTTGTTCTTTGAGCTTTTGTTGCTTCTGCCCATATTATATATGCATGTATGTTTGTGTACCTACAGAAATACATCTTGGTACTTATGCACACATGGAATGCTTGCTATTACCTACAGAAGAAACCTGCTGTCAGCAAAAGCATTAGTTGTGTTTCTGTTTATGTTTCTATTCCCCAAGCTAGGATTTTTGTTTGAGTAGGAATTTGTGCCTTCATTATAAACATTAGTAAGTGAAAAATGTTTGCATTTCACAAATATATTTTCTGTTTCACAGTCTTCATAGCAGAAAGTCAGGCTCATGAAATATAATATTTACTTGCATAATTTTCTCTCCTTTTCCCCTGATATTTTGACTTTAACAGCAAGGGTGAAGAAAGTTATGCAAGCATATGGGGTCACCCTAGCAATCATCATTAATCTTTGCTTCCCTCATCCTTGTTTACTATAAGACCAAGCTAAATTGTATCTGGACTTTCTCAAATTTTTCCACAGCAGTGTTTCACATTTCTGAAAAAGTCACTTTCAGCAAAAGATGGCAGAAAAGGCACATGGCTGCATGAGGGCCTTTGATAAAAACAGATAATTTGCAAATGATGGGAGGCTGGAATTTATGTGTTCAAGATGTGTTTTAAGCTGGGACATGAACATCTCTAATTCAAGAGAAGAGGCCATTGGGTTGCTGCAAAATTATTCCCTCCCTCGAGGGATTGAAGGTGCCCTGGGAAAGAGCCTTATGCCTCACAGTCCAGGGAGGATGGGGGGAGTAGGCAAGGAGAAGTATGAGGGGGAACTGGACGGTGATTGAGGAATGATGGCTAAAATTAGTTTTTGCTTTCCCTCCCTTACCATTAGCAGACAGTCTGCCGCTCCAGCTGGCTTCTCTGGAAGTCAGAAAGTTAACCTGTTCTCTGCCTCAGCAAGGACAAAGCATGTTCTACTCTTGCCTGTCAGTGTGGTTGGAGTTTTCAAAAGTGAAAGGGAAGATATGTGTAAAAAAAAGTCTTACTGATTTTTCTTTTCAGAATATGCATGTGGAAGAAAATGTAAGTGCCAAACATAAAAATATAGTATTCTCATGTTTATTACATCAATAATAGCTTAACTTGTGGAGACCTTTATAGATAGTAACAGTGTTTTAAGCACTTTGGATGCATGATGTTGTTTTTTCCTCCAGGTAACCTTCTGAGATATGCATTGTTGTTATCCCAAATTTACAGATGGAGAAAGTGAGCTACAGAGGTCACTTGCCTATGGTTTCCTCATTAGTATATAGTGGAACAGGGATTCTCTGACTCCAAATCTTATGATCTTAACCATCTCATTGAACTATCTCAATTCAGCTAATGAGTCTGACATCAATGAGACTTATTGAATGAGTGGGTATAGGAAAATAAAATTACACTGCATAAAGTAAGTACTTAGTAAATATCTGTGGAAGAAAGTTTGCCCTTGTTCTGATCATGAGTCAAATCCCTATTTAGTGTCTGGTCTTTTGAGGACTACTGTTCCTTCAGATTTTGTGTTTGTTTATGTTCATGCACATGGACGTACAAGAGCACACATTGACTAAACTCTAAAATCTCAACTAAATGGAACTCTAAAAGATCTCAGCTAAATTGAACTAATTGATCTAACCAAATGATCTATGTATAATAGAAAACATACAATAACACTTCCATGTCTTTATAAAAGTTGGGATTAAGGATGCTTCTCAAAGTACAATCTAAAAGGAGTAACACAAATTTGTGAAATAATCAAAAACAGAAAAATATATGCCACCTATATGGCACACGTGGACCCCATTTATAAAATTCCAATATATTTTGCCTGTTGTGTTTTGAGGAAATTCTACCTGTTAGAGCATTTTGTGGATGTGTACCTATGTGGCATACATTTTCAGCCATTTGATATAACTAAATGATCTATGTGTAAAAGAAAACAACATGTAATAACACTTTTATGTCTTTACAACAGTTGGGATTAAGGATACTTGTCAAAGTACAATCTAAAAGGAGTAGCACAAACTTGTGAAATAGTCAAAAACAGAAAAATACACACCACCTATCTTGCATATGTGGACCCCATTTTTAAAATTCCAAAATATTATCCCTGTTGTGTTTTGAGGAAACTACTGGTCAGAGCATTTTCTGAATGTAGGGCAGGTGTTCTCACTGTGGTGTACATATGAAGCCCCTGGGTACTTGGGCCTCACCTCTGAAAGTTACACTCTGTAGGCGTGAGTTGAGTGTCCAGAAATCTGTATTTTTTTTTTTTTTTTTTTGAGACAGAATCTCACCCTGTTACCCAGGCTGGAGTGCAGTGGTGCCATTTCAGCTCACTGCAACCTCCACCTCCCAGGTTCAAACGATTCTGCTGCCTCGGCCTCCCAAGGAGCTGGGATTACAGGCACCTACCACCACACCCAGCTAATTTTTGTATTTTTAGTACAGACGGGGTTTCTCCATGTTAGTCAGGCTGGTCTCGAACTCCTGACCTCAGGTAATCCACCCACCTAGGCCTCCCAAAGTGCTGGGATTACAAGTGTGAGCCACCGCGCCCAGCCAGAAATCTGTATTCTTAATGAGCACCAACCTTTGCGAAGAGTTGATGTAGTTAATTGAGGAAATGCCGTATGTTAAGAAGGACTACTTCTGTTTCCTCTCCCAAGGCAGGAAAGTAGGCCTCTGTGCTTTGCTTCATAAAACCATATGCATCATTTTGCTTGTATTAAATAAAATTTTCACTGCATTCATTTTGCTTGGTAAGTGGCATGTGACTACAGTACATAGTAATTACATGTTCCTGAAGACTACTTGGTAATTTGCACTTAATAAGACCAAAAATAATTATCCTGTACTCCAATCTAGAAAACATAAATAATCGTAAATATATGGTACTCACCATGTAATTACTTTGCCACTCCACTCAACTCTCCATAAGATTGAGCAGTTACTGAGGAAGTAAAGAATCATCACAAAATATTCCCTATTTTGCCTGATAAACTAAAGCGACTCAACCACAACATTTGCATTTTCAGACACATTTTCTTAGGTTCAGAATTTAAATCAGAAAATTTAAAGGAAAGAGCATTCCTGAGCTCTTTGGGGACTTTCTGATTTGACCTTTTATGTAGTAGTGCTAGAAAATTTCTCTGAAATTTAAACAATTTTCAAACTCTTTAAAAATATGACATAACCCACCTGTCTGGGATGACCTTTCAAAGCTGCTTCTAATTCTGTTCTCTGAGTTAGTAAAGAGTGATTAAATTTTAGGTGTGAGACACACTTATATGGAGCAGAGGGACAGGAGCTAGCATTCCCCAGACAAACTTGCCTGCCTACATTTAGACTTGAGGTTCCTTTTCTTCCTAATGGGATGAACTCCAAAAGCCTTTCCACATAACATTATGCTCCATGTAGGGTTCCCAGGTTCTACTGGCATCCATGGTTTTCCACGAACTGTGCAAAGCAATCGATAGTTAAAATCATGTTTTTGTAATGAATACAGTTAGAGACCTTCTCCCATGACTAGCAAGGTGGAAGGACCTAGGTAGATATCTGAATCACTTGCAATAGATTTGTTTTGTTTTTTCGTGTTTGTGGTTGTCTTCACAAGCACAGTAATGTTGAAACCCTTCTTGTTCTATTACCTCTCACTCACCAACAGCAACTGCCACATCGATAAAGATTACTACAGCCATTGAAAGTGTATCACTACCATGTGCAAAGAGAAGTATGTCGAAAAAAAAAATTCATTCATTTATTCAACCATTATTGATTAAAAGCCCACTATGCACCAGGCTGCTTAGGTGCTGGCAATATGGCAATGAGTAAAACAGAAGTTCCCTGATCTTATGGAGATTAAATTCAAGTGAGTGGAGCAAATGCTATCAGATCCCGTATAATACTCGCTTTGAAAACATGAATTTGTTCCAGTGCGATGTATTAGGGAACAATTTGGGTGTAATGTGAATTTTGTGTTTGCTTATGCATGAGTTGTCCATGAGAAACACTGCAAGGTAGAAAACTGCACCCAGCTGAACTGAGTCACATGGGAATATACAGAGTGGACATGCTTAGGGATCTACCAGCTTCCTCAGTTCTCCATGTTATTATGAACCACATCCATCTGCATCTGGTATTACAACTGTTGATCCAGTTTCACATAATCCTTGTTCTATCACATTACAATCACTCACAGACTGCAACCCACCCCTGCCCCCAGAAGCAAACTTCAGACCTTTTTCAGGGTACAGTAGTATTTATGTATATATTGACCACTTAACATATATAAAACTGTGCTATCATTTTTATTGTTGCCATCTTTTCCCATAACATGTCCCTGATGAAGTTTTTGTGTGTTGGGCCCCCAACCCTATTTTCTCCATAAGTCCTGTGGTTTATATTGTGCAATTTCATGTGACATAGTGATTTTTAGGAACACATATGTCACCTTATAGCAGAACTACATATAAACAAGCAAACTGCCAAATAAACAAGATAATTCCATGTAATAGGAAGTAGTTTGAGAAAAATAAATCAGGGAACATAGTTGAAAGTACCTGGATGGAGTGGGAAGGCACTCCTTTAGATGGAGTAGCCAAGGAGGCCTCTCTGAGGTCACATTTGAACTGACACCTGAATAACAAGAAGGAGCCAGTCATGCAAAAATCTAGCTAAGAGCATTCTAGGAGGAGTGCTGGTGAGATTTGTGGGGGTAAGGGACGCAAAGGTCTTAAAACAGGAATAAACTTCAAATGTTAGAGGAACAAAGAGGACCAGAGCAAAGAACAGGGGGGTGGGAATAGTAGCTGGGTTTCAACTTGTATAGACATAGGAGAACATTGTAGGTCATAGGAATTTTAGATTAAGGGTGATGAGAAGCCATTGGAGGACTTTTCCCACTACTGATTGAAGCACCTGCTTTATTTACAGATGAATATCTGAGGTCTAGAGAGTTTATACTTCATGCCCAAAGTCACGTCTCCAGCCAGAGTCTAGGTCTCATATCTTTCCTCATGGGAATAGATACACACACACACACACACACACACACACACACACACACACACACAGCCATTCCTAGATGAGTCCTTCATCTGAACTCTGGGAAAGAGAATATCGATTGAGAAATTTTCCCAGATTGTCCCAAAACAGATTCTGGATCCATTAAAAGCGTGATGATATTGGACAGAAGTCCAGTTTAATCAGGCTATGTCCAATGTCCTGTTTCATTCCACTGGTGAGAGAAAAATAGGCCAGATAAATGCCAGTAAGCCATCATAGGTGCTAGCAAGATTTGTAAGACAGCCAGTCTTGCTTAAGCAACTGCTGGTGCCCAGACCTACCACTCCTGAGGGGTGCTTTTGAGGAGTGCAATGATGTAGTCAGCGGATGTCCAGAGTGCTCCATGCTTTCCCACTAACTGACATGAGACATGAGGCATGAGAATCTCTTGACAGTGGATTACAAGGCCGCACAATGAGTCCCACAACTGAAAGAAGTTGTGGAATTTCTTTTCTTAGATGGATTGACACTTGTTCTTTATCAAAGCCAGTCGGAAGACAAAAGAATAAATTTAACTTGACGGTAGGCTAAATGCCACAGGGTAAATGCCTCAGCAAAAAGCAGGCTATTTGGGGTTCTGCTCTACACTAAGCAAAAGAGGCAGCTGCCTGTAGAGTGTGGTGTGAAGAGGCTGCTGGGTGTCCTGTGAGGGTCTGGAGCAGGTGGCCCTGGGTGCACCGCCCACAGCCCTGAGCTCACACATCCCTTGCTCCTCCTCAGTCCCGCAGTCCTGCCTGCAGCCCTCCATGTCTCTTGTCTCTAGAAGACTGGGGAGGAGACGGTGAGTGGTGAGGTACTAAACAGGTCTGTGATTCTCAGGCTGAGCTTCAAAGCGTGTTTTCCCTATCCCACCCCCACCCTCAGCCTGCCAGCCGCTCCAGGGCAGTGCAAGATCTGTAAGTGATTCCTACCTTCAGCTACAGACTTGTTCTCGACTGCCTCATTTCACATCTGCATAATCCAGAATCTTTCATGTAGACACTGCTATACCTTTATGCCTTTTACAAAGCTATATCATTTGCCACAAAATATTGCCAAGCCCTCCACTCCCACAGGATTCCAGGAAGCAGGGCAAGCCGGCATTCATTCATTCATCAAATCAGCACATATTTACTGAATAGCTAATGAGAGCTATGCAGTATTCTCAGTGCTAGGGATTAATCTATGAATAAGAAAGACCCAAAGTCTGCCCTCTGGACCTCCTCCTAGGATGTACATCCGTTTGGCCATATATCTCAAGGATGGCCCTAAGTCCACTTCAGCAGAGGTAGCTGTGACACTTGCTAAACATATGAGTTTCATGGCCCACTCTAGACTTTTTGTAGAAACTGAGTTTCTAGGATGGTGCCTTGGAATCTGCACTTTTTCAAAGCTTCCCCAGTGATTTTTATAAAAACTAAAGTTCAAGAACTGCTGCTCCAAGGAATGAAGGACTATAGCTGGAGAGGTTCTTTCTGTTCCTTAGAGTCTGGCCTCAGAGCAAGGGGCATCTTCTGCTCGTGAGACCATTCAAGGATGTTCTCTGGGGATTCTGTGCCTTATAGGTAGTCAGGGCTGGAAGTTGTTCCGGTCTTGGATTTGAAGGCAACCACAAAGCCCTCACCCCAACAGGTGGTCTCCAGGAGCCATGTATTTTATCAGGCTTGCTTCCTTTGTGCCTAGACATGGCCCTCTTTTAAAAGTAGTCACCCCTAGGCATGGCTTGGCAATAAACAATGACCAGTTATTTCTACCTTAGTGTAAACCAGGGCTCCATACCCCAGCTGTCAGTGATGGCCTGCAGAGAGTGGACACAGATAGGAATGGGAATGTGTATTCCAGGACATGTGGCCAAGATGGCCTACAAGTCTTCTGGGAAAAGGGAAGCGTGGCAGCTGTGACAACATTAGGGCTTGGGAGGAGAGCAGGGGAGAAAGAAGGCAGAGAGTAGCCAGAGGTCAAAGAGGTTACTGGGAGAGTCGGGTTCTTCTTCACAGCTTTCTCTGCATCCTGATCTACTTTAGACTGGATGTCTTTAGGACACAATGAGCAAGTGCAGTCTCCCTGTCCTTCTCCCACTGCAACCAGCTCACAGCACGGATCCCGTCTATGGCTTATCCACACACACATCATTATCATCTGCCCTTGCCCCAGCCCTCTGCACTAGTCTGTAAACTTCTTGAGGGCAGGGCAAGATCCACATGTGATGCATGTTTGCCCCCCACACTCCGTAACAGAACTTTCACGTGTAATGTGCTGAATAAATATTTGCCAAAGTAACCCCAGCACTTTGGGAGGCCAGGGCAGATGGATCACCTGAGTTAAGGAGTTTGAGACCAGCCTGACCAACATGGTGAAACCCTGTCTCTATTAAAAATGCAAAAATTAGCCAGGCATGGTGGCACACGCCTGTAATCCCAGCTACTCGGGAGGCTGAGGCAGGAGAATTGCCTGAACCCAGGAGGCAGAGGTTGCAGTGAGCCGAGATTGTGCCATTGTACTCCAGCCTATGCAACAAGAGTGAAACTCTGTCTCAGGAAAAAAAAAAAAAAAAAAAAAAAAAAGAGTGAATGAATGCAAATTGAATGGATGGAAATTTGCAGAGGTCAGAGCCTGGCTCTGCCTTATTTATTCAGCCCCTGGCATAGCATCTCATGCAAATAGCCATTTAATACTTGTGTTTGATGATCATGAAAGTGATAGTAAAACCCTGCAAGGGATGACTGAGAATAAGGCTCTTTATTTTTGGTTATCTTTTGTTGGAAACTGCCTTAAATCTGTTTTAGAAGTAGGCAGGGTACAAATAATAAATGAATGAGTGGATGAGGCTTTAAACCTCTGGGGCCTCTCTAGACTTTCCATTTCCTCTCACACCTCCAGGGCAAAGCAGCCTTCTGGGGATGGAAGGTGTAGAGAGTTTTTTCATTCATGCATGTATTCATTCAACAAATAAGTTTTGAAAACCAGACCATGCTTCTCTTAAGCAATCACCTTGCTCCAGGGTTTCTAGACCAGGTGACTTCTTGAAGTTTCTTTCAAGGCTGTGATTCTTGATTCTACTCAGAAATAGTGGGGATATTGAGGAAGTGATATTGATAAGGCCACACAGGCATCGGAGATTAGGGAATGTATGGAGGCAGCAGGTCTCCATCGTCTTTCTGCCTATCTTAATACAAAAGCACTGGTGAAATTGCTTTAATGCTTTGTTTGGCATCTGTTTATGTCAAGTCAGATCTTCTCCCAACATCCAAATGAAACCTGATGTGGCCTCACATAATACAGCAGATGTGTCACCTTGTAACAAACCCTGCACAAAGGTCTTACTTGACGTTTAAGTGCATCAAAATGGAAATTATATATGATCAGATTTACCTTTCCTGAGCATTTTGCTTCCAGTGGTACCTAAATTATACCAGTTGATTAAAATAGGCAATCAATGTCTGCCTGTCGGTGGTGTCTTAACTTTCTATATATACTGTTGGTAAATATCACAACATTATTTTAATCTGTAAATCGGATTTGTCAGGTCTGATTTATTTAAATGGCTCTCATGTCCCAAATTCTCTCTGACAGCCCCAATGTGGGAGCCTATCCTCTTCTTGAAAAGGTAATATTGCCTGGGGCTTGTTGCTAGCTTAATAGAGGCAAGGACACTGTGTAGCAAGAAATAAGAGAAAGACAAGCCACCTTTTCTATAACAAGTTTCTGCAAGCCTCCAATAGCTCAACCAAGCAGCGTCTTTTCACAGAAATTAGGAGAGTACTAACTGATCTTAGGAGAGTACTAACTGATCTAGGGGCGAGGCCAAACACATATTATTTGTGTCAATAATACTATTGATAACAATAACAAAAATTGATCCATCATTTACTATGTGCTATGCACTGGGCTAAGTAATTTTTTAAAATGCATTATCCTATTCAATTCCTACAGCAACCCCATAAGCAAGTACTATTTTATATATGCCAAAGCTCGAGTTGAGAAAAGTTTAGAAACTTGCTCAGATTTGTCTGGCACCAGCCTACAGCCCTAACCACCAGGCACAGACACACAGCCTCTCTCCAAAGAGTTATTATGATTAACTGGCTTTTTAAAGGAGGGATGAGACCATGGGGGACCATTTGTTCAAGATTACATTCCTACCCAAGACCACTATGGTTCCTTCAAATTCTGTAATACTTACTTCAATAAACCTGTTAATTTGCTGTTTCTCAACCTTTTAAAATGAACAAGTCTTTCTACAATTAAATAATAATAATAGACACTTACTTTTAATATTTATTACACATAAAAATGACAAAAAGGTGCCTTTTAAATGAGTTCCATTATATGCTGTTTATTATGGCCTCTTAGATGTATTTTCGTGATGTATCCCTTATTTAGTGTACAAACAGTGCTTAGCAGGCAACGGAATTCAGGGACTTCTTACAAGAAGTGATAGGGCCCTATTAGAAGATGAGAGCCAGCACTCTAATTTAGAAGATGCATCAGGGATGCCCGGGAAAATGCCAAGAACTCAGAAATCATGGTCTTGCTTCATGTCTTTTTTGTACTGTAGGGCAGTCTTGGTTGGGCAAGGCAGCTAACTTCAGTGAGCGTTAATTAACTTATTTTTACAAAGCTATAACTTTTTATCTACTTCTCAGATTGGCTAGGAAGACCAAATATGGTCCTCTCTTTCATAGTGCTTTGTTCACTATGATGTATTACACAAATGCAAATAAATAAAAGGTGGTTACATCATCCAAATGGTCTCATATCCTATCATTGTATACAGAAGATTTTACTTTGGGAAACCAACAGCATTTTACAATGGAGTTCTATGAGTAAAGCGCCCCCCATACCCCAACAGCTGGCTCATAGTAACTGTGATTTGTGGAATTAGATGAATTGTCTTCGAAGAAAAATCCTGTAGAACGTATTCTCAAGTTCCACCCCCCACCCCACCCTGCAGCCATCAGTCTGTGAAGAAAATTCTGTTTCACTACTTATTTTTTGCTAGAACTGTATTTAAATGTAAGATTTTCAAAACGAAATTTGACAGGTTTTTTTGTTGTTGTTTTTTGTTTTTTTTTTTTCACAAGATCTGTCTGTGTTTGTCTTCAGCTCTCTTCTCCCCAGGGTGTTTCCAGTGGGCTGGGAAGGCTGCCAAAGGGTAGGCTAGAGGCTGAAGTCTCCAGGGAGTCTGGGTTTGAGGAAAGAGAGAGAAGAGTTATTGTAGTATAGGAGCAGCAGACGGGAAGAAGGAGCTTCAGCATTCGTTGATGTGCCCAACCCACTGGAGGAAGCCTCTTCCTGGGGCTGGAGGAGCTTCCCTGGCACATGGGAGGAGCAAAGCTGAAGGAGGCAGGCTGGCTGGGAGTGCAGGAGGGCCCTGCAAAGCCCCCTCTGCCCTACCTCACCCCACCCGTCACGGCTCTGTCCTGGGTTTCAAAGTGGTCCCATCACCTCCTCTACACTTCTTCCATTCAGACAGTCCCTTGTCTTGTGTGCTCTGGCTCCATCTTACATTTCTGCTGACTGGAGGGTCCAAACTAGTCTCTGGTCCCACAGCATTTCAGACCTCTCTGAAGAGCATGATTCATTGGAAAATAAAGAAGCCTTAAATCTATACATATGTTCTACAGCTGTGAGTCTTATGTTGAAACCCTTACAGTTGTTTAGGGTTAGCTATAGCACAGATAAGAAAAACAAGTCCACTACATATGGTGCAAAATAAATTCTGCCTTCAGTGATCCGAAGCCAGGGCTGGCAAATGTTTTCTCTAAAGGACAACCTAGTCAATATCTTAGGCTTTGAGGGCCGTACATTCTTTATCACAGCTAAGCTACCCTGTCTTTGTAAGCAGCCATAGACCATATGAATATAGCGGTGTTCCAGTAAAACTTTATTTATAAAAACAGGTGGTGGGGCCAGAGATTGCTGATTGCTGGAGCAATAAAAACATTTTTTACTTTTTCTTTCTTTTTTTTTTTTTAATTGAGATGTCACTTTGACATTTCGGATTTCAGTAAATGCTAGAAAGCCTGAATCTCCTCCCCTTTCTCCATTTGCGTTGTCAGGTGAGCTCACTGTTGTAGCTAAATGAGAGTTGAGATGGCAACATTGGTTTACTCAGACAGTTACCATCTCTCTGAAAAGAGTGGCTGGGAAGTTGCATGAGTGCAGCTACTTCTACAGGAAAACACAGAGGAAAGATAACTGGATGCCTAACTAATGAAGAAATTCCCCTGACACTCATAAAAAGACTGAGCAGAAAGGGCCTCTTCTCACTGGCTCCCTCCCACCCCCTATCCCATATACACTCCTAGTCCCTCTAATGAGAGTTGGCCAGCCCAAAGGATCCCACAAAGGACTCCAGCCATGACCCCAGTCATGTCTGTCCTCTCACTCTCCAAGATTTCCTGCCCCGCTATCCTTCCTCTGCAGAGACATTGCCTTTTCAGAGGGGTAATTAACTTCAGTGAAACTCCAGCAAGGCCATTTGTCTAGGGGACAGAATTGTAGCCTGTTCTGCCCCTATCTTTTAGAGAGTAGATTAAACTGACTTCAGCAGAGTCAAATCCCTGGTATTAGCCTTTCAGCTGCCCCCTCCTTCACAGACGGAGCCACAGGAGCTGCCCACTCCTGCCTTTCCTCTTTTGTAAGCCATGCTCCTCAGACTCCATAAAAAAAAGAGTCATTACTTGGAGAAAAGTTTTGAGTTAGCATAAGAACTGCACATATCTGAAACCACAAATCACGAATTTGAGACTACAGAGAGCCTCCCTTGCAGGCATTTGCAATTGCAGTTTGAAGACCAGCCATCTGGATGTTGTCTTAAAGTGTGAGTCTCCATTGTGGCTCCGTCTGCGAAGGAAAAAGTAAAGTCCCTGGAAGAATTTAGAGAGTGGGAGTAGGGGTTTAGAAGGCAGTTACACTTAGACATGACTAGTATTTCCTAGAGGACTGAGTTTTATAGTCCCTTAGTAATAAGTAAAGAGCCGAAGAGAGGGTTTGTCAGTCACAAATGAAAAGCAGTGGTTCTCGATCAGGGGCAGTTTGTCTGCCAAGGGGACACTTGGCAATCTGGAGACGTTTTTGGTTGCCACAACTGTCACAATGGGGAGGGTGCATACTAATGGCATCTAATGGGTAGAAGCTAAAGATGTTGCTAAACATTCTGCGGTGCACAGAACAGACCCCCAACAAAGGATTATCCGGCACCAAGTGTCAATAGTACTGAGGTTGAGAAACACTGAATGAAAGGTGTTTCGTGTTCTGAGCAGCCCTCCACTGTGAGTGGTTAAACCATGAGTGGATATGCCGGCTGAGTCACATGAGGGTCCCGTCCCAGCAGGCTTCCTTCAGGGTGTGTGCATGGCTAGACAGCAGAGGGCACCACTCCCACCACACCACCTCCATTCTGGTGTCAAGAAAGGGTACATGGATGGGAAATACTTTCATGTTTCTTCCTCCATGAGGTGCTATTTTTTCTAACAAATGTAGGTAAGGGGGCATGTCTCTACCATGCTTTGCATGGTAAGGGAGATGGGGCAGAAACAGAGAGTCTGGCTCCAACTCTGGCAGACCTTCCTGATCCTGCTCCAGCCCCTGCTGACTCTGAATGTGAGTTCTCCCCGGGATCCTGCTGACAAAGCAAGTGTTTGCCCTCCCAGTGGTCCTCTCCTTGGCCTGCTGAGCCATGGGCTCCTTGGCCGTGTTTCTCTTTCTCTTTCAATCCAATCCTACCCACTTTCCATCTTTAAAAAACACTCCAAGTTTCTAGTCTGCTCATGTCCACCTTTTTTGCTCTATAGGGATTTAGTGAATTTATTCTTGCATACATATTTCCTTGGTCATTTCAATGGACTTTAGGGAGGCACAGAGGTAGAGGTATTGGCTAAAGGATCCCTCTAGAACAGCAACTCATCCACTGGATTGAACACCAAGACTGTCACTGGTGGCCTTACAAGAGCAACATCAGTAGAGTGTGTTGGCAGAAGCCAAATTGTAGTAGGTTGAGTAGATTTGAGTAAAGAAAGGCATTTTGGTTATCTATAGCTATGGGACAATCCACCATAAAACTTAGTGGCCTAAAACCTTCATTTATTATTATCTTTCAGAGTTTTTGGGTTGATTGGGTTCAGTTAGATGGTTCTAGATTGGGGTCTGTTTTGGGCTGGATTGTTTTCCTCCAAAAGATATGTTGAAGTCCTAACCCCCATTGCCTCAGAATTTGGCCTTATTTAGAAATAGGGTCTCTGTAGACATGCACATGTATGTTTCTTGCGGCACTATTCACAATAGCAGAGACTTGGAACCAACCCAAATGTCCATCAATGATAGACTGAATTAAGAAAATGTGGCACAGATACACCATGGAATATTATGCAGCCGTAAAAAAGAATGAGTTCATGTCCTTTGCAGGGACATGGATGAAGCTGGAAACCGTCATTCTCAGAAAACTGTCACAAGGACAGAAAACCAAACACTGCATGTTTTCACGCATAGGTGGGAATTGAGCAATGAGAACACTTGGACACAGGGCAGGGAACGTCACACACCGGGACCTGTCGGGGGTGGGGGGCTGGGAGAGGGATAGCATTAGGAGAAATACCTAATGTAAATGATGAGTTGATGAGTGCAGCAAACCAACATGGCACATGTATACCTACGTATCAAACCTTCACTTTGTGCACACGTACCCTAGAACCTGAAGTATAATAAATAAATAAATAAATAAATAAATAAATAAATAAATAAAAATAAGGACATTAATACATAAAAAAAGAAACAGGGTCTCTGTAGATATAATTATCTAATATGAAGTCATAATGGAGTATGATGGGCTGTAAATACTATATGACTGGCATCCTTGTAAGAAGAGGAAGGAGACACACAGAGAGAACGCCATGTGATGACAGAGGCAGAGCTTGGACCAATGCAGCTGCAATCCAATGAATACCAAGGATCGATGGCCATCACCAGAAACTAGGAAAAGGCAAAGGAAAGATTCTACCCAGAGTTCAGAGGGAGCATGGCCCTGCCAACACCTTGATTTCAGACTTCTCACCTCAAAAACTGTGAGGAAATAAATTTTTTCTTTGTGAGCCAGCCAGTTTGTGGTACTTGATATGGAAGCCCTAGGGCACTAGTACAGAATCTCTCATACAATTGCAATCAGATCTTGACTTGGGCTGGAATTAACTTGTCTTAGTCCATTCCTGGTGCTATAACAAAATCCCTTAGGCCAGGTAATCCATAAGCAATAGAAATTTAGTGCTCACAGTTGTAGATGTAGGGAAGTTCAAGGTCAAGGTACCAACAGGTGCAGGTGAGAACTTTCTCTCTGCTTCATAAATGGCACTTTGTTGCTGCATCCTCATGAGGTGGGAGGAAAGCAAGGGCAAAAGCGACTAACAGACTCCCTCTTGTTCTTTTATTATATCAGAGCACTAACCCCATTCATGACATGGAGCTCTCATAACCTACACACCTCCTGAAGGCCCCGCCTCTTAATATTGTTGGATTGGGGATTCAGTTTCAACATTCAATTTGGAGGAACACAAACATGCAACCCAGTAGCACAACTGAAGGCTCTATGGGGCTATATGTCCAGAGGCTTCTCCACATGACAGGTGCTTCATCTAGGACGATAAGAACTGCTGGGGCCTGGCTGTACATTGTTCTCTTGCTCCTTGCAGCCTTTCCACATAGCCAGGTGTCTTGGACTTGTTTACATGGCAGCTAGCTTCCCCCAGAGCAAGTGTTCCAGGAGACCCAGGTGGAAGGAACAAGACTTCTATTGACCTAACCTCAAAAGTTACACAGTGAGAGAGGGGCTATGAGAGGATAGGCTCCAGAATTTAATTAGCAGGTTAAGCCTGAGACTGTAGGAAAAACACCTGTTTCATTGTATCAGGAGAGAAGCAGATGAGGATGGATAGTGACACAGCAAATGTGTGGATGGAGAATGACATATGGGAGTGAGTACAGCAGCTTCAGGATGTTGAGAGAATTCTCATATACTGGCATCTAGTGTCTGTGTGTCTGAAGAAGCAAAGTTATGTGCTGACACTGGTAAGAAAGAAGTGTGGTAGGAGAGAGAGCTTGGGGAGAGTGACATTTGGAAAGAACCACAGTGAAGAATGGGAAAGAGAGCTAACTACGGTCACATACACCACAAGACCCCAGCATCTGTCATTGTTAAATGATAAATTTTGGAAAGGGGAATGAGAATGAAATCCTGGGGGAGCAGTTGTTTCCTGCTGTCAGTGGCATTCTTACTGACATTTCCTGAGTTTTCCAGCCCTAATCTAGGTCTCCAGCAGTCAGCGAACTAGATGTTATTTCTGAAATCAAGGTAATGGAAGCTGGGAAAATATGATCACTGCTTCATAAGCACATTTCATTAAAAATCAACATCTTCATACTTCGTAGGCCACAAGAGAAGGGAAGAAAAATGTGAAAAATAGTTCAAATATCTCATCTAAACATACTTAGAGAATGCCTTACTCTGACTCTGTGAACCAGTCCTTCCATGTTTCCCTTCTTGGCATACTACTGTATTTAAAGTGGGAAAACGGTACCTAACATATCAATTTTTCAGTCTCAGACTACACAGATTTATTGTATCTCATCCTAGAAAACAGCCATATTTAGTTCATTTTGCTGTGATTGATTAGCTGGGTGTGGGTGAGAGGCAGACCCATTTTCCTCAATGTTAATTTCAGTTGTGTTGAGTGTGGCCATTTTTGTCAATGATCATGGAGTGAGTTTCTGTGATTAGTCATTTAACTGTATGGTAATTGCAAGCTAAATAGAGTGTTTACAACAAACCCCTTGGTTTAGAGATGGAGACCATGTCAAATTGCATCATATGAAAATTGCATAAATAAAAATTTGCATCTAGAAGGGCCCTTCATGAAAATTATGAAAAGATTGTAGAATTTTTATTTGCATTGTGTAGTAGCTCTGTAATTGACAAATGAATACTAACTGTAGTCCATAATACATTGCATCCAATGATTATTCATCATAACTGCATATATATTGCTTTGCTCATTATGAAAAGTAAAAATGTTGGCAATCACCTTAATTGTTTTTCTTATCAGATTAGTAATAAAGTGCCATAATGAACATAACCTTCCAGAACATATTCACTAATGGAATAAACAAAGCTAGGTCTTGGCACAGTAGAGATCATACAAAGACAGATTTGCCTTTTCATCTCTTCCTGAGAGCCACAGCAGTACCTCTCTTCTCTGTGAAGTGTCCTTGACTCTAACTTGGTCTAGAATTTCAGAAGCATTCATTACTTTTTGTCTCATGATTAGTCAAAAAAAGATCTGGCTGGGCGCGGTGGCTCACACCTGTAATCTCAGCACTTTGGGAAGCTGAGGCGGGTGGATCACAAGGTCAGGAGATCGAGACCATCCTGGCTAACATGGTGAAACCCTGTCTCTACTAAAAATACAGAAAAATCAGCCAGCTGTGGTGGCGGGCACCTGTAGTCCCAGCTGCTCAGGAGGCTGAGGCAGGAGAATGGCATGAAGCCGGGAGGCAGAGCTTGCAGTGAGCAGAGATCGCACCACTGCACTCCGGCCTGGGCGACAGAGCGAAACTCCGTCTCAAAAAAAAAAAAAAAAAAAAAAAAAACTATACCGTCAATCCAAACAGAGAATTACATGAAAATTTCTAAAAATGAAGACTTTAAAGTCCCTGTGTTTGGACAATTGCCTGGAAAGACTTAAATAATCAGAAAAAAAAAAAAGCTTCAAACACCAAGACATTCTCCCTTCTTTAAAAATTTGAAGGAAAAGATTCCAGGGTGAAGTGGTATGTTAGTCTGTTTTTGCATTGCTATAAAGAAATACCTGAGACTGGGTAATTTATAAAGAAAAGAGGTTTAATTGGCTCATTATTCCACAGGGTGTACAGGAAGCATGATGCTGACATCTGTTCCACTTCAGAGGAGGCCTCAGGAAACTTATAATCATGGCGGAAGGGGGAGTAGGTGCATCACGTGGCTGGAGTGGTAGCAAGAAAGAGGGCGGTGCAGTGCTACACACTTAAACAACCAGATCGCATGGGAACTCTATCACAAGAACACCACCAAGGGGATGGTGCTAAACCATTCATGAAGGATCCACCCTCATGAGCCAGTCACCTCCCACCAGACCCCCATCTCCAACATTGGGGATTACAATTCCACATGAAATTTGGGTAAGGACACGGATCCAAACCGTATCAAATGTCATCACAGTTGACAATGCCTGAGACAATTTTAATTCATCAGTACTTAGATAACATAATTCACATCTCCTGTGCAACAAGAGGGACAGATGCTGTCAAGGCTTAAACACTATGAAAGGTAATATTTGTTTCTCTACAGAACTGAAATCACTATTATAGAACTCATTATTCTCATTTTCCCTAAGTACAAACAAACTTCTTCCTTTAAGAAGAGAAAGTTCATTTCTTTTGCCCTGGTCCCAGGTTTGGTTGGTTTTCTTTTCCTCCTCCTTTTCCTCTGTTTCCCTTTCTTTTTGCTCTTTAAAGGCCAGTACTTATTCTGAAAATGATTTCCTGTTTCTGAAGCTAGCATACCCATCACCTTACTAACAACTAAGTCACCTCCATGTGTGTTTCTCAGGGACACCTGCAGATAAATTGTAAGTAGGTAGTTCATGACAATCATTATACCATTGAGAGAATTTGCAGGAGACATTCAATTATTTATGCTTTAAATCAGCCATTATTGGGTACCCATCACATACTGACACTCACCGTTCCAGGACCTATACTTTGGGATATGAACTTCCCAGAACAGAGTAGGCATTGAATGTTTATTAAGTAAGTGGCAGTACCTGCTTCCAAGAAGCTCCCAGTCTAATGAGGGAGGTGGACCTTTACACAGAAAAGTATAATTTATAGTTTGATGAGTATTCTAGAATAGTTAGAAATAGCCAAAATGGGAGCACAGGGAAGGAAGTAACCAAGTTTAGGAAGATTGAGAAAGGCCTCACAGAAATAGTGTTTGGGGTAGACTTTGAGGGAGGAGCAGATGTTTGTCAGGTGAAAAGGTTGGGAGAATGGTGTCTGAGGGCATGTGTGTATTTGTGTGTAGAGGAGTGTGAACACCGGCATTCCAAGCAAGGGTAATGGCACATGTAAAGGCATGGAGGCTAAAGTGGTGTGGTGGATCCTGGAAACAGTGTTCACTTTTGCTGGAATCTGGGAGATATCCAGGTGAGGGGCTAATTGAGAAGAAAGATAGGTGCCAGATGTTGAAAGACTCTGTGACCTTCATTGCAGAGTTTTGGGCTTTGCCAATAGGAATCAAATGATGGTCTAGTAAAAAAGAGACAAAAATCACATTTATTTTAAAAATCAACTTTTCACCATTGAGGTTAATGTCAGCTGTAGGGTTGTTAAATATGGCCTTTATTGTATTGAGGTATATTCCTTCCATACCTAGTTTGTTGAGAATTTTTATTATGAAAACGAGTTGTATTTTTCATCAAATGCTTTTTCTGCATCTAATGAGATGAGCATATGGTTTTTGTCCTTCATTTTGCTAATGTGATATTTCACATCTATAGATTCACATATGTTGAACCATCCTTGCATCCCTGGGATAAATTCTACTTGATCATGATGAATCACACTTTTAATATGCTGTTGAATTCAGTTTACTAGTACTCTTGTTGTTGTTGAGGATTTTTGCATCGATGTTCATCAGGGATATTGGTCTGTAATAATTTTCTTTTATTGTAATGTCTTTGTCTGGCTTTGTTATCAGAGTAATGCTGGCCTCATGAAAACAGTTCCAAAGTACTCCTTTTTCTTTATTTTTTAGGGAGCACTTGAGAAAAATTCGTATTAGTTCTTCTTTAAATGACCTATGAAGTCATCAAGTCCTGGGCTTTTCTTTGATGGGAGAAAATTTTATTGTTGATTCAGTCTCCTTACTTATTATTCATCTTTTTAGATTTTAATTTTTTTTCTTGATTCAGTGTTGGTAAGTTATATGTGTCTATGATTTGCCCATTTCTTCTAGTTATCCAATTTATTGGCATATTATTCTTAAGATCAGGAACAACATGAAGATGCCCACTTTAACCACTTCTATTCAATGTAATATAATATTAGAGGTCCTTGCCAGATTGATTAAGCAAGAGAAAGAAATAAAAGGCATCTAAGTAAGAAAGAAAGTAGTGAAATTGTTGCTGTTTGCTGACAACATGATCCTATGTATAGAAAACCCTAACACCCTATCAAAAAAACTATTAGAACTGAAAAACAAATACAGTAAAGTTGCAGGATACAAAATCAACAAACAAAAAGCAGTAGTATTTCTATACACTAACAACAAATTATCCAAAAAAGAAATTTAAAAATTTTATTCGCAATAGCTACAAAAACTAAAATACCTAGGAATACATTTAACCAAAGAGGTGAAAGATCTCTACAATGAAAACTGTAAAACATTGATAAAAGAAATTGAAGACACAAATACGTGGAAATATATTCTGTCTTCATGCCTTGGAAAAATTAATATTGCCAAAATGTGCATACTACTCAAAGCAATATACAGATTTGAAGCAATTCCTATAAAAATTTCAATGCCATTGTTTCAGAGAAATAGAATAAAATCTTAAAATTTATATGGTATTGCAAAAGACACCAAATAACCAAAGCAATCTTGAGCAGGAAAAACAAAGCTGGAGGCATCACACTATTTGACTTTAAACTATATTACAAAGCTATAGTACATAGAACAACATCATATTGGCATATTACAAAGCTATAGTACATAGAACAACATCATATTGGCATAAAAATAGACACAACAACCAATAGAACAGAATTGGGAACCCAGAAATGAACTCACACATCAATGGTCTATTAATTTTTAACAGAAGTGCCAAGAACACAGTCAGTAAAGGACAGTGGCTTTAACAAAGAGTGTTGGGAAAACTGGATATCCATATGCAGAAGAATGAAATTAGACCCATATCTCTCTCCACATACAAAAATAAAATCAAAATGGGTTAAGGGCTCAAATGTTAAGTTCTGGAACTATAAAACCAACTAGAAGAAAACATAGGAGAAAAAAACTATGCAACATTGGTTTGGGCAATTATATTTTAATTTGACCCAAAAAACTCAAGAAACAAAACCAAAAATAAACAAAAGGCATTACATCAGACTAAAAATCTTCTCCATAGCAAGCAAACAACAGAGTGAAGAGAAAACCTACAGGTTGAGAGAAAATATTTGCAAGCAATACCTCTGATAAGGGGTTAATATCCAAAATATGTAATAACTCAAAAACTCAATAGCAAAAAAATAAATAACTCAATTTAAAAAAGGGCAACAGATACATGAAAAAATGCTCAACATCAGTAATCATTAGGGAAATGATGAGATATTACTTCCGACCTGTCAGAATGGCTATTACTAAAAAAAGATTGAAGATAACAAATATTGGTGAGGATGGGGGAAAAGAAAATCTTTGTACATTGCTGGTGGGAATGTAAATGAGTACAGCCATTATTGAAAACTGTGTGGATATTCCTCAAAAAACTGAAAACAGAACGACAGTATGGTCCAGCAATTCCACTACTGGGTAGGTAGTCTAGGACTTAAAATTAGTATTATGAAGAGATAGCTAAACTCTCATCTTCATTACAGCATTATTTACAGTGTCCAAGATGTGGAAATAACTTAAGTATCAACCCAGGGATGAATGGATAAAGAAAATGTGATATATATACACAATGGAATACTATACAGCCTTAATAATGAAGAAAATCTGTTTTGTGAGGCAACATGAGTGAACCTAGAGGACATTATGTTATAAATGAAATAGACCAAGCACATAAAGAGAACAATTACATGTTCTCACTTATATATGGAGTCTAAAATAGTAAAACTCATAGAAGCAGAGATTAGATTAGTGATTACCAGAGGCTGGGGGTGGGGAGTGTGGGGAACGAGGGAGATGTTGGTCAAAGGGCAGAAAGTTGCAGTTAGACAGCAGGAACAAATGATAACTATTTAAGTTGATGGATATGAAATTAGCTTGTTTCAGTCATTCCACATCATTCATATATATATATATATGAATATATATATAATATATATGAATATTATATATATTATATAATATATATTCATATATAAATATATATAATATATTCATAGATAATATATTATATATAATATATATATTCATATATTAATATATTATATAATATATATTCATATATATGAATATTATATATAAAATAACATCACTGTGTACCCCCATAATTGTATGTAATTATAATGTGTCAAAAATAAAATTAAATTTAAAAAACTAAATTTAAAAAAGATCACTCTGTCAGTGTTTCCTAGGGTAAATAACTTTTTTAAATGATGGATGAAATAAAGGTAACATTTTTCTTTATTTCAGAAGAACTCTGAATTTATAATATTGTGCACTAAGAATCTCTAAAAGGAAATTATACTGTAAAGCATCCAGGACCACCACCTCTTTGTTCTAAAACCAGGAAATCTCAAGGGGTGATAATATTGTGTTCTTTTCCGTTTATGCAAACTGTATGTCTATTGGAAAAGGCCATTCCACACTCAAGGACTTCATGTCACATATTTGGGCACTTCAGTGCCCTCGTAATATTAATATAATTGGAGGTTGAAAGATTTGTGCTGTCCCAAGCAAAGCATGAAATGTTTCATGAATTGGTGGAAAATTAAGACCAGAAGGATGTCATGTGTCCATTTCAGTGTTTTGGTTTTAGGGAAATCCAAGACAGTACATGATTGAATATGATTAATTGTATTTACTTACATAGTTCTCTTTGTGGATATTTTCATTCGAACTGGGAAAGCACAAGAATTAAGCAGACACCTTTGAATTATTCAAGATGATGGTTAAAATAGCCCATTAATATTTCAGATCACCCCCCTGTACAAAATAATTCCACATTAATTACAGAGGGCCACATTAATTACAGTGTGTATCACCTAAGCTTTCTCCCTTTTTCAGGAATTTACAGATCACCAAGGCAAATAATGCTTAAGGCAGATCAGATATCTGTTTGGAAACCATAAAGAAAAACAATAGCAAATAATAAACAGGTTTTACTTATATATTAAATACTAGTTTTCTCAAATTTAAATATTTATTATGTACTCTGAGATGAGATAGCGACTTAAAACACCTTTCCACTCAAGGCCTGGCACTTAGCACAGCCTGACGTCACTTTTCATATCATCCTAAGTCTGTGTTTCCCAAAGTGTGGTCATGAGACCACCTACCTAATCATACTCGCTGGAAAAGCTTATCGATGAACATTCCTGGGTGCTAATCTGCTAGGGATGCAGATTTCATAGAGCAGGCTAGAGCTCAGGAATGTGCATTGTTAATAAACTCCCCAACAGAATCTTATGCACACACATTTAAATACTACTTCCTCCAAGATGTAAATCACTGCACTGGGAGTATGGCCAAATAAATAGTAGACGAGGGTCTGAGGTAACATCAGAGTAACAGGGGATTAATACCACTGCGTCCTGGTAACTCCCTTCACTTCATTCTAGCCAATGGCAAGGAGGTCATTGCTCCTCTGTTTCACCCCTTGTCTTGTCTGAAAGGTAAACAAACTTTCCAGAAAGTAGTTTTACCAACAAGTGGGGGAAGGGAGCAATGGAGGTTGGAGATCTAATGGGGAAAGATCTGCCTTACGTTTTGTTTTTTTTTTTTTCTCAAAAAGTAGATGGAGTTTGGAGAAACTAAGGTGATTCCAGGGTTCACTGTATAAACTATCCAGATGGATTTAGAGATGATAATATGAGTACATTTGGAACTAAGGCAAAGAACCAGTACACATATGATAACTCAATACAACTGAAAACACAGCCATTTGATTTTTAATGAATACAAGAATTTTAATATGCTTCCAGACCTTGTTTTTCTTTTTTCTATTTTCTTGTATTTTTGAAATTCTCTGTATTCTTGAATGTGGACTTTTTTCTTTTATAAATCCAGTCCACTAATGCGTACAAAGCTCTGTTTCTGCCCTAAGGCTAAGAACATTCCAGGTGAACTAATCAATCAATTTTTGCCCATTAAGAAAGAGCACTAAAATAAAAAGAATCCTAACCTTTTGATGGATCTGCTAGTTGTTTGCTAAATACTTCCTTTTTTTAATGGCAAAACACCAAGAGGAGAAGCAGTCTTTCACCTTAAGGAGAGGAAAAGCTTCCAGTTCCTAGGGAATTTGTAGCATTTGGGGAATTTTTTTTCAAATCCTGGAGTATTGGTCAACCATAGCATCACTTGGTGATAGTGGTGTTATTTTTAGTTAAGTCTTTCTAGCCCAAGTTGGAACATGTGCATATCTGAAATGTAGAATAAATGCTTTTGCAAAACAAACTGAGAACCAGGCGTGGTGTTTGGCTTAACTGAATACCTAACTCAGCAATAGCTTTTGCACAGTGTTGTTCAAAATATCTTCCTTCAATTTTCAGATTCTTTGCCTTATATTATAGAATTGATGGAGTAACTGATTTATTTTGTAGGATCTGAAACTTCCAACTCGTTATTTCCAGGTTCTGAGTGTTACACGACTGAACCTATTGGTAATGTGTGTTCTTCCAGCCTAATTGTTAAATGAGAGAAGTTCATGAAGAAAAATGAGATATGATGTTGCATTTCATGAAACAGCTGTCTCAGCCCAAACAAATGTTTCTCTTATCTGTAGAAGAAGATAAAATAAGACATAGCTGACCAGAGATCTTCAAGTTTTAAAAGTTTAACAACAACAACAGAAAAAAAACAGATGTTTCACATGCACAGTGTCTAGCTTATCATGGTGTTTTACTCCGGTCTACTGGTGGATGCTTTTCCTCAGCTGAGCATATTCCTAACTAATAATGGAATTCAATAGAGAAATTGGATTCAGATTAGAATCCAATTTAGTTTAAGCCATTATTACTTCAAGCAAGAGATACATAAAATTAGAGAATGACAATCTGATTTACTAAATTAATAAGCACACCACAACTATGTTTAACTCAGTATTGTGGTTTTAAAGGTCAGAAGTAATGGAAAATCAATCCATTTCTCTTTTCTTTTTTCAGGTTTTTGAACAGACAAGCCAACCTTTTTCAAGGTAAACAACATTATACTGTTCTCCAATTTGTTGGCAAAATCCAGCAAATTCTTACTGGTTTTAGGTAAGTTTTTGCTTATGTCATGAGTGAGACATTCAAATGGTGCTCAGAATTAGAGTTTACTGGTGATGTTGGTGATTCCAGCATGCTATGAATATTGCTTGACTAAGTACTGGTCTTAAGAGAAATTGAGAGAGAGAGAGAATGAGAGAGAGAGAGAGAGAGAGAGAGAGAGGCAGTGTGTGTATCTTTTTCTTGCCCAATCAGCCCTTTTATGATACAGCAGACTCTTTGTCTCTGATGTTCAAAAACAGAAGAAGGGTTTCTTTGTGAGCAGCTGTGGCAGGGCCTTGCACCTCTCCAAAGCCTATTTTGGAAGAATTAGAAAGCAAAGTGCCCCCAGCACAGCCCTAACCTTTCAGCTTTGGTGAGGTCTTCTTGTCCAACTCCAGCCTGAGATTATTAGCCAAGTTGTTTAACTTTCCAGGAGTATCTGTAAAAATTAGCAATTGAGGATGTGTTAATCATATTAAATAACATAATAGGGATCCTTTTTTATTTCATTAGAGAATCAGAATGCATTTGATGTGCACCATCTGGTTTGTGAATACAGGAATAAGTTTTCAAAAGGGCACATTTCCAAGTTCTATGTTTCATATGCTTCAGAAGGAAAAACCTGTAAGCAGCTCTATTTTTAATGAGAGCAATGCTAAAGCTAATAAGATTGGGGTGGATTTCTAGTATGTGCCATTTCTCCTAAACTACATGTGTTTGCAATACGTTTGGCAGATATGGCCTGTTGAGAGGCTAGGCTTCCAATTGAAAATTTTAAAGTTCTCCATGTGTTAATTGGAAAATAGAGAAAGCTATCATTGTAGTAGAGCATCTGGCTTCCTAGGTATTAATTATGGGTCCATCTACTCATAAAGACTAGTATTTTAAAGTTATCTCCTGTTACTTACTATGTTAATTCTAGAGACTGTAAGTTTCAGATCACAGAAAAAGTCAAGTTAAACTTCATTATGTATTTTATGCTTTTTAAAAATGTCTTTTAGATGCAGTTGCTGTTTGTACATAATAAACAGAAACAAAATAATAATAAAATACCAGATTTACTATTGCTACCCCCATATTGAGTTCTTAAAATGTATTTTTTATTTAAACAAAAATATAGCTCTGGAATGTAGTTATCTTACTCTATGAAACAGAAACATATTTGGATCACAAACCTGCTTTAGAGGAGTAATTCCTTCAGTTTCTTCCATAATTTTTACAATTCCATACAGTAACAAACAGGATTTGTGAGGCAATATAATGTTCTTCTTAACCTCTCAGTAATTGGAGGCATCTTCTGTATGTATTCCACAAGTCCAGCTCATGCTGATGAAGGAAGTATAATTACATTACAGGCAATCTCATCTAAGGTAATTACAGTTGTCACCGTCAATCCAATTAAACAGGATAACTAACTCTACTGAGTCAGAAGCACCATAAAGCTTTCTGACTAAATCCAGGCTTTGGGATAAGAATGTGATTAGAATTTTGAGAATTTTCATTTGCTAAAATACTGTTGCGTATACAAATAGATAACAATGTTGGGAGAGGGGGCTGGTGGGGAGAGATTGGATATAGGTAGGCTTTTTTTTTTTTCATTTACCGATCAGTTTCTTATTTCTAAGCCAGAAATCACTGTAGATTCTCAGCATCAAACTTCAGGCCACACAACATCATTATGGAAAGGTTACCCCAGCATCACAACATCCTAATGCTCTACTGTTCCCATCTGGCCTCTCGTCTTGAATCAAGCCTGGATCTCATTATTCCTTCAGAGACCTTTCATCTTGTTCCAGTTGTAAAGATGCAAAACACCATCTCCTGAGCTCCATCCCTGCCTTTGCAGGATGGAAGAAGTTGGCTCAAGTAACGGTCCCGCACCCCGGAAACTCTTGCACTGGTTTGTACAGGGTCAGTGTGGGAGGCAACGTGGAACATCACTAAGAATTACAGAGGTATAATGACAAGTGGATAGGATCCCCTTCTCAAAGATTTCACCTCTGTCTCTGTAGTCCAGGCAAGAGGATAAGCTTTGGATAACAGAACTCAGAGAATGAGAAATGGAAACGATATTGGGCACTGTGACTAAGATTGATAAAGGGCCCAAGTGAGATGGCATATGCTTTCATTGGATGGTACACTATATGAAGATACTGGTGTTTTCTTTATGGTTTTTCATATATAAAGAGATATAGGAGATAAACTTCTTTGTCACGGGGTAGGAGGGGAGAATTTGCAATCTGATGTCAATGGCTCCCTTAGTCACCCGTGACTCACCACTCAGCATCATCTCTCAGAAGCCCACACCCTGGCTTTTCTGTCCTGTAGCTGGGACCTTCTGCCTGTCTCCATTTCTTCTTATGTGTTTTTCATCCCTTTCACACTCCTTGCCACTCGTGGATGCCTCTTCTCTTTGTCCCTATAGGAACTTCCAATCCTGCTTTAGAACTTACTCCTTCAGGAAAGCAACTCTCACTGAAGTGTGGGAGCGGAGCAGAGAAAAGACTAGGTAGGAAGAGAGCCGAGCTCAATTTTATATTCCACGACTAACTGGTTCTGACTTTCTCAACAAGTCGCCAAAGCTAGCTGAGTCCAAGTTCCTCATCTGTAAAATAAAGATGTTACCATCTGTCCCGCCAACCCCATTTTACTTAATTTCATTGTAAGTGTCTAAAATGAAGTTATAAATGTGTGAAAATCCCTCATAATTTATAAATTCCATACAAATTTGAGGGAATATATATAATTATTATTCTTATTAAGTCCCCTCCCCCTCGCCCGGATTATTTCCTTCTGTTGATTCCTGCAGCCCTTGCAATTTAAATGGTACTTCTAAAAATGCCCTCTTTTATTTCCTGGTGTATTGTTTCTGTACTTCCTGTTTCCTTTTGAGTGTCTAAGAACCCAAAGGCTGGCACTATGTTGCTTACTTCTTTTCTGTTTTTCCTAACATTTAATTTATTTTCTGACCCCCTGAGATGGAGTGATTTGTCGAGGCATTGTATTGTGTTTATACCCTCTTTTGTTTTCCTCCCATGATTGCAAGCATACAGCCCAACTTAGTCTTGAAGAAGTCAGGCTGCAGCATCAGTTAACGAGCATAGAAAGGGCCAGGTAGGAACCAGAGACAGAGGCCTTCTGTGATGCTCTTGGCAATGACTAAGACCGTGGCCTGACCCTTGGAGATGGAGAGGAGGGAGTCTCATAGTGCTTGAGATAGATGTTTCTTATCTTTCTGAAAGGATAGAGATCAAAAACCAAATTAATTTGACTTTAAAAAATAAATAAGAGAGACATTTCTTTCACATCCAAGTTTGTGGACTAAAGCTTTACATAAAGAAAGTGCTTAACACATTGTTATTACAGTATGCAGTTCCTAAAAAGATTCTACAATCCATCCGGCCAGATAAACTTAAGAGAAAAATAGAGCCTAGAAAGTCTTAAGCTATTTCATTTCTTAGGGGTAGAAGTGGGTATCCTTCCACTACTTATTTAAAGACAACTAAACAAGGATATGCTAATAGCTTCAATTAAAATTATGGAAGAAGTAGTCCAGGAGACGTCTTGAAACTTGAAACTTTGTCAAATTGAATTAACTATTTTAAATACTCAGAATTTTCATTAACGTACAATATATGTTACACTTATAATATTTGTTGTGTTTGAAATTCAGAGAGTAATTTGTTAGATTCTTTCTCTTTTAAAACTCTAGGGTCCATCCTTGGTGGATTTTATGACAAGGCCTGTAAAATGGAGTAGCTATAAGAAGTTATTCACTGTAATAGTTCGCTGGAGTGCAGTGGCGTGATCTTGGCTCACTGCAAGCTCTGCCTCCTGGGTTCATGCCATTCTCCTGCCTCAGTCTCCCGAGTAGCTGGGACTATAGGCACCCACAACCACCATGCCTGGCTAATTTTTTTTCTTTTTGTATTTTTAGTAGAAACAAGGTTTCTCCCCATTAGCCAGGATGGTCTCCATCTCCTGACCTCGCAATCTGCCTGCCTCAGCCTCCCAAAGTGCTGGGATTACAGGCGTGAGCCACTGTACCCAGCCCCACTGTAATAGTTATCTACTGCTGTGTAACCAATATCCCTGAAATTTCACAGCTTAAAACAAACATGTGCTGTCTCACATAGTTTCTGAGAGTCAGGAATCTGAGAGCGGTTTTGTGCAAGGTCTCTCAGGAGGCAAATCTAAGATGTTGGTACCTCAGCCATCTGAATGCTGGGCTGGGAGTGGAGGGTCCACTTCCCCAAGGGCTCATTAACATGGCTGTTGGCAGAGCCCTCTGCTTCTCATTAGCTGTTACTAGGAGGCTCAATTCCTTACATGTTCGCCTCTCCATAGGCCACTTGAGTGTCCTCAAGGCATAGCATCAGATTTCTTCCACAATGAGTGATCTGAGACAGAGAGAAAGGATCAGATAGGAAAAGAGAACAAGCGATAAATCTAAGAGGCTTTTACTCGCACCAACCAACTCAGACACCAACTGGGTGTCCAACAATTCTATTCAATTCTGATACCAATTCCCAGAGTTAGTGCAGACACCCCTGGGTCAAGGGCTTAATCCCACAAGACTACCCCTACTTCAGATGCCAACTGCAGATGGAGTGTCTAGGCTACCTTTCAGAGAACAGCACCTCCCCGACTCAGACATTTCCCCAACCACATCCCCAATCCCCACCAGGCAGCCCAGGATCAGTAATTTGCTAGAATTGCTCACAGAACTCAGGAAAGCACTTTACTTGCTATTACAGGTTGATTATAAAGGATACAATTCAGGAACAGCCAAATGGAAGAGATTCATAGAAGGTATGGGGGTTAGAGGCTTCCATGCACTCTCCATGTGCACCGCTCACCCAGCTCCTCCATGTGTTCACCAACCCAGAAGCTCTTCTAAACCCCCATTGTTTAGGGGCTTTTATGGAGGTTTTATTAAGTAAGCACAATTAATTACATCACTGAGCATTCAAGATTAACTCAATCTCTAACCCCTTTTCCCTCCCTGGAGGTTGAGGGTTGGGACTGAAAGCTCCAAGCTTCTAATCAAGGCTTGGTCTTTCTGATGACCTGCCTCCATCCTGAAGCTATCTAGAGGCTTGCTAAGAGTTGCCTCATTAGAACAGATATGCTCCTATCACCCTACTACTTTTTATATATATATATAGAGAGAGAGGGGTGGTGCAGGGTAGATTTAATTTACATAGTAGCAACTCAGGGGCCAGTTAGAGCTGGCAGAGTTGGGGAATCCGTAATCCTAAATGGCATCCCTCCTCCCCTTCCCCCTTGGAGACCAGTCCTTACATTTGGATGGGGCTCTCTGGGTTGTACAGAGGATAGTCCACTTGAAAAGAGAGAGAGATCTGAGAATAAGGCTGTCTCCAAGTCAGGGGAAGTCCAGACCTGGAGATAGTTCTCTGTGTGGTGTTCCAGGGGTTTGAGGGAACAGGGGTTCCTCAACAGGAGTTCTGTGCCAGGCACTATGGACAAAGACAGAATGTCTTTCTTATTATACCACAAAGCCACAGTACCTTTTATGACCTAGCTTCAGAAGTGACATGCCATCACTTCTGCTGTATTCTCTTGGTCACAAAGACCAATTATGATACATTGTAGGAGGAAACTGCACAAGGACTTGAATACCAAGAGGCAGGAATCATTGGAGCCTATGTTGGAGGCTGGCTACACATCCACCATGATTTTTCTTCCTTTATCTACAGGTGTTTCAAGGAAATCTGGTGTCCTCTTGAATGTGGTTTGAATATGCTCATAATGTGATTCCTTGGCTAAATGATGATATGTTATCTATTTACATTACTAAACTCTTGGTGGCCCTTGCACATGTGAGCTGTTGAAACAAAAACTTGCTTGAAATTCTCACAGGAATTCTCAAGGCCTGAAAATGGGCTATGTGTCCCATTCAGACTTCTGAAGGCAACCTCTGGCAATGGAGAGATGCCTGGCCCAAACCACAGGACCTGGGCTGTACTAATATTCTTGCTGCTGAATTGTGCCATGACCTCCGATTTCCCATCCTTAAAATCCAAGAATCAAGGGAGACGATCTACATTGAACCTTCTTGTGCCAAATTAGAAACTAGCCTAAGAAGGCTCAAATAAAATTGTTTGAAAATTATGATAAGGACCTCATCAGATACCTTTTGGCGAAGGTGAGATCAAGGATCTAGGAATATGTTTAGTTGATCTGTAGAACTTACATTTCTTTTTAAAAAGGAGTTTATTAAAATCATATATGACTTCCCCAGTCAGTCACCACATACTCTAATTGACCCATAAAATGTTATCTCTGGCATGACACTTTATAATTGACCAATATGGTTAGATCACAGATCATATAACTAACAAGCAGCCTTAGAAATGTCCTACTTTCTCAATTTATAGATAGACAAACGGAGGTTCATCAAGATTAATGACTGTCTCCAGGTGACAAAGCAAGCTAGTGACAGCAGCAACGTGTAACTCAGAACGTCTGGATCCTTGTCCCTTTCCACCTACCTACTATACCAAGTAGTTGGTGTGTATTTCCTCTATCACTCTAAGTAAATATCTACTTATCTTTTATTTAAAACAAACAAGCACACAGTTTGAGAAGGAGAGCATTATTGGCTTGAAGGGAAAAGTGCCAATGTGTCTAAGAAAATATTTTCATTTAACAGTGCAGGCCTAATTAAGATGCAATCCTCTGTTTTATAAATCTTGCAAATGCGTAACCTTGTTCTTATGAGAAGAAGCTGCTTTGGAGAACCATGAAATATGGGCTTGTAGCCCATTTACATTGTACTCTGTGACATGTGAGATATTGATGAAGCATTGGAAGGGGTACACTGGCCTTTCTTTAAAGAGAGAGAAGCTGGTGGAAGATAAGTGATAATTCTGCAGACAGGCAAAAGGCCTAGGGAGAGGATGCCAGGAGTATGCTGGGCTTCTGCCAAACATGTCTCTGGCCACTTTGTTTTCCTGTCATTTCTCTTTGTCTTGTCTTATCCCTTTCATAGCTTTTTGCACTGTCTGTTTTAACTGTGGTCATAATTTGACCTAAGAGAGTGCTGTATATTCTCCACCCTCAAGATTATTATTTAAAAGTTTTCCAGCTTACATGTAAACAAAGACTGTTCTTTTTGCAGTCAAGATAATATCATTATGGAATGGTTCATTTGTGTGCCGAGTGGGAGTAGACTTGGATTTTCTGCCGTTTCCTTAAAGGAACATGATGGTAATTTACTTACTTAGATGATTTAAAAGATATAAAAATATTTAATCCATAGATTACTGATTCATAAACTTCTCTACCTCCTCCTCTGTCACTGGTAATTATATTTTCTAGATTAACCTAAATGAACTATTAATGACCAAAAACTGGATTAATTACATATACTGGGGATGGTTTTACTTTTAGAGGAATTTTCATCTGTAGACTTCAACAATAGAAAATGAGCTTCCTCCTTACCTGTTTTGGTGAGGAGAAAGCAGTTGTACAATACCTGATTTGCTAGATTTTCATTAAAATTGCAAAGTTACCAACTATTATCTGGTGGAGGAAAGCTACTATTTTTGCTTTTCCCCATTATTCCCTTCATAATTTCTCCTCCCAGTTAAATAGCAGTGTTTCAAGAACTCATAAGCATCAAATCACCTCCTATATTTGGGTATGAACATATATATGTCATTACCTATAAATGTATATTATGTGTAAATCATATATGTATATATAATCCTTATATAATATTTTCTCTGGATCCAAATTCAACAATAATTCAATCTCCTTCTGCCCAAAATCCATATTTTACTTATCTGTAGTATATGTATTTAAATCATAATTTCAGCACCTTGTTTCTGGTACAATTAAATGAACATTTGTAATGTTGAATCCTTTTACCTTTGAATGTCATTGTAATCTCCAATAATTTCCTACAGGACCAAGCTGTAAATTATACAAAAATAAGCATTAACACATTTTACTCCTGGAATTATTACAGAGCACTCTGCGTTTTTCTAGCCTGTGTTCATATATTTGATTCCGGTTCATACATTTATAGAAAACATTATAGGTGAGAATTTGATATGTTCTTCCTGTATTCATTGAACTTACATAAACACTCGATACAATAGCTTAAAGTTGTATCATGAATTTTCACTGATTGTCAGACTTGGGATGTTTAAGTGACCATATTAGTTGTGCCATAACACAGTTTCTGTAACAAATAGAAGAATGGAGTAGCCATAGGGTTTCTGGCTGTAACTTTTGCATCTATGTTACCTTTAGAGCCCATTACATAGATCTTGATAAATAAAACATTTGTAAATGAAATGAGAAGATACAGAGGGAAGGATATGAATGTATACCGTGCTGCAGTGGAAAACCCATGTTGAAATACATATTTGGGGCAGAATTCACTAGTTTATGGTGACCAGCATGTTCCTACATGTTTGGAGCTTGATGTAATGTACAAATATGAGTCTACAAGTTTAAAAACAGAAAACAGAAGACTTTTCAGAGGCCAGTTTTTTCTGCCTATTTAGGTACGTATTCGCTTAAGCTGCCCCTAAATTGAGGAGCAATTCCCTTAAACACTTGAAGGTACATATACACAGGTCTTAACTGACCCCAAAGGAGGCCTTTGAACTTCACTGCTTCTAAAACGTATTTAAAATTTAAGTCTTTCTGCACTAAAATAGCATATATATGTGATGTGTAAATCAAAAGACTTACTAAATCTTTGTCCCTGTAACCCAATTAACCTGGATTTATCCCCTACTTGCTCATGCAGGAAGTCCATGACTGTAAATGTGCCCCTCTCCAAGTCCTCCCAGGCACTCCCAGGTGATATCGCATGTGTACTCAGAAGCAATTTTCTCAGCACCTGCATTTACTTTACTTGAGGCTCCACCAGGAAGGACACCCTCTCCCACTGCCTGCCACTGCCCCTGTGGCTTCAGCAGCCCTGCTGCCTTTTGCAGCATCCATTAGGTGCTGTATGTGTGCTCTGTTCTGCCTAATGACCCTGTCTTTCTTCCTGCTCGATCCAGCCTGGTCATTATCTCCTGGTGGCTGCTTTGAGGATATCCAGACTTTCCTGCAGCCTGCAGTAGAGTAAGGAGGATTGATTTCTTCTGTGGTTAAAGAGGGGTCTTACTAAGGAAGTATTTCTTGACTCTCAGTGAGTTAGACAGTTTAACACAAAGGTTCTATTTTTGCTTCTAGCCCTTTCTTCCTCCAGGACCTAGCCACTTTTCAGGATACAGGCCATAGGCTGACTTCCTACTCTTCACCAATGCCTAGGAAACATATATAAGCAAGATTATCTCCACTGGCTCTCTCTTCCATTAGGGTGGGTTCTTCCCAGGAAGATAATTAGTGTCACAGCCTAACCCTTCTAGACTTCTACTGGACCACCACATAAGTTCGACACACATGCCCAGCTTTATTTGAATTCCAACAGTGAATTCACCTTTAACCACATCTCCTCATCCTCAAGAAAAACTCTGGGCTCTATTTGAATACATGTTTTTTTATGCCCTTAATACCTGTGTGATGAAAAGTTGCAGACGTGTCTAAACCTTAATGATGAAGAGTAACAGGCTGAAGGTCAGGCAAACGCCCCTGCCACCATGTGTACATTTATCATTTTTCACTCTTTTGAAGAAATCACTTTCATCATCTGCTTCCTTCCTAGACATATCTCACTCATTCGGAGTATAATAATTTAGTCTTGGCACCATTTTTCTCTTCCAAACTCTTAATATAAGTAGCAATACTCTGTGCTAAAATATTGAAAAAAGAAATTTTCCCAGCACTTACGTGTTTTTCCACTGCTGAAAATATAGTTAATAAGCTACAGAAATGCCCAACATGATTGTTTCCAAAGTAGAGAGCAGAATGAAAGAAAGCAGGACAGGAAAGGAAGCAGATACTCCTATAGCTCATTTCGAAGTGGATTAAGTTATTTAAGGAATGACTATATGTTATATGGCAGTTAAAAAGATTTTAAAACAGCTAGATATGCTCAGAGCATATGTCTTTATATGGCAAATGGCACACAAATGACTGAGACTTTATCGTCATTCCTAATGTAGGCAGCACCTAGTGGTGAGAACATATGAAATCCCAGCCTAAGGAGGCAACAGCAAAGGCACCTGAGTCAAGGTTGCACATAATTGATTAGCCTACCCACCACCACCTTCCTACACACACACACACACACACACACACGCACACGCATGCACACAAGCACACACAAACATGTAGGAGTCTAGGACTTAGTTGCAGAATCTGTGCTACAGATACCCAGTCTTTACATTTGTCTACATTTCAGCTGCAAGATACCTTGCCTTTTTTATACCCTAGATGCCTAATAATAAATGATTTAGTGATGACAACATACTATTATACGTATTAAAAGATTTTCCAATACATTTTTTTAAAATGGGAAAATAGTCAAAATTTTTAAGATGTGGGAAAATACTCAAGCCAAAACATTAAGTGAAAAACCAGATTATAGCACTTTGCATACAATATAATGAACGTGTGTGTGTGTTTATATGGACAAAGTACACAAAATATACTTATCATTAGGCTGACGTAATTACAGGGAATGTTTTTGATAGATTTTTCTATAGGGTCCATATTTTCTGTAATGAACGTATATTAATTTGGTAAAGAAAAAATGGGGCCTTGTATAGAAACGTAAATCTTAGAACAATGTTTACAGATAGTTAAGACATAAAGGATTAGTGCAAATGTCACAGTCCTGGAGCACTAGAAAAAGCATTAAATAGTTTCCAAGGAAGGAAAGCTCATCCCATAAGAGCCACTAAAGTGAAAGTTGATAAATCAATGTCAAAAGTTATGTTTTTGGAGAGACTGTGGTTTTGATTAAGCTGAAACGAAGTGGCCACATTGAAGTGGAGCCAGTTCACGATGGAAAATACATGCAAGAACTGCTTAACAGTGGCATTGAGAAAAAGGTGCAGAAATAAAGATGCCAGGTGAAAATAGAGTGTGAGGGAATGAAGGGGAAATGAATGGAACAGAAAGGAGAGATGTGAGTTTCTGCTCCTTGGCTTTATCCTGAGTTTAGCTAATCATGTCTATGAAATGGAATTAGTTGGTTAGGAGTTGAAGCTGGTTGGTAGACATTGGAATGGTTGTTCTGGAGAGAATGATATACTCTCCAGAGTATAAATTTCATAGCAAAAGCAATGCCCTTTATGCTGCCCCTGAGGCCATACCATTGTCCCTTTGCATGTTTGGATTTGTAATTGGCCCCTTAAAAGAATTGAGCCTGCAGTTTGGTGACCAACCTAAGGGCTCATGGTGACTAAGACAGAACTTTCTACTGAGAAAATAAGCAATTTTGAGAACAAAATACAAATACAATGCAATCATCAGTCCCTTGCCTACCTAAAAAGAAGAAATTCAATGTGTTTCTTCCTTTGGGGCAAAGTTAACACAGTAAATTATTACATTAGAGAGTAATGCCATTAAAAATTGGTGAGGCGTAAGAAGCTCTTATCCAAAATGATGCCATGAGGGCTAAGGTTGTAGATACCTCATGCTCCTTTTCATAGTTATTACTTCTTTTCTCTAATTTCCTGGATTTCTACTGTGGTTTCTCACTGTCTCTAGTGGTCCCTAAACCCTTCTCATTTGTCCCTTGCGTTGTGTCTGGGCTTAGAAAATCTTTGTGTCAGAGAGCAAGGGCTCAGTGAACTTTCTTGTGAATGAAGGGCATGGGCTTTAGCACTCAGACTTTTGTGAAGATGGTTTTGACAACTCAAAGGCCTTGTTTATTTTTTATTTTTTTGGTGTCTGGAATGTTGAGATTGACCAATAGGTGAGTTATTATAAATGAAGTGATATCAAACCATTGTTCTCTTGGCAACTTGCTATAAATCTGCAACTTTTACAACTTCTTTTCTAGATCTTGTAGTTACAAATGCCTTAACAATGCTAAGGTAGAATTTAAAGCATAGAACACATTTCAGAATGTTGTAAATGTTTTTATGAAAAACATAATGTTGGTGAATTTTAAACTCTATGGAGCCTACCATTATACTTTATTTATTTTTCCATTATTTTTGAGATAAAGAATACCTCTGATTATTCTAAAATCTAAGGAACTTCAAATATGTGCATCTACATAATTTGGAGCTAAATAACTGTTTGCAATCACAGCATTGAGAAAGCCTCTACCCCCACACATACACCCTCACACAATAATCATATTTCACCTCAACTCACTCTTATCCTGCACCTTCAGTTGGTGGAAGGGTAGGTTTGAGCCTCATTTATTCATTCATTAGGTTACATTTTAAGTTTCCACTGCATTTTCAGCACTGTTTTAATGAATATTTCGTGCATTCCTCATCAAATATTTATTGAGCCCCTGTATGCATCAATCTCCTCCCAGGTTTTGAGGATACAGTATGAACAAGACAGACAAAGCCTCCTCAGTCAGAAAGCTTAAAATTCTCTTGGGGGAAGATAGCAAACAAATGCACTCATAATACCAAAAAAAAATACCAGGTAGCACTCAGTTTTAGGGTGATACTAAGATGAGTAACATTTAACATTTTTCCTTTGTCATCATGGTGCTTACAGGACAAATTGTAAGTAAAGAAAATATTTATAAGTACAGTATATCTGGACCATTAAGAGACCCCCAAAACTTTTTTTTATTTTTTTATTTTTTTATTTTTTTATTTTTTGAGACGGAGTCTTGCTCTGTCACCCAGGCTGGAGTGCTGGAGTGCTGGAGTGCAGGAGTGCAGTGGCGCGATCTCAGCTCACTGCAAGCTCCGCCTCCCGGGTTCATGCCATTCTCCTGCCTCAGCCTCTCTGAGTAGCTGGGATTACAGGCGCCCGCCACCATGCCCGGCTAATTTTTTTTTTAATATTTTTAGTAGAGATGGGGTTTCACCGTGGTCTCGATTTCCTAACCTCGTGATCCACCCGCCTCAGCCTCCCAAAGTGCTGGGATTACAAGCGTGAGCCACCGCGCCCAGCCACTTTATTTTTAAATGAATCTTATTCTTTCAAGGAATATTTAAATTTAGTACCATTTGTACAACTTAATGCCATTAATACTAAGTGACAGTTAAGCCTTTTTATATCCAGTTCTAATTCATTACAAAATGTCAGCTACTCCGTAAGTAGAGAGGCCCCAAAGATCCCGTTACAGAAATTAAATAAAATAAAACAAAACAAAAAACAAATGACGAATGAATCAGGTGAAAAAAAGAAACACATACACAAACAACCTGCCTCAAAACATAGTTACAAAGCATGTGCCCAAACCACTTCCCTGGCATCTCTCTGGATGATCAAGAATCGCAGTGTCCATTGCAAACACCTCATGCAGCACACTTAGGAGTTTTGTCAGCTCCCTCCAGTCATGGCAGGCAATACATAACCATTCAGATGGTTCAAATGGGTCAGCATTGCTGCTGTTTGTTGTATCAAGTGCCAAACTCCTTCTTTAAGTTGACAACCCTCATTTAATTATTTGCAGTTCAAATCCCTCTTTCTCTCCAGCTTCTTGTTCCCCTCTGAAAGAGCTGAGCTTCTTGTCTGAAGTCATTTGGATCCCAACTGGAGACATGAGACCTTATGCAGTCAGCCAGTCAGTCCCTCCTCCCATGTGTATTTTACACATCTATCTTCATAGTCCTTCTGATCTCACTAAGTACTTTGGTGCACGTATCAACTCCCCAGTATAATTTGTGTTCCCTAAGAGTTCCCACCCTCCAATCTCTGTAGATCCAGGACCTAGCATGGTTTAGGATCTACAATCATTGAAATACAAGGCTTAGGAGTCAGACCCTACTGGGCTTGAATTTAGACTCTGCCACTTAGCATGTGTGACATTGACAATTTACTTATTCCTTGGAGCCTCAGTGCCCTCATCTGGAAAATGGGGTTAATAACAATACCCATCCTACAGGTTTAATCTAGTGATTAAATGAGATAACATTTCTCTTAATGTCTGGCCAATTTTCATCAATTATTTTTATTATTGTTTCCTCCATACATTCAACGGATACATTTTTCAAGGCCCTAGTATGTGCCAACCACAACCTGTTAGGGAATAAGCCTGAAATGATTGGAACTCAGGGTGAATCCCAGGGGCATTCTAAAAATGTTTTCTTCAACCTAATAAAGGTGACCTTCCATATACACGAATTATGTATGATTCGACCAACCACAGGTCAAAAATATTTGGAAAATAGCAATAAAAAAATACAATAATAAAAAATACAAATAAAAACAATGCAGTATCACTATTTACATAGCATTTACATTGTATTAGGTATTAGAAGTAATCTACAGTGATTTAAAGTATATGGCAGGATGTATATAAGTTGTATGCAAATACTCTGCCATATTATATAAGCAACTTGCACGTCTGTGGATTTTGGTATCCACAGGGGTCCTTTAACCAATAGCACAGATACCAAGGATGACTACACATGACAACTTCCATGACTCTAGTTTTCTCACAGTTATTTTCTCTTTTTGTAACTGTAAAAATTAAGGCTTCATTTATACACACACAAATGAGTTTTTTTTAAAAAAAGACTGTCTTGTGTTTATTTTGCAAAGATGAGGAAGTTTTAGGGTTTTGTTTTTCACCTATTGCAAAAAAAATCCTTATCAAAGAAAACAAATAAGGAATGCCCAAGGGTCACGAATTCTAATGTATTTGAATAGTTGGCTTCGGGACCTTTTATTACCACATCAGTCCAAATGAGTATAATAAAAGGAGAGAAAAGTGTGCCACACATAAGAAGGAAATTCTATTTTATTTGACACTCATGCAAGCCCTGTACAGAAATTGTCTCTTTGTGAAAGCATTTGCATTAATAAAGCAAAAATATGAAAACCATTTCAGATGGATTGTTAAAAATCTGAAATGGACATGAGCTTTGCATTTTAAATCAAAATGTATACAGTGCCATGAATTATCCAGTTACGGAAGAGCACATTTTTCCTCTAAATATCTGGGAAACTCCTAACACATGTTGAGGCCCAATTCAAATACTTAAATAATACCTCCTCCCTGAAGTCTTCCTGTAAATTAGCTGCATCCACTTTGGGTCACTGTTAATCCTTTGTGCATATTCAAGTATGATTATGTCTTATTTCCTTTGTGCATATTCAAGTATGATTATGTCTTATTTGAATTAATATTTACTGATCTCTCACCCTCTTTCAAGTGTTATATACTCAAGTGTCTAGACCTTGACTTAAAAATCTTTTTTTTTTTTTGAGACAGAGTCTCTCTCGCTCTGTTGCCCAAGGCTGGAGTGCAGTGGTGCAATCTCAGCTCACTGCAGCCTCCACCTCCCAGGTTCAAGTGATTCTCCTGCCTCAGCCTCCTGAGTAGCTGGGACTACAGGTGCGTGCCACCACGCCTGGCTAACTTTTTTGTATTTTTAGTAGACACAGGGTTTCACCGTGTTAGCCAGGATGGTCTCGATCTCCTGACCTTGTGATCCACTTGCCTCAGCCTCCCAAAGTGCTGGAATTACAGATGTGAGCCATCGTGCCCAGCCTAAAAATCTATATTTTCAGTGCTCTACTTGGCTATGACACAATGGTAGGTGTTTAAAAAGAGAGAGCGAGTATAAGAATTATTGACTGTATGTGATTGCTCTCCAAAGAGGAAAAAAAAAAAACAACAAGATGATCCTAGACAAGGTATTGTTTAAGTGTGTAGGTATTTATGTGGGTAAATGATGCATCTGTGAAAGGTTTGGCTAAGACAGAATTTGTGTGTACTTTCTGCCTACTGGGACTCCGAGTGTCTATGATGGAAAAGTAGATGTTGGAAATAAAAGACTGTACACCCAGTGTTGTATAGACTGTACACATTTCTTTCTTAACACCTCACTCCCTTTCTCCTTTATGGAATTCAAACCCCAGCCCTCTTACCTTCTCCCAACAGCTCTATGACTTTTAGACAGCATTGCACATATGTTGAGAAGTATTTTAGATCTCCTTAGCAGTTTCAACTGAACTGCTAAGAAATAGCTGGTTTGGGCATACATGCTTTTTTACACCTGAATTTCTAGTCACATATTAGCCCAGGGCCAAGACTTGCAGCAGCAAACTTAGCTCCCAGGCATGATCGTTAGCGGGAGTGAGCTGTTGCCTTCTATGAGCTCAACAGTGAGTTGCTTGCCAAAGTCATCACTCCACGTTGATCTCCTGGTTAGTCGAGTTCAGTCAAGATTTCCCTCAGAAGCTGGAGCTCGTTACTGTTTCTCCAAAGTCTCTTCCAACGTTACCTGCCTTCTATGGCAGAGGATAAGGAATTCATCATCTTTCAGACTGCAGTCTGTTGCTTGGAGGCTTGGAGGAAACTGGCTGAGAAAATCATAGTTAGTCGTTGATAACGGGCCAATGAAAATTAGCGAGACTAAGGGGACTATGAAAAGTAGTTGCTAATGGGACAAAGTTTTACATGTATTGTGTGACGAAATTCAACCTCTTTGTGGCCTCTTTAGGAAGGGGTCAGTAAAAACTTCTACTATTTTTAAAAGTTGCCACAAACAAAGTTTCATTTGCTTTGAATGTGACACCATAACAGAAGTAGGCTTTCAGGAAAGAGGAAAATGGCCAGTTTTGTATGTTTGGTTTGGTTCTGTTTCTTTGTATTTTTTTCCCACTTTAGAACATACAGGAATATTGTAGAACATTCTCTCTTTCTTTGAGAAACATTTAGCACAGTTCCTAAATATACCCTGCTGAGTTAAATTCCTGTGTTTGGTTTCGAATGAGATCTGTTGACCTAAGGCAAGACTTTGACAGATTCAGTTTTTCACCTGTAAAATGGGATGGTACCTACCTCTTAGGGCTGAGCTAGAGATTAATTGAGTTAATCTATATAAACACTTAGAACATTGCCTGGCACAAAGCAAGAGCTAGATGCTGTATAACTGTTAGTTACTCTTAACATCTCCCTCTCATTTGAGTTCATTTCCTCCAACTGATATTTCACTGGGCATCCATTTGGTATGGTCCTGATAAGAGGTCTGGTCTAATTCCTTGTCTGTTCTCCCTTGATTGAGTTGATTCTCAAGGTTAATGCATTTTTATCGATTTATTCTTGGGAACACAGAAGACGGTTCAGAGAATATTCAAACTAGGAGAAACAATTTTGGACCCAGTGTAGCCTGCTGGGTGACCTAACCTTTTCTGGGCTTTAATCCCCTGTCTGTAAGATGGGGATAATACTTATTGGCACTCTTTCAGTGCTTAGATGGCTAACAACAACAATAAAAAGCCAAGTAATTTGTAAATATAAAGAGTTAATAGGTACTTCATAACTGAAATAAGACTGTCCTAAAAGAGCGGCTCATTTATTTGAAAAACCATACAATCCGAGGAGGTTTTTGCCTGACCTAGGCAAGCCACCCTCTGACCAAGTCTCCAAAAGGACTGCCCTGGAAAGCAAAGGAGGCTGGACCAGCAAAGCAATTGGCTGGTGCCATGGCAACACTTTCAGAAGAGACTTGCCTGTGGCTCTGTCTACACAAGCCTCTGAAAAGTAAAGCATTCAATCAATGAGTTGCATTGTCCACTGGACACTTCAGCCGATCAATGTGGCTGATCTTGTCACTGAATTAATTGGGTCACTTTTCTGTGATGTAGCTTTAGGGATTTTTGTGTGTTTTTCCCATTATAGAAATAGTAGAGTTAATCTCCAGTCTGTATTTAGCTTCACGTTTGACCTTTGCCACCTCTCTGTGTTGGAAAGGGCAAAAAGAGGAACATAACTGAATAAGAATAATCTCAGAAATAAGTGTATGGTGCAGCCAGAGTTGAATGACTGCTATAATACAGAATAACTTCATAGGTAACATTGAACATGTTAACTGAGTGTAAATATCAGATTCTTCATCAATATAATAGGGCTATAATAGTAACTTCTTAGGGAGGTTTTGAAGATTCAGAGAGATGATATGTGTGATTAGGCTTTGTAAAATATGTAGTAGTCAGATATTATAAAAGGAGCCGCTCTCTATCCATCTGGGTCACTTTCCAGAGGGAGGTAAAGCTGGCATTTCTGGAGTTGAACCTATGGGCCAGAAGGGCTGTGAACTGGTGCACTTTTGGGTAAAGGATAATTGAAGGGGAACTCAGCCGACGTTGCAGGACTCAAGCACAGGCATTTGTGCAGGCCAGGTAGTTTCCAAGGCAGTAGCACCCTGGCAGAAAGAGCCAAACCACTAAGGGAAGACCTGTGCTAGTCATCATTTAGGCTAGACAAAAACGACTTCCTTGCCTCCTTGTTTCCTTTTCTCTCCTTTGGAGGGAATTAGGCTCCTCACTTGTGTGTGTGTTGGATGAGTGGTGGAAGAGAGCATTATATTCATCTTCAAACCTTTAGTTAAAGCAACACAAGAGGGTGGGGTTCTCCACACCCATAGCTGACATCTGCTTTGACAAGCAGTGGAATGGATGGTGGCATTAGATGACAAGTCACACTTGGCCAGTGGGCCTGCAGGCCAGAGCCCAGGTATGAGGATGTGTTCCTTGGTCCTAGATAAAATAAGTGGAATAAGTACAAAGTAGTGAGCTTTAGCCAAGCTAATTTTCTTTTCTTTTTAGAAGTGCTCCTTAAAGTGTGGCCTACAGACCAGCAGCATCAGTATCACTAAGGAACTTGTTAGAAAGATTAAATTCAGGCCCACTAGACCATATGAATCAGCATCTTGGGGAGAGGCCCAGAAGTCTGTTTTTAACAAGCCATCCTGGTGATTTGGTTTGCTCGCTGAAGTCTGAGAATCACTGACTTAATGGAGTGCTCTTTAGTGTGAATTTGAGGCACCAAAATGACTTTTAAAAATGAAATGATGATGAAAATGAATGGAATTTTTGTCCATGTTATGACATCCTTACTTGGAAAACTATAAGATTAGCAACCCTATGTCATGTTTATTGCCCTTGGAAATCCAAAGGTCAAAAGAAAAATTTCCTTCAAAGACCTTCCAAAGCTTAGATTTTATTATTTTAATTGATTTAATTGATTTTTGTCTCCCTATTCACATTACATCTGCTATTCAATACAGGATGTGACTGAAAGGATGTGTCTTAGAAAAGGGGTGGCAGTGACAGTGGAACCAGGGGTTACAATATGACACCCCGGCCTGAACTCACCACTTGAGACATGGTTCTAGCAGGTCATAGCACAGTGATCCTCTCATCCTTTGCCCAGACAGCAAGCTTCTGTTAATGTCATCCAAGACTGCACTCCCTTCCTAAAGGGCAGTCTCACAAGATCAGCGCCTTCTGCATGCCCACCCTGTGCACATGCAGTGAATGTTTTTGAATTTTCTAAATGGATATGTCCATTTGCAAGCGATCTTACCCCTGGGAGTGCCAAGCAGGGAGAGTCCCTGAGTAGAGGGCATGTGCCCAGACTCCTCACACCCTCTGGAGGCAGGGGAATGAGAGTATCTGCTTCAGCATGTCAGCACTTGGTTCACTTTATTCTCAATATCAAGACAATGGGGACTTGTAATTTCAGGGCACAGGGGAAAGAATAACTAATATTTAAAGTTTAAAAATTAAGATGAACATGCAGCCTCTGGTTACTTGTTGATCTGGTCCTGGGATGTTTTTTAAAAAGCAAATCAGCCAGCTGTGCTGACGCTCCGTATATTCATCTTCCTTACTTCATCATCCTGTCAGTGTGTCATGATCTAGTGGGTACTAAAGGCAGTAAATTAGGAAGTGGTGGTTGTGGCTGAGGGGTTTCACTTGCCTTTAAAAAAAAATATATATATATATACACACACACACACATATATATTCTTTATTTGTGCAAATATTATTTTATTGTGAGTATGGGTTTTTTTAACCTTTGGATTAGTGGGGTTCAGAGGAATATGTCTTAGCTACTCATCTCTCCAATGTGGCAGAGGGAAGCTGAGGCAGATGAGACTCCAGTCTGTCCCCAGGCTGGGGTCTAGTGACCCAGGTTAAGTGCCCTGGTGCGTTCCACCTGTGACCCAGCTCTTGACAGCATGGAATCCTGCCTTTGTAAAATAGGAGATCCCTAATAGAAGAAGAAGAACACACAGGATGATGTGAAAAAAAAACCTGTGTTGCATATACAACGGGCATATAGACTCATAGAGATGGGCTCTTACATCCTTGTTAGTTCACAGTCAGTGGTGAGAAAATAGCCTAGAACTAACCTACCCTGTTCAAGTTCTAGATGGTAGCATTTTCTCAAACTTCCCCTAGGTGAACACATGTGCATGTATGCTCAAGCACCCACTACAACAGCAGGTGACAACCCCACCAGCTAAAACATGCAGGGCTCACTTGCATCATAGATGCTTGTCTCTGACTTTTTGCTAAGTAGAACAAAAGGATCGCCAAATGTCATAAACTGCAGTCATGATCAGAAATAGAAACGTAGGAGTTATAAGCACTGTATGTCCAAACTCTTCCCCCAGGACAGATTTTTTTTTTTTAATTTTAGTTGAATTAGCTAAATACATAAGCCCGGTGAATCAACAGTGATGACTCACTTTAGATCTTCCTTGGCAAGGAAGTCTAAACCTGTGCAAAGAGAGCAGCTGTGTCTGGTAGAGCCAGTTTGGAGCTATGGGCAATTTCCGGGGTCCCAAGAGTGCCTGAGTTCATAGCCACACTTTACGTCACTTTCACCTGCAGCTCTTGCAAGCTCCTGAATCCCTCTGTGCCCTAGAGCATGAAAAGTGGTAAAGGTCTTCCTCCACACCAACAGCCCCACCCTCTCTGCACAGGAGATCCTGATTTGGCTCTCAGCTCTACATCTTCCCTTTTATGTGGCTCTAAGGACTTCACTTAATCTTTTTGCCTCAGCTTTCTCACCTGTCAAACAGACATAATTCAATCAACTCCACCTTCTTCACAATATTGTTATGAAGCGCTACCAAGGTAGTACATATAGAAGACATATAGAAGCAGTCTGTAAGCATGAAGTATCTTATGAAAGCTAAGATATTATTAGCCTTCAAGCACAACACTTTAACCCCACCCCTAATTTTCAGAGGCTATGAAAGCTAGTGGTTGCTGTCTCCTTAAAGTGTGGGATAGTAACCTGGAGGGTTCCATTCATGAGGAGGAAGTCCGTGGTGGCACTACTGAGAGGGGTGATTGAACAGGACCAAAAACTCACCTAGGAACTCATCCGGGTAGATTGCTCGTGGTTGAGGTTATGAATAACTTCCTGACCAAAACTTTTTGAGGTAACTTTAAATCAGTGAGTCTTTTGAATCTATGCATATGCAGGTCAAACCCAGCCAAAAAAAAAAAAAAAAAAAGAAATGAAAATATGGGAGGGATTGCTGACTCAGCTACCTTCATTCACAGAGAGTCTCAAAATGTGGGAATAAGAGTAACCAAAGTTCAGCTTCCTCAATTGCAAATAAAGCTGAAATTCTGCCTGATTTCCATGAGGTTTCCTCTAATGTTACCTCTTTCCTCAGCATGGAACCGGAGTATGCTAAAGCCGGGAAATTCAGCCTATCCAAAGGAAGCAGCACAGAAGCCACTGTAGAATCAGCCAAATCTGCAGGAGTTCAGTTTGTCTTTAGCATCCTTGGCCTTTTAATGCATCTCTTCAACTTTGCTTCTCCTTGCTCCTGATAGCCTCTTAGGAATTCTGCAGAAGCAGACCCCGAAACCACCATTTGGGTATGAGCAAGTTACTAAGAAAATACTCCTAGGGCACACCAGTAAGGGAGAGGGATTGCAGGACAGGAAAGGAGAAGTCAATCAAGTGTGTGATTTTGGCCAAAGTCCTAGCTCAAGCATGATCCCCAAGGGGAGCTCTGGAGCATAAATTACACTTTAACATTTGTTCCACTGAAGGCTTGGGAGCTCAGCTTTCAAAGGCATGCAGGGGTTGGTATTGATAAGGCCACCTGTGGGGTTTGTAAACTCTCAGAAACTTCTGGCATTCTGCAAGAGCAGTTCCAGAAGTCCTTGGAAAGTCCTCTCAAGAGAGTTGCGGGCATGGCCCTTAGAAGTAAAAAAAAACACAAGCTGGGGAAAGAGTGCATGGAATCAGTAGAAAGGATCCCAGGGGATCTAGAGAGAGCTCAACCAGTCCACCACCCACTGTAGTGACTACCCCCTTTCTCCAAAACTGCCCTTCTCTTCCCCCCTCCCTCTCCTACGGCCCTGTCTTCAAGTCAAAATAGTGATGTCAAGTTTCTATCTGTGTGAAAGGCATAAGTAGCTTTATTTGTAGAGTTCTGTCCAAGCTTCATATCATGGTCCATGAGCCCCTCACCTTGCTAGGCCTGCCTTCCAAGGCCCAACTATTGCTCTGCCCAGTCTCAGCCTCATGTGTTAGCTGGGTCTTCTGTTATTTGTAGCTAAAATAACGACACTGATCACCACACAATAGCAAACATTCATTGAGTGCTTATTTCTGTGCTAGTTTATGGACTTTACCTAAATTAACTCATTTATTCCTTCCAATAACCTCTTTTATATAGGTAAAATTATCATCCTTATTTTACAGATAAGGCAACTGATACAAAATAATGTTTGTTGTCAGTAGTAAAATTTATCTTGATTTGTAAGCCAATATAATAATTAGTTTTAGAAAAATACTAGGGTGCATCATCAAGCAAACAATTAGCAACTGCTTGGAAAATGAGAATGGTGTTGATACTACCAGCAGTAGTTTGTGAAGAGCAGGTAAGTCAGATCAGTTTCATTTTCTCCCATAATAGAATGGTAGCCATGACAGACATGGGAAAAGGTACGGATGTGATGTATCTTCTTTCATGTACTCAGTAAAATATTTTCAAGGGCTTCTGTGAGGTAATGGAAGGGAAACAAGAAACAGACCTATGTCCTGTTTCAGAGTATTTTGTAGCCCAGAAGGAAAAATAAGACATCCGTATAGATCATTGTGATATACCTGTGCTTCAAATCTTGCCCTCTTTATAATCCATTCTTCACACTGAAGGGAAAATAGTTTTTAATTTTCCCATGAAACAAACTGAGAATGTCAGAATCCTGCCTTAAAAATCCTTCAATGTCTCCCCACTGGAATCAAAGTCTAGGCTCCTGACCCTGACTGACAAAACTCTTCGTGAGCTGGCCCTGCCAGTCTCTCCAATCTCCTGTCCCACCAGTTCTCCTGATCCCCCTCTGTCATTCAGAACTGCTGTCAGTACCCAGGAGAAATATGATCTGTCCTCACCTTCAGACCTTTGCACCTATTGTCTAGAATGTTCTTCATGCCCTTTTTGACCTGGTTCACTTGTACTTGTCCTTCATATCTCACTCAGCATAGACACTGAGTGTTCTTGGAAGACTTCCTTATCCCCCAAGGCTGTGTTAGGAGCCGTACTTGCATGCTTCCCTAGCTTCAGGTATTTGCCCATATGCTCACACTTATTCCACTGCCTCGCACATTTCTTTTAGCCTAGGGGAATAAGATAAAAAGAGTTATTAATGGTGTTGACCTGAGAAGCTCTATCAAACACTTTCTGGTAGAGACTGTGTCATTTTTTATCACCTCTGTGAAAAACTTACAAATATAGTCATCCAATTTGTACATAATATGAAATTAGATGGGGTTACCAGAATTCTAGATATGGGGAAAAATAGAAAGTGTTCTTGAAAGATTAGAAAATGATTTCATCAACAAAGCTGAAATGTAATATGGCAAATGCGGCGGTCATCCTCCAAAGAACACAAATCTTGTAACACAAATATAGGATGGCTAAGCAGAAATATAGTGGAAAAACACTTAGGACACATAACTAACCATGAGATAAATGTGAGTCAGCAATGAAGTGCCATTACAGGAAGAAAATGCAGGACAAATTCATATTTCCCAGATGCATTAAATGAGGCTTGATATATTTGGCTGGGAATGGAATTTTACCTCCACCGTGGCCTTAGCAGAGTAAGGCATCTACTTTCAGTCTCCAAGTGATAAACTAATGAAATATATTTTAGCAAAATAGTGAAGAAAATGAGATAATTTCACATAGACTGGAGAAGGGAATTATTGTTTCTGAGACTCAAACAATGCAGCTACATCACACTTTTAAACTGTTTTCCAATTAACAACATGCTGCATTAATGAACATCCTCTCCTTCAATTTTTACAGCACCTTACAGGTTAAACATGATTATCACCATTTTAGAGATTTTTTAATAAGAAAGCTGATTTTTTTTTTTATGTTCAGAAAAGACCAAATGAAGTTAAGATTCTGGCTGACAAATCACTTTTCTCCCAAAGATTTTTTGGAGGGAGAAAACCTTGCTCATGGAGAGGAATAAAAATTCTGAGCCAAAACCCAGTACCTAGCTTATGGCCTAATTGTTATATGCTATGATAATTGTTAAGTGGTTGAAGTGAATGAATGCATAAATACAGGAGTGATAAAATATTTAGACGAGTTATTACTGAATGTTGAAAAATAAGAAGAAAATAGGCAATCATCTGCCGTGCATGGTTTAGATGGGTGGGCTTCACATTTTTTATGTTCCATCTTTATCAGTAAAATGCCTATTGAAAATATGCACAACAGGACCGGGTGCGATGGCTCACGCCTGTAATCCCAGCAATTTGTAAGGCTGAGGCAGGCAAATTGTTTGAGCTCAGGAGCTGGGCAACATGGTGAAACCCCATCTCTACAAAAATAAAAATTAAAAAAAAAATTAGCCAGGCGTGGTGGCGTGTACCTGTAGTCCCAGCTACTTGGGAGGCTGAGGTGAGAGGATCGCTATACCCCAGCCTGGGTGACACAGCCAGACCCTGTCTTAAAAATATTAATAATAATAATAATAAATTTTGAAAAAAGAAAATATGTACAACAAATAGGAATGTTTATTTATGAATTACATGCATGATTATGTACTGTTAAACTTTATGCAACATTTACAAAACTTAATTTAAAAGGGTGTGATAAAATATAAATATGACTTCACTATTTTCTTCCTGTATTCCAATACAATCACTTTCATAGTCCTAAAGTAACCATATCTTATTTTGAAGGCCACTACTTAAAACATTTTCTAGCTGAAGATTTCTCAGGGCTTGAAGAGACCAGGGATTGTGAACAGACAGGAAGGGGGCCTGGGGCAGGTGAATGAGATTGAGTCTTAGTAGACTTTTAAAATATATAACTTGTGCCCAATTTATAGGCTTTCTAGGCAGGTTGAGTTGGAAGACTTCTTTGGTCAGGAATGACTAATAAGACTTAGGGTCCTAAGAAGGCATAAGCACGGCTAACCTAGGAGTTGTGAGATGTGCATCACAACCGTGTGGGCTCTGCATGAAATCAGGGTTCTGTCTAAGGAAACTTCCCCAAATGTCCAAGGACGGAAGAGCAGACACAGAGTTCCCTGGATGTACTTACTAAGACACTATGTTTCGTGGTTTATTCTTTTACGAGAATGTGAGTTCCCTGAGTGTGTGGCTGCCCTTCCATGGGCATGTCACTGCTACTTCCACTCAGAAATGCTCTTCTTAATCAAAGTGGCCAGTAACCTACATGCTTATCTGAGTGTGGACTTTCTGAATCCCTGTTGTCATCGGCTTCCGAAAGACTTGGAGAAACTGAGGACATTCCATGAAGCCCTACGTTTGTCATCCTATAAAAACAAAAAGAGTTTTCAGTGTCTTTATTTGACCAAGAAAACAAGAAAGGTGGATTAAAGAAGGGCTCTGAAAAACAGTGGAGTTGTTATTGTTGCTGCTGCTTTTATTTTTATGTTTTTCTGTTGCCCTTCTACACAACACCTTTGTTTCTGAGCTTTTCCTTGTCCATTCTGTACTCTTTTAATTTTGAAATTGAATAACAAGTCCCCTTGTTTGATAGAGTGTTAAGCAAGTAAAATGAAGTCAGCCTTGAATTATCTACCAAAAAAGAAAAAAAAAAAATTCTTTGGCTAATGGGGATGTTCCAAAATGCATGCAGTTTTGTGTGTAAGGAATGTTCTGAATTTAATTTAATTTCCTAATAGTTACAATCATTTGACTGAGAACAGGAGGCACAAAGGAACACTAACAATAGGGATGTCATATGAAACAAGAAAGAGAGTATCGTACCAAAGAAGTTTAATTTACAAAAGCAAGTTGGTGAGCAAGAGAGAATGTGACCCATCACCAGAGCCAAGCCTTCCTTGTTTGGTACAAGAATGGTAATTAGCAGGACAGCCTTCTCAGATGGCGGCCCTGACTTGCTAAGCATTTACTACCCACCTTCTCCCAACCTGGTGATATGATTGAAGTAGGAGGAGTGGGAGGAAGGATAAGGAAACAAAAGCCAGTTCATCTTTGCCTTTAACATGATTATTCCCAGATCCATTCCCAGATCTCCATCTCAAATGCTGCTTTGAAATCAGTCTAGATCTTAAAGGAACACCAGAGAGAGTATTTAAATGTGCCCAATAAGCAAGAATTATGGTGATGTTGAAGTAAGTAAACAAATCAATTAATTGATTTTTTAGTTTGGCCAAGGTTAAAATTCTAACCCTGCCTCTATCAATCAAGTTTCCTAAATCAATTTAGTTCTCATCTCTGAGCCATCACTGTTTCTTATCTGTAAAATGGGATAATAATCAGAGATATGATGAGAATTTATGCTATAATACATGAAAAGCATTTAGCTAAGTCCTAAATGTATAATAAGTACTCAGTAAATGCTCTCACTTGCATTTGATTATTTTCATTTTGAGACAATTGTAGATTCACACACTCTTGTAAGAAATAGTATAGAGAGATCCCCTATACGCTTTACCCAGTTTCCTTTAATAATATCTTATAAAAGTATAATGCAATATCTAAATCAATGTCAACATTGGTACTGTCAAGATAAGAGTATAGCTCCATCACTGCAGGGACTCCTCCTATTACCCTTCTGTAGACATATCCAACCCTCCCTCCCTGACCACTGACCCCTGACTCTGAGCAAACACACTCACCTGTTACTTTTGTCATTTCAAGAATGTTGTATAAATAAAATCATACAGTAAGTAACTTTTTGAAACTAGCATTTTTCACCCACAAATATTGCCTGAAGATTCCTCTTTATCATTGCATGTATCAATAATTTGTTTGTTTCGCTGCTAGGTACTGTTACATGCTATTAGTCTACCCCTCTGCTAATACCACACACTAGATTACATGCTATGGATATGATATGATATATGGATTGTTTAACCATTCACCCACTGAAAGACATCTGGGTTGTTTCCAATTTGAGGCTATTATAAATAAAACTATTATAATACTATTATTATAAGATAAAACTATTATGGGCATTCATACATGGATTTTATGTGAACATATTTTTTCATTTCTCTGAGATTGAGGCACTTGCAGGGTTATATGTGAGTTGTATGTTTAGTTTTCTTTATAGAAACTGCCAAGTTGTTTTACAAAAGAATAGCTATACCATTTTCTATTTCCACCAGCAAGGTATGTGATCCAGTTTCTCTGCATCCTCACTAGCATTTGGCGCTGTCACTACTTTTTATTTTTGTTATTCTGATGGGTGTGAAATGATAGCTCAGCATAATTTTTATTTGTATTTCCCTAATGGTTAATGATGTTAAACATCTTTTCATGGGCTTTTTTCTAACTATATATCCTCTTCAGTAATTTTCCCATTTTCTAGTGGGATTGTTTGCTTTTGACAGTTTTTAATTGTTTCGACATTTTTAATATGTTCTAGATGCTAGTCCGTTGTCAGCTGTATGTATTGCAAATATTTTCTCCCAGTCTATAACTTGTCTTTTCATCCTCTGTACAAGGTCTTTTGCAGAGCAAAGCCTTTTAATTTTGAAGAGGTCTTTTCTTCTTTCATGGCTTGTACTTTTAGTGTCAAGTCCATGAATTCTTTGCAGAATTAATTCAAGGTTTGGAAAACTTTGTCTTATTTTTTTATAAGGGTTATAGTTTCACATGTAAGTCTGAAAGTCATTTTGAGATAATTTTTATAGAAGCCATGAGTTTTAGATCAAGATTCTGTTTACTTACTTAACCTATGGATGCCTACTTGCTCCAGCACATTTGATGAAAAGCCTGTCCTTCCTCCATTGAGGAAGCACCTTTGCCAAGAATCCACTGAGCATATTCATGTGGGTCTATTTTTAAGTTCTCTATTCAGTGTCATTGATCTATATGTCTGTCCCTTCTCTAATACCACACACTCTTGATTACTGCAGCGATATAAGTCGTCATAAAATTGAATAAATCGATTCCTCCCAATATGTGGTAGATCATAATGTTGGAGATAGTGACTCTTTCCACCTTATTATGCTTTTTCAATATTATTTTAGCTAGGCTAAGACTTGTGCATTTTCATGAAAATTTTAGAATAAGCTTATCTATGACTCTAGAAAACTATTGCTAGAAGCTAAATGGGAATTGCATGAAACCAATAGGTCAATTTAGAAAGAATTGATATTCTTACTATGCTGAGTCTTCCAATTCATGAACATGGTATGTCTCTAGATTTAAGGTTTTTTTCTCCTTTTATTGATATATGATAATTTACATATTTATCAGTACATGTGAGTGTTTGCTACATGCATAGAATGAGTAATGATCAACTCAAGGCATTTGGAGTACCCAGCATCCTGAGTGTTTATCATTTTTACATGTCAATATAATTTCAAGTCCTCTCCTCAGGTTATTTTGAAATATATGTAATATTGTTGCTAAGTATAGTCACTCTAGTCTGCTGTCAAACATTACAACTCGCTTCTTTTATCTAACTGTGTGTTTGTACCCATAACCCACCCTTTCCAATCTCTGGTATCTATTATTCTGTTCTTTATGTCCATGAGATCAAGTTTTTGGCTTCCATTTATGAGTGAGAACATGTAATATTTGTCTTTCTGTGCCTGGCTTATTTTACTTAATATAGTGACCACCAATTCCATTCATGTTTCTGCAAATGACATGATTTTATTCTTTTTTATGGATGAATAGCATTCCTTTGTGTATGTATACCACATTTTCTTTATCCATTCATTAATTGATGGACACTTAGGTTAATTCCATATCTTTATTATTGGAAATAGTGCTGTGATAAGCATGTGAGTACACCTATCATTTTGATATACTGATTTCTTTTCCTTTGGATAGATATTCAGCAGTGGGATTGTGGGACCATATGGCAATTCTATTTTTAGATTTCTGAGAAAACTCCATACTGTTTTCCCTAGTGGTTGTACTAACTTACATTCCCACCAACAGTGGCATATAAGAGTTCCTTTTTCTCTGTGTCCTTGCCAGCATCTGTTATCTTTTTGCTTTTTTAGCAGTAGTTGTTCTAACTGTGGTGAAATGATATCTCATTGTTGTGATTTGTTTCCTTTAATTTTTTCTTTCTAATTTTTGGCGTACATATTCTATACATATTTTGTTTAATGCACCTAAGTATTTTATTTTCTTAGGAGTGATTATAATACTGTGTTTTTATTTTTAGTATCCACATTGTTCATTGTT